>NC_045957.1:121496410-121871410 GCF_010909765.2 Amblyraja radiata | reverse complement strand
CCACAGATGCTGCCTGACCCGCTGAGTTACTCCAGCACTCTGTGAAACGTCATTTATCCATGTTCTCCAGAGATGAATGAATGAATGAATAAGTTTATTGGCCAAGTATTCACATACAAGGAATTTGCCTTGGTGCTCCACCCGCAAGTAACAACATGACATGACAACGTGACAATTAGGAATGACACATAAAACATTATTGATTAAACATGTGAATTAAATAAAATACCAGAGCAAAGGGAGGCTACAGATTTTTGGCTGTTGAGTAGAGCAACTACTCGTGGATAAAAACTCTTTTAATGTCTGGCTGTGGCAGCTTTGACAATCCGGACTCGCCTTCCAGAGGGAAGTGATTCAAAGAGTTTGTGGCCAGGGTGAGAGGGGTCAGAGACGATCTTGCCTGCTCGCTTCCTGGCCCTTGCAGTGTACAGTTCGTCAGTGGAGGGAAGGTTGCAGCCAACAACCTTCTCAGCCGATCGGACGATTCGCTGCAGCCTCCGGGTGTTATGCTTGGTGGCTGGGCCAAACCAGACCATGATGGAGAAGGTGAGGACAGACTCTACGATGGCCGTGTAGAATTGGACCATCGTTGCCTGTGGCAGATTGTGCTTCCTCAGCTGCCACATATCCTCTGTTGTGCCTTTTTGACTGTGGAGTCAATGGTAGCCCCCCACTTATGCTGCCTGACCCGCTGAGTTACTCTTTGTAAATCAGTGCTTAATGAACATTTCTTGGTAAGTGAGTTTTTAATGTATGTACTTGTGCATCTACTAACAATAAAACAAGTCTTTTTTGTCTGGAAAAGCTTTATTGTTTTCATGTAAATTGAATTAATTTCACCCAATAATTGTTGGTGCTTCGTGTCTGGAGAATCAGAACCCTGACAAATGCATTAAACATCATTCAGGGTGGCGCAGCAGTAGAGTAGCTGACTCACAGCGCCCGACACCAGGGTTCCACCTTGACCACGGCTGCTCTCTGTATGGAGTTTGTACGTTCTCCCCGAGACCTGCGTGGGTTTTCTCCGGGCACCCCAGAATGCGCGTGTTTGTATGGCTTGGGCAAATTTGTAAATTGTCCCTAGTGTGTAGGATAGTGCTAGTGTACGGGGGAATCGCTGGTCGGCGTGGACTCGGTGGGCCGAAGGGCCTGTTTCTGCGCTGTATCTCTAAAGTCTAAATCTTCTGTTAATGCAGAGAATAGAACATTAGTTACAAATTAGGCAACTCAACCATCATATCCACAACGAGAGCGGTCCTGACCTCCCATCTATCTCATTGGAGACCCTCAGACTATCTTTAATCGGACTTTACTAGACTTTATCTTGCACTAAATGTTATTTCCTTATCATGTATCTGGTACACTGTGGTCTGCTCAATTGTAACCGTGTGTGGTCTTTCCGCTGACTGGATAGCACGCAACACTAGAGCTTTTCACTGTACCTCGCTACACGTGAAAATACAAAAATAAACACAATTGCCCACAATTTTACTTTACAGTTTAGTTTAGAGATACAGCGCTGAAACAGGCCACTGAATCCGTGCCAACCAGCGACCTCCCTGTTCTATCCTACACACTAGCGGCAATTTATAGAAGCCCATTAACCTACAAACCTGAATGTCTTTGGAGTGTGGGAGGAAACCGGAGCACCCGGAGAAAACCCACGCAGTCACGGGGAGAACGTACAAACTCTGTACAGACAGCACCTGTAGTCAGGATCGAACCTGAGTCTCTGTTGTAAGGCAGCAACTCTACCGCTGCGCCACCGTGCTGCCCCTTATCCCCCCACTTATGCATACGTTTTTCTGATGTAGCATGGGTCTCTGAGTCCACAGTTGTTAACAGGCCTATTGTTAATGTTCATAAGTGATAGGAGCAGAATTAGGCCATTCGGCCCATCAAGTCTACGCCGCCATTTAATCATGGCTGATCTATCTCTCCCTCCTATCCCCATTCTCCTGGTTTCTCCCCATAACCTCTGATACTCGTACTAATCAAGAATCTATCTATCTCCACCCATTGGCTGTCTGTGGCAATGAATTCCACAGATTCACCACCCTCTGACTAAATAAATTCCTCCTCATCACTTTCCTAAAGGAACGTACTTTAATTCTGAGGCTGTGCCCTCTGATCCTAGATTCTCCCACCAGTGGAACCATCCTCTCAACACCCACTCTATCCAGGCCTTTCACTATTCGGTAACTTTCAATGAGGTCCCCTCCCCCCCCAACCTTCTAAACCACAGCGAGTACAGGCCCAGTGCCGTCAAACACTCATCATATGTTAACCCACTCATCCCTGGGATCATTCTTGTGAACCTCTTCTGGACCCTCTCCAGAGCCAGCACATCCTTTCTCAGGTATGGTGCCCAAAATGAGGAAGGGAAGGAAGCTTGGAGATCCCGGGGGATGTACCTCTTGAAAACAGGATCACCCTCTTGGAAGCTGTCGGGACAGAAGACACTGCCAGTCTGAGTGGCGGACAGGTCTGTGAGTCAAAACGTGGCGCTGAAGCAAAGCCGTAGAGACAGACGTCAGGCAGAGCCGTGGTAGTCGGGGACTCCATCGTGAGAGGATTCAAGGATGTTGTGTTGCCTCCCTGGTGCCAGGATCCAGGACGTCATGGACCGATTACAGGGCATCCTCAAGGGTGAAGGTGAGCAGCCGGAAGTGGTAGTGCATGTCGGCGCAAATGACGTCGGCTGAGTTTCTCCAGCACTTTTGTCTACCAAGGGAGAGTATGGCCAAGTGAAATAGGAATCGGTGAAGTGAGTAATGGATTAAAAGGATTATATATGAATGCGCGAAGTATAAGAAATAAAATTCATTCCAAAGAGGAAGAAAGATTCCAAGGGGAGTAAGGGACGACCGTGGCTGATAAGGGACAGCAGGGACAGTATAAAAATAAAAAAGAAGAAATACAATGTGGCAAAGATGAGCGGGAAGCAAGAGGATTAGGGAATGTTTAAAGAGCAACAGAAGATAACTAAAAAGGCAATAAGGGGAGAAAAGATGAGGTACGAAGGTAAGCTAGCCAAGAATATAAAGGAGGATAGTAAAAGCTTCTTTAGGTATGTGAAGAGGAAAAAATTAGTTAAGAGCAAAGTTGGACCCTTGAAGAATGAAAAAGGTGAATTTATTATGGGGTTACAAGGAAATGGCAGATGAGTTGAACAGGTACTTTGGATCTGTCTTCACTAAGGAGGACACAAACAATCTTCCTGATATAGTAGTGGCCAGAGGATCTGGGGTGACGGAGGAACTGAAGGAAATCCACATTAGGCAGGAAATGGTGTTGGGTAGACTGATGGGACCGAAGGCTGATAAATCCCCAGGGCCTGATGGTCTGCATCCCAGGGTACTTAAGGAAGTGGCTCTAGAAATCGTGGACGCATTGGTGATAATTTTCCAATGTTCTACAGATTCAGGACCAGTTCCTGTGGATTGGACGGTAGCTAATGTTATCCCACTTTTTAAGAAAGGCAGGAGAGAGAAAACAGGGAATTATAGACCAGTTAGCCTGACATCGGTGGTGGGGAAGATGCTGGAGTCAATTATAAAAGATGAATTTGGATTTGGATATCCACATTTGGATAGCAGTAACAGGATTGGTCCGAGTCAGCATGGATTTACGAAGGGGAAATCACGCTTAGGAAAATAGACAATGGAGAGCCAGTAGATGTAGTATACCTGGCTTTCAGAAAGCATTCGGTCCCACATCGGAGATTAGTGTGAAAAATTAGGGCACATGGTATTGGGGGTAGAGTGCTGACATGGATAGAAAATTGGTTGGCAGACAGGAAAGAGTAGGGATTAATGGGTCCCTTTAAGAATGGCAGGCAGTGACTAGTGGGGTACCGCAAGGCTCGGTGCTGGGACCGCAGTTATTTACAATATACATCAATGATTTAGATGAAGGGATTCAAAGTAACATTAGCAAATTTGCAGATGACACAAAGCTGGGTGGCAGTGTGAATTGCGAGAAGGATGCTATGAGAATGCAGGGTGACTTGGACAGGTTGGGTGAGTGGGCAGATGCATGGCAGATGCAGTTTAATGTGGATAAATGTGAGGCTATCCACTTTGGTAGCAAAAACAGGAAGGCAGATTACTATCTAAATGGTAGGTACACAAAATTGCTGGAGGAACTCAGCGGGTGCAGCAGCATCTATGGAGCGAAGGAAATAGGCGACGTTTCGGGCCGAAACCCGTCTGAAGAAGGGTTTCGGCCCGAAACGTCGCCTATTTCCTTCGCTCCATAGATGCTGCTGCACCCGCTGAGTTCCTCCAGCAATTTTGTGTACCTTCGATATTCCAGCATCTGCAGTTCCCTTTTGAACACTATCTAAATGGTGTCAAGTTGGAAAAGGGGAAGTACAACAGGATCTGGAGGTCCTTGTTCATCAGTCAATAAAAGTAAGCATGCTGGTACAGCAGGCAGAGAAGAAAGTGAATAGCATGTTGGCCTTTATAACAAGAGGAGTTGAGTATATGAGCAAAGAGTGTGACATTAAAACTGAGATGAGAAAAAACTTTTTCACCCAGAGAGTTGCGAAATTGTGGAATTCTCTGCCACAGAGGGCAGTGGAGGCCAATTCACTGGATTAGTGGAATCAAGGGATATGGGGAGAAGGCAGGCACGGGTTACAGATTGTGGATGATCAGCCATGATCACATTGAATGGTGGTGCTGGCTCGAAGGGCCAAATGGCCTCCTCCTGCATCTATGTTTCTATGTAAACTGGCAATTGCTGGCAATATTCCAAATGCGGCCTTACCAGTCCCAGAGTCTCACAAAGTGTTCAACATCAGAAGTAATCTATCAGGGGGCTGGAAATTGTCTGTCAAAGTGGTGGAAATGTCAAAGACTGGACAGATGCACCACAGAAATTGCACTCTGCCTGGATGCATCACAGCTTGGCTTGGGAACAGTTCTGCTCCACACAGCAAGAAATTGCAGAGAGCAGTAGCTGTGGCCCAGTCCATCACACAGATCACTCTCCCCACCATCGACTCGGTAAAGCAGCCGACATAGTTCAAGACACAGAGTGCTGGAGTAACTCAGCGGGTCAGGCAGCATCTGTAGAGAACATGGATAGGTGACGTTTGGGGGTCGGGACCCTCTGTTCTCCACAGATGCTGCCTGACCCCCAGCACTCTGTGAAACTCCCTAGTCTTGCCCCCCTGTGTGTACAGCCACGGCCATTTGTGGGCAGGGCTGTGCTAGCCCCCGGCGTGACGGGCGGGGGGGGTTGTTTGTGATGGGGCCGGGGCCGGGACATCCCACAGCCGGGTGGTTATGGCCCGGCGCCACACGCGGCTCTCGCTGCCCCCCATCGCCCCTGCTCTGGAGGCCCGGGACCCCGACATGGACCACGCGGGCATCTCCGCCACCGTGCAGCGGCTGCGCAGCCTCGGCGAGCGGTTCCGGGTGCCCGACGCAGGCGAGTGTACACCCGCGGAACCCGGGTAACATTGTATCCCCCCCCCCCCACAGTGTGACATTGTATCACCTAGACGTGTCCCCTACAGACACGGTAACATTGTATCTGCACAGCGTGGGATTGTATCACAGACACTGTGACATTGTATCCACTGCAGTGTGGACATTGTATCAGTCACACTGTGACATTGGACAGTCACGGTGGCGCAGCGGTAGAGTTGCTGACTTACAGCAAAATGCAGCAACTCCAGAGTTTGTACGTGATCTGCATGGGTTTTCTCCGAGATCTTCGGTTTCCTCCCGTACTGGTCTGAAGAAGGGTTTCGACCCGAAACGTTGCCTATTTCCTTCGCTCCATAGATGCTGCTGCACCCGCCGAGTTTCTCCAGCATTTTTGTGTACCTTCGAATTTCCAGCATCTGCAGTTCTTTCTTAAACAGGTTTGTAGGTTCATTGGCCTTTAAAAAAAATGTAAAATTGTCCAAGTTGGCGATATGCAGAGTACTGCCCTGCCGACCAAAGCTGCCGACTATAAAATTCAGAAGGTGCCACCCAGCAGTGTGACATTGTATCAGTCACACTGTGACATTGTATCCCCTGCAGTGTGACATTGTATCAGCTACACTATAACATTGTATCTCCTCTACAGTGTAACATTGTGGGCTGCTATTTTGCGCATTGTAGATAAAGATGTCACTGTTGTATTATAATGATTGCCTGATGTAATGTGACTATTGAAAGTTTATGTATGTAAATTGCAATTACTGAATTAAGTGCTTATAAGGATAAAAAAGTGTAACATTCCTCGTCCTCATCTTCCGTCCCAACTACAAGGTTAATTCCCGGGGTGGCGGGACTGTCATACGCTGAGAGAATGGAGCAGCTGGGCTTGCGCACTGGAGTTTAGAAGGAGGAGAGGGTATCTCATTGAAACATATAAGATTGTTAAGGGTTTGGACACGCAGGAGGCAGGAAACATGTTCCCGATGTTGGGGGAGTCCAGAACCAGGGGCCACAGTTTAAGAATAAGGAGTAAGCCATTTAGAACGGAGACATAGAAACATATAAAATAGGTGCAGGAGTAGGCCATTCGGCCCTTCGAGCCTGCACCGCCATTCAATATGATCATGGCTGATCGTCCAACTCAGTATCCTGTACCTGCCTTCTCTCCATACCCCCTGATACCTTTAGCCACAAGGGCCACATCTAACTCCCTCTTAAATATAATAATAATAATAATAAATTTTATATTTAATGGGCGCCTTTCATACAAAATCTCAAGGACACCTTACATAATAACATATAATCGGAATATAACAAGTAATAAAGACATCACAGAGACACAAATTAAAAACAGGATTCAATCCAAAAACAGAAAATCAAAAACAGTGTGAAGAGGGAGCAGCGGCAACCAAATCGTGCCAGCGTCCACTCTCTCTTCACGGCAGCCATCTTGGTCAATGAACTGGCCTCAACTACCTTCTGTGGCAGAGAATTCCAGAGATTCACCACCCTCTGTGTGAAAAATGTTTTTCTCATCTCGGTCCTAAAAGATTTCCCCCCTTATCCTTAAATTGCGGCCCCTTGTTCTGGACTTCATCGGGAACAATCTTCCTGCATCTAGCCTGTCCAACCCCTTAGGAATTTTGTACGTTTCTATAAGATCCCCCCTCAATCTTCTAAATTCTGAGTACACGCCAAGTCTATCCAGTCTTTCTTCATATGAAAGTCCTGACATCCCAGGAATCAGTCTGGTGAACCTTCTCTGCACTCCCTCTATGGCAAGAATGTCTTTCCTCAGATTAGGAGACCAAAACTGTACGCAATACTCCAGGTGTGGTCTCACCTGGAGACGAGGATTTGGTATGCAGCTTTCATCCGATGTCATAACTTAAACAACTAATAAAATTTAGATAACATTTAGATTAGATAGACTGGGAAAATCAGGTTGATACTGGACTCCAAGAAAGGGAATTTGCCTCCGAGATGGATTCTTAAGAGCAGCTTGTAGTGGAGCCTACCAGGGAAATGGAAATCCTGGATTTAGTGTTGTGTAATGAACTGGATTTGATAAGGGAGCTCAGGGTAAAGGAACCAGTAGGAGATAGCGGCCACAATATGATAAATTTTAATCTGCAACTTGAGAGGGAGAGAGTGAAATCAAATGTGTCGGTATTGCAGCTGGGCAAAGGGGACTAGAGGATTGAGGAGCTGGCCAAAGTTGACTGGAAAGGGACCCTAGCAGGGGTGACGGTGGAACAGCAAAGGCGGGAATTTCTGGGAATAATCTGGATGATGCAGGATCTTTTCATTTCAAATGGGAAGAAAGATTCTAAGGGGAGAGGGAGGCGACCATGGCTGACAAGGGAAGTCAAGGACAGTATCAAACTAAAAGAGAAGACTTATAACATAGCAAAGGTTAGTGGGATTGGGAAGTTTTTAAAGAACAGAAGGTAACTAAAAAGGTAATATGGGGAGAAGAGATGAAATATGAAAGTAAGCTAGCTAATAAGTATGATGTTGTGGGAATTACTGAGACATGGCTGCAAGAGGGCCAGGGCTGGGAACTGAATATTCAAGGGTATACCTCCTATCGAAAAGACAGACAGGTGGGCAGAGGGGGTGGGGTAGCCCTGCTGGTGAGGAATGAAATCCAGTCCCTTGCAAGGGGTGACATTGAAACAGGAGATGTGGAGAAAAGGACCTTGAAGAGTGGTCTTTGACTGTGCTGCAGTCTTCAAAGGAACATCACTTAACTGTCACATACTGCAAGGTCCAGACCTTACCAACCCACTCATTGGAGTTCTCATTAAATTTAGACAAGAACCGATTGCTTTGATGGCTGATATTAAAACGATGTTTCATCAAGTTAATGTATCAGAAAAACACATTGACTACTTGCAATTCTTATGGTGGCCTGAAGGGGATGCACAACAAGATCTTGGTGAGTACCGGATGAAGGTACATCTCTTTGGAGCAGTGTCAGCACCAGGTTGTGCAAACTTTGCATTAAAGAAGACCGCAGAGGATAATAAAGTTTACTTTCCAGAAGAAGTGATAATCACTGTGAAGAATAATTTCTCTGTGGATGAGCAATCATCCAAAAATCCGTCTATGAAGCAGGAAGCAATTCAAATGGTAAAACATCTGACTTCCCTCTGTAATAAGGGAGGATTTCGCTTTCCAAGTGGATTAGCAACAGTTGTGTTGTATTGGAAAGCATTCCACCAAATGATGGAGCCAAGGAGACCAGTTGGATTTGGACAAAGACAATTTGCCAATGGAAAGAGCACTGGGACTACACTGGCTCGTTGAAACAGATGTGTTCAAGTTCAGAATCTCGATTCAAGAGCGACCATGTACTAGAAGGGGTGTCCTATCCGTGATACTGCAATAAAGAAACTATTCATCAAGTGTTTTGGGAAGATTTATCTTTCGACGGCATTGAATGTCTCATGGAGAGCTCATGAATGCGTTTCAATAATCTCCTAACCCCTGTCTTCATTCATAGTGGTTAGAGGAAAGATTCCTTGAACAATATAAAAATCTGTCACTACAATTATAAAGGATGAGGTTACGGAGTACTTAGAAGTTCACGATAAAATAGACCGACTCCCTGGTCAATTCGTCCCTTCCCGCCCAAACCACCCCCTCCCCTGGTACTTTCCCTTGCAACCGCAGGAAATGCTGCACTTGTCGTTTTACCTCCCCCCTCGACTCCATCCAAGGACCCAAGCAGTCTTTCCAGGTGAGGCAGAGGTTCACCTGCACCTCCTCCAACCTCATCTATTGCATCGGTGAGATCAAGTGCAGGCTTGGTGATCGCTTCGCCCAACACCTCCGCTCAGTTCGCAATAACCAACCTGACAGGTACATGAATAGTTGTCAAAAAGGGAACTGCAGATGCTGGAATATCGAAGGTACACAAAATTGCTGGGGAAACTCAGCGGGTGCAGCAGCATCTATGGAGCGAAGGAAATAGGCGACGTTTCGGGCCGAAACCCTTCTTCAGACTGATAGGGGGGTGGGGGGGAGAAAGGAGGAAAAGGGGAGGAGGAGGAGGAGCCCGAGGGCGGGCGGATGGGAGGGTGGGAGGAGACAGCTAGAGGGTTAAGGAAGGGGAGGAGACAGCAAGGGCTAGCAAAATTGGGAGAATTCAATGTTAATGCCATACGGACGCAAGGTCCCCAGACGGAATATGAGGTGCTGTTCCTCCAATTTCCGCTGTTGCTCACTCTGGCAATGGAGGAGACCCAGGACAGAGAGGTCGGATTGGGAATGGGAGGGGGAGTTGAAGTGCCGAGCCACCGGGAGTTCAGGTAGGTTATTGCGGATAACCTACCTGAAGAAGGGTTTCGGCCCGAAACGTCGCCTATTTCCTTCGCTCCATAGATGCTGCTGCACCCGCTGAGTTTCCCCAGGTACATGAATAGGACAGGTTTAGATGCAGTGGGCAGGTGCTATAGACCTGCACGGGAAGGTAGACGCTCCCGCCCCTACGAGTCTCGGGCAGATGGGGCTCGTCAGCCTGGGAAGGCAGTCCATCTAGGAGAGGGAAAACTCTGATTTAAAACCTCCACTGCCTTGTGGCCATATCCAGTCATGGAAAAGGCTCCAGCAATAAACCTCAAGAAAAACTGGAGTCGGAGCCCCTAAGGCAGTTTGTCATTGTCTACAACCTCGCTCTGGCAGCTCCTTCGACGGCGCTGGTGCCAAATTGTAACGGCTCTGCTGTTCCTTTGGATCGATCAGCGACGTGGAGAGGGGGACACGTGCTGCATGGGCAACAGCCTGTCCTCCATATGACATCGCCCAGGCTTGCATCCGACCAGGATGCATCACCCATGGTCAGTCATGACCGAGGGGGGCCTACTACTAGAGGGATATGGGCCAAACACAGGCAAGTGGGACTAGTCCGAATGGGGCATGTTGCCCATGTTTCCACATTGTAAGGCTCTATGACCCCATTGTGGACATTGCACATTGTTTATGGAACTGATGCGTTACAATGCTGAGAACTATATTCTGCACTCTGTATCTTCCCCTTTGCTCTATACTATACTAGAGATGACTAGATTGTATTTATGTATAGTATTATTTGATTGAATAGCATGCAAAACAAAGCTTTTCACTGTACCTCTGTACACGTGACAATAATTTAGTGTAGTTTAGTTTAGTTTATTGTCACATGTACTGAGGTAACAGTGTTTTTGTGTGTTATCCAGTCAGCGGAAAGACTATACATGATTACAATCAATCCGTACAACCTTGTGAACTTTCTGAATTTTGTAGTCGGCAGGGAAGTGCTCTGCATATCGCCAACTTGGACAATTTTAACATTTTTTATTAAGCCAATTAACCTACAAACCTGTACGTCTTTGGAGTAAGGGAGGAAACCGAAGATCTCGGAGAAAACCCACGCAGATCACGGGGAGAATGTACAAACTCCATACAGAGAGCACCCGTTGTCGGGATCGAACCCGGGTGTCTGGTGCTGCATTTTGCTGTAAGGCAGCAACTCTCCCGCTCTGCCAACGTACACTGTATAGATACACGATAAGGGAATAATGTTTGGTGAAAGGTAAAGTCCAGCAAAGTCCGATTAAAGATAGTCTGAGGGTCACCAATGAGGTAGATAGCAGCTCAGTTCCAATGAGCTAAATCGCAGCTCATCTCTCCAGTTGGTGATAGGATGGTTCAGTTGCTTGATAACAGCTGGGAAGAAACTGGATGAATCTGTCCCGGACTCTGAATAAACATAAACCTAAAATGTTCCCGATATTGGGGGGAATCCAGAACCAGAGGTCACAGTTTAAGAAAAAGGGGTAGGATATTTAGGACTGAGATGAGGAAAAAATTTTCACCCAGAGAGTTGAAATTCTCTGCCCCAGAAGGCAGTGGAGGCCAATTCACTGGATGTTTTCAAGAGAGAGTTAGATTTTGCTTTTAGGGCTAAAGGAATCAAGGGATATGGGGAAAAAGCAGGAACGGGGTACTGATTTTAGATGATCAGCCATGATCATATTGAATGGCGGTGCTGGCTCGAAGGCCTACTCCTGCATCTATTTTTCTATGTTCTATGTTTCTCTGCTCTAACCTAAATCCAGGAAAATCAAGGACATTCTTGTAGTCGACATGAAATTTCTCAATAAACAATTACTGTTCAACTCCAGGTCCAAAGGCGATGGTGCCATGCATTGATCAGACTCCAGATGCAACTATTCAGGGAACACAATTGCCAATTATAGGAAGGAAGGCTTCGGTGCGTGACTGCAGGAACATATTCAGGCAAGAATTGAAACGGAACCAAGAATGTACGCCGCTCTCAACCATCACCGTGAGGTAAACCAACTTCACCTAGATGTTGGTCAAAGTTGTTGGAATTTAACCTGCCGAACTTCCTCGTTCCTCATTTTCCTTATGGAAATAAGGATGTAATGCTGGAGGCTCCATAAGGCAGCTGGCTGGTCAGGCCGCATTTGGACTATTGTGAGCAATTTTGGGTGCCATATCTGAGGAAAGATGTGCCCAGAGGAGGTTTACAAGGATGATCCCAGGAATGAGTAGGCTAACCGGTGATGAGCGTTTGTCGGCACTGGGCCTGTACTCGCTGGAGTTTAGAAGAATGAGGGGAGACCTAATTGAAACATACAGAATAGTGAAAGGCCTGGATAGATTGGATGTGGAGAGGATGTTTCCACTCGTGGGAGAGTCTTGGACCAGAGGTCACAGCCTCAGAGGGTGGTGAATCTGTGGAATTCTTTGCCACAGACGGCTGTGGAGGCTTTCAATGGTTATTTTAAGGCAAGATAGATTTTGATTAGTGCAGGTGTCAGAGGTTATGGGGAGAAGGCAGGAGAATGGGGTTAGAAGGGCGAGATAGATCAGCCATGATTGAATGGCGGAATAACCCGAATGGCCAAATTCTATTCCTGTTCCTTCTGACCTTAATGAGTCGTTTCCAGTTTATCATGGTTTTAATGTCTTCACATGTAACTGATTTTATTTTTACTTAAAGAAATTCTGAGTTTAAGTTTAGTTTATTGTCACCCGTTCCGAGGTACGGTGAAAAGTTTTTGTTGTGTGCTAACCTGTCAGCGGAAAGACGGTTCATGAGCACAATGGAGCCACTCACAGTGTACAGATACATGATGAAGGGAATAACATGAATAACGTTTAGTGCAAGGTAAAGTCCGATCAAAGATGAGGTAGATAGTAGTTCAGGACTGCTCTCTAGTTGTGGTAGGATGGTTCAGTTGCTTGATAACATGTGGGAAGAAACTGTTCCTGAATCTGGAGGTGTGCTTGACCTCATGCGTTTTTCTAGAATGTTCTGTGAGAATTGTGTGAAGAACTGTGTAGGAGGAACTGCTGATGCTGTGTTTCAATCTACTCCAGTGTCTATCATGAGAACAGAGCTGTTCTTCCATTTTGTCTTTTAACATGGTCAGCTTTACGTTCCGTGGGAATGGAACTTTACTCCTGTGGCTGTCCCCTGCAGAGCTAGTCCAGTTCAGTTTAATTTATTACTTTATTCAGTTCAGTTTACTTTATTTAGTTTAGTTTTTATTGCGTGCTGTTAAAGGGCCTGTCCCACTGTACGAGCTAATTCAAGAGTTCTCCCGAGTTCGCCCTGATTCGAACTTTACGGTAATGGCCGCTCGTAGGTACTCGGGGCTCTCGTGGACATTTTTCAACATATTGAAAAATCTTCACGAGTCTTCACGAGCTTACCGCGTTTCCCGAGTACCTGCTGTTAGCGTTACGAGCCGCTAAGAGACGTCCCGAGCTCCGACGTACCCGCTACGTACATTCTACGTGCTTACCACGAGTTTGATTTTTTTTTTACTCGGGAGAGCTCTTGAATTACCTCGTACAATGGGACAGGCCTTAACCAGTCAGCAGAAAGACAATACATGATCACAATCGACCCATTTACAGTGCATAGATACATGATAAGGAAATAACATTTACTGCAAGGTAAAGCTAGCAAAGTTTGATTAAGGAACGTCCGAGAGTCACCAATGAGGTAGCACTGTTGTGTTCAAAAAGGAACTGCAGATGCTGGAATATCGAAGGTACATAAAATTGCTGGGGAAACTCAGCGGGTGCAGCAGCATCTATGGAGCGAAGGAAATAGGCGACGTTTCGGGCCGAAATTTCGGCCCGAAACGTCGCCTATTTCCTTCGCTCCATAGATGCTGCTGCACCCGCTGAGTTTCCCCAGCAATTTTATGTACCCTGAGGTAGCACTGTTCTCTGGTTGTGGTAGGATGGTTCAGTTGCCTGATAACAGCTGGGAAGAAACTGTCCTTGAATCTGGAGGTGTGCGTTTTCACACTTCTATATTTTTTGCCTGATGGGAGAGGGGAGAAGAGGGAGTGGCCAGGGTGCGACTCGTCCTTGAGGATACTGAGTTGGATGATCAGCCATGATCATATTGAATGGCGGTGCAGGCTCGAAGGGCCGAATGGTCTACTACTGCACCTATTTTCTATGTTTCTATGTTTCTATGATGCTGCTGGCCTTGCCTAGGCAGCGTGAGATATAAATTGAGTCAATGGAAGGGAGGTTGGTTTGTGTGATGGTCTGGGTCCACAATTCTCTGCAATTTCTTGCGGTTATGGATGGAGCTGTCCCCAAACCAAAGGTAGACATAAAATACTGGAGTAACTCAGCGGGACAGGCAGCATCTCTGGAGAGAAGGAATGGGTGACATTTCGGGTGACATTTTGTGTCTACCTTCGATTTAAACCAACATCTGCAGTTCTTTCCTACACAATCTGTTCCCAAACCAAGCTGTGATGCATCCTGATAAAATGCTTTCTACGGCGCATCTGATTATCTCATCAATAATAGAGCAAATCATAATGCTGAGGGTTTATAAGGCACTGGTCAGGCCGCATTTGAAATATTATGAGCAGTTTTGGGCACCATTTCTGAGGAAGGATGCACTGGCATTGGAGAAGGTCCAGAATAGGTTTACAAGAATAATCCCAGGAATGAGTGGGTTAACATATGACGAGCGTTTGACGGCACTGGGCCTGTACTCGCTGGAGTTCAGAAGGATGAGTGGATACCTCATTAAAACTTACCGAATAGTGAAAGGCCTGGATAGAGTGGATGTGGAGAAGATGTTTCCACTAGTGGGAGAATCTAGGACCAGAGGGCACAGCCTCAGTCTATAAGGACGTTCCTTTAGAAAGGAGATGAGGAGAATTTTCTTCAGCCAGAAGGTAGTGATTCTGTGGAATTCATTGCAACAGATGGTGGTTGAGGCCAAGTTATTGGGAGATCGACAGATTCTTGATTAGTAAGGTTGTCAAAGGTGACGGGGAGAAGGCAGGAGAAAGGGGTTGAGAGGGAAAGATAGATCAGCCGTGATTGAATGGCGGAGTAGACTAGATGGGCCGAATAGCCTTATTTGATCCTATGACTCATGAATTTATGAAGATGTGTGAGTGTGTAGGTTAATTAGCCCTTATTGTGTAGGGAGTGTATGAGAAAGTGGGATAGGATGAATGGGTGATTGAAGTTCAGCGTAGACTCGGTGGACCGAACAGCCTGTATCCATGCTGTATCTTTAAACTAAACAAACATAGTTTTACAACATAGATCCTTTGACCGAACTCATCCATCAGGGTGCCCCATCTAAGCTGGTCCCATTTGGGTCCATATCATGTCATAGGAGCAGAATTAGGCCATTCGGCCCATCAAGTCCACTCCACCATTCAATTCCTCCTTCCTAACTCCATTCTCCTGCCTTCTCCCCATTATCCCTGACACCCGTACTAATTTACAACCAATCAATCTCCACCTTAAAAGCCTTTAATTCTCTTCAATAATTCCCTTCCCAGAACCTTTCCTATCCAAATGCCCACATATCTTGTTATAGAACCTGCCTCAACTATCTCCTCTAGCACCTTCATCACCACACTGTGTTAAAATGACACTGAAGTTTGGAGCTTAACATTTTGATGTTACATTTTTGCCTGCTTTAATTCTCACAGGAAAATTCTATCCCCAGATCAGCATGCAATTGATACAATCACCCTTAAAACATGTTTAAATATGGGACAATTAGGAAACAGCTGTTTCAAATTTATTTTACGAAAGAGATTCTGATGGCGTCATTTTAAAACCTGGACTCTTGCATAGAAACATAGAAAATAGGTGCAGGAGTAGGCCATTCGGCCCCGAGCCTGCACCGCCATTCAATATGATCATGGCTGATCATCCAACTCAGTATCCTGTACCTGCCTTCTCTCCATACCCCCTGATCCCTTTAGCCACAAGGGCCACATCTAACTCCCTCTTAAATATAGCCAATGAACTGGCCTCAACTACCTTCTGTGGCAGAGAATTCCAGAGATTCACCACTCTCTGTGTGAAAAATGTTTTCCTCATCTCGGTCCTAAAAGATTTCCCCCTTATCCTTAAACTGTGAACACAAGTGCTGGAGTAACTCAGCAGGACAGGCAGCATCTCTGGAGAGCAGGAACGGGTGACGTTTTGGGTCGAGTCCCTTCTTCAGACTGGACCTGAGTTATTATTAGAGTCATGGAGTGATACAGTGTGGAAACAGGTCCTTCGGCCCAACCTGTCCACACCGTCCCATCCACGTTTGGTCCATATCCCTCCAATCCATGTCCTATCCCAATCAATCAATTAATCAATCAGTTTTATTCGTCACTTGCACATAAAGTGCAAGTGAAAGCAATTTGCCAGCAGCGGTACAATGAAAAAAGAACACACAAAAACACAATAAAAATTTAACACAAACAGCATTCATCTCTGTGGTGGAAGGCACAACATTTGGCCCGTGGTCGAGACCTCCATGTACCTGTCTAACTGTCTAACTGTCTCTTGAACATTGCGATAGTGCCTGCCTCAACTACCTCAATCCCTCCCTCCTCTGGCAGCTCGTTCCATACACACACCACCCTTTGTGTGAGAAAGTTACCCCTCAGATTCCTAATGTATTATTTTCCCCTTCACCTTAAATCTATGTCCTCTGGTTCCCGATTCCCCTACTCTGGGCGAGAGACTCTGTGCATCTACCCGATCTATTACTCATGATTTTATACACCTCTATGAGATCACCCCTCATCCTCCTGCGCTCCAAGGAATAAAGTCCCTGCATGCTCAACCTCTCCCAATAGCTCAGCTGTTATCAGGCAACTGAATCATCCTACCACAACTACTATCTACCTCATTTGTGACCCTCGGACTACCCTTGATCGGACTTTGCTGGCTTTACCGTGCACAAAACGTTATTCCCTTATCGTGTATCTATACACCGTGAATGGCTTGATTGTGATCATGTATTGCCTTTCAGCAGACTGGATAGCACGCAACAAAAGCTTTTCACTGTACCTCGGTACACGCGACAATAAACTAAACTGAACAGTAAAGGAGGCCACATCAGGAGCACCAAATAAAGTGAATGAGATTAAAAAGCGGTGAATGCAAACCCCTGTCTGGATATTTGGGAATCTTAGGTGTGTCATTCACCTAACATTGTGCCTTGAGTGAAAAATCTCACGTTTTATTGCCTTAGTTGTGAACTTATGATCATAAGATCATAAGAGATAGGAGTAGAATTAGGCCAATCAGCCCATCATGTTTACTCCACCATTCAATTATGGCTGATCTATCTCATCCTCCTAACCCCATTCTGTAGAATGAGGCCAATCAGCCCATCATGTCTGCACCATTCAATTATATCTGATCTATCTCATCCTCCTAACCCCATTCTCCTGCCTTCTCCCCATAACCTCTGACACAGGTACTAATCAAGAATCTACCTATCTCTGCCTTAAATATATCCACTGAATTTGCCTCCACAGCCTTCTGTGGCAAAGAATGCCAAAGATTCACCACCCTTTATGTTATTGATTAAAACATTATGATATTGTGATAAAGGATGCAATTCTCTTTTAAACTTCAAGTAACCCATGCTTTCCCTCTCTCTCCATCCCTCCCCCTTCCCAGTTCTCCGACCAGTCTGACTGTCTCCGACTACATTTTATCTCTGATTGCTCTGTTGTTCCCTTCTTGAGCGGAGTCAGAGGATATGGGGAGATGGCAGGAACAGGGTACTAGGGTATAAGAAGTAAAGGGAACAGGGTATAAGAAGTAAAGTACATGAGCTTGAGGCTCAGTTAGAGGTTGGTAGATATGACATTGTCGGGATTACTGAGACGTGGCTGCAGGAGGATCGGGCCTGGGAACTTAATATTCAGGGTTATACATCCTATATAAAGGACAGGCAGGTGGGAAGAGGGGGGGGGGGTAGCAATGCTGGTGAGGGATGAAATTCAGTCCCTTGTGAGGGAAGACATAGGGACTGACGAGGTAGAGTCACTGTGGATTGAGTTGAGGAATTGTAAAGGCAAGAAGACACTAATTGGTGTTATCTACAGACCCCCAAATAGTAGCCCGGGTGTAGGGTGTAAGTTGCAGCAGGAGTTAAAACTGGCATGTAACAAAGGTAATGCCACTATGGTGATGGGGGATTTTAATATGCAGGTAGACTGGGAAGATCAGGTTGGTTCAGGACCCCAAGAAAGAGGGTTGGGAGAATGCCTCCGAGATGGATTCTTAGAGCAGCTTGTAATGGAGCCGACCAGAGAAAAGGCAATTCTGGATTTAGTGTTGTCCAATGAACCAGATATGATAAGAGAACTCAAGGTAAGTGGAACTGCTTGGAGGTAGTGATCATAATATGATTAGTTTTAATCTGCAATTTGAGAAGGAGAAGGTTAAATCGGAAGTGTCAGTGATACAGTTGAACAAAGGGGACTATGAAGGCATGAGAGAGGAGCTGGCCAAGGTAGACTGGAAATGGATCCTAGCAGGAATGACGGTGGAACAGCAATGGCAGGAATTTCTGGGCATGATCCGGAAGACGCAGGATCATTTCATTCCAAAAAGGAAGAAAGATTCTAAGGGGAGTAGGAGGCAACCGTGGCTGACAAGAGAAGTTAGGGATAGAATAAAACTAAAAGAAAAGATGTATAACACAGCAAAGAGTAGCCGGAAGACAGAGAATTGGGAGGTTAGGAGGTTGCAGGGTGACCTGGACAGGTTGAGTGAGTGGGCAGATGCGTGGCAGATGCAGTATAACATAGATAAATGTGAGGTTATCCACTTTGGTGGCAAAAACAAGGGGGCAGATTATTATTGTTAGGTAAGGGGGAGGTGCAGCGAGACCTGGGCGTCCTTGTACACCGGTCACTGAAAGTTGGCGTGCAGGTATAGCAGGCAGTGAAGAAAGCTAATGGAATGTTGGCCTTCATAACAAGAGGATTTCAGTATAGGAGTAAAGAGGTTCTTCTGCAGTTGTATAGGGCTCTGGTGAGACCACATCTGGAGTATTGTGTACAGTTTTGGTTTCCGAATTTGAGGAAGGACATCCTTGTGATTGAGGCAGTGCAGCGTAGGTTCACGAGATTGATCCCTGCGATGGCGGGACTGTCATATGAGGAAAGATTGAATAGACTAGGCTCGTATTCACTGGAGTTTAGAAGGATGAGGGGGAACCTTATAGAAACATATAAAATTATAAAAGGACTGGACAAGCTAGATGCAGGAAAAATGTTACCAATGTGGGGTGAGTCCAGAACCAGGGGCCACAGTCTTAGAATAAAGGGGAGGTCATTTAAGACTGAGGTGAGAAAATACTTTTTCACTCAGAGAGTTGTGAATTCATGGAATTCCCTGCCACAGAGGGCAGTGGAGGCCAAGTCACTGGATGGATTTAAGAGAGTTAGATAGAGCTCTAGGGGCTTGTGGAATCAAGGCATATGGGGAGAAGGCAGGCACGGGTTATTGATAGGGGACGATCAGCCAGGATCACAATGAATGGCGGTGCTGACTCGAAGGGCCGAATGACCTCCTCCTGCACATATTTTCTATGTTTCTATATACTGATTGTGGATGATCAGCCATGATCACATTGAATGGTGGTGCTAGCTCGAAGGGCCGAATGGCCTACTCCTGCACCTATTGTCTATTGTCTCCCAGCTAACAATGATCCATTCTACATTTTCCTTGATCTCCATCCCCCAGGCCCTGCTTTCACACCTGCACAATCCTTATCTATCCCTCTCCCTCCCCCCTGCCGTCAGTCTGAAGAAGGGCCTCGACCCGAAACGTCGTCCATTCCTTCTCACCAGAGAATGCTGCGTGTCCCGCTGAGTTACTCCAGCATTTTGTGTCCATCTTTGGTTTAAACCGGCATCTTGCAGTTCCTTCATACACAATTCTCTCTGTTATTACTTTAACATCTTCCTTTCCTTTCCCTTATGAAGGTGGTTACCCAGTAAGGACATGCCTGAGATGCTACACAGATGGGTCATCCTCCAGGATCTGTGCAAGTACGGACCCATCGACTCAGTCATCTTCACCGGAGAGAAATGCAGCCAAGTTGTGTTCAGCAGCATCCTGTCAGCGTGCAAGGCAATTAACTCCCACTCAGTTAGACATCCAAAATACCCTTTTTATTGTTTTTGGTACTATCCTTTTATGATGCAAAGTTACAGATTTTAAACATAAAAAGAATTCCGCATTAACCATTTTGTTTTCAGTTCCTTCCCACCACAACACTATTAATCATTAGTCAATATACCAATCATGTTAAGCTAATATTTTAAACTCTGTACGTGTGGATAGTTATCAGAGCAAAACCAAGCAAGGGTGTGATTTCCACAGTATTTCAATAATGTAATTATAAAATAATTAAACTTTCATAATCCAAAACATTAAGAGCTTAATGATTAAAACACACAGTGCTGGAGTAACTCAGCGGGTCAGGCAGCACCTCTGGAGAACATGGATAGGTGACGTTTCACAGAGTGCCGGAGTAACTCAGCGGGTCAGGCAGCATCTGTGGAGAACACGGATAGGTGACGTTTCACAGATTGCTGGAGTAACTCAGCAGGTCAGGCAGCATCTCTGGAGAACATGGATAGGTGACGTTTCAGGTCGGAAGAGTCTGAAGAAAAGTCCCGACCCAAAACGTCACCCATCCTTTTTCTCCAGCCTCACCCGCTGAGGTACTCCAGAACTTTGTGTCAATCCCCTAGCAGGTACGAGGGGAGGTGATTTGCAGATGGGTGGACAAAGGCCGGAGATGTCAAGGAGCCAAGAGGGTGACAGATAAGGAGAGGGGTGATCAGATGAGAGGAGAGGAGTACAGTGATGTTGTAGGATGTTTCCTGGTGTCAACTACTGACCGCTGATGAAACTGAATCATAACTTGGACCTCTTCTCAAAGAAGCTCATGACAGCATTGATGCAGTCCACAGACAGCCATCGCTCCTCCAGCCTGTCACATTCCTGGGCATTGACCACGTGCAGCGTCTCCTTGTCTACACCTCTTATCAGCTGCTTCGAATATATCAGTGACTGAAATGAAATTTAGACAGATAACAGCATTAAATCACTGAAAAGAAAGTTCAAGTTCAATTTACATTTATTGCCACATTGCACCAATGGGTGCAGTGAAATATGTTCTAAAACACGTTTCCATTAGTGGGAGAGTCTAAGACCAGCGGTCACAGCCTCAGAATTAAAGGACGTTCCTTTAGAAAGATGAGGAGGAATTTCTTTAATCAGAGGGTGGTGAATCTGTTGAATTCATTGCCACTGAAGGCTGTGGAGGCCAAGTCAATGGATACTTTGAAGCCAGAGATAGTTAGATTGTTGATTAGTACGGGTGTCAGAGGTTATGGGGAGAAGGCAGGAGAATGGGATTAGGAGGGAGAGATAGATCAGCCATGATTGAATGGCAGAGTAGATTTGATGGGCCGAATGGCCTAATTCTGCTCCTAACACGTATATAATTATTAGCATGAATTTGTTCAAATAAAATCATTGGATTCAGCAAGTCGCTGCTATTTATGTCAATTTAAAAATTAGTAAATTATTTTGTAATGAAAACAAAACATTCTAAATGCCTAACAAATGTAAGATTATTTAAACAGATGTTGCGTAGTGGGCGATTCCCATGCTTTACTGTTCTATGTTCTACAGACCTCAGACTATGAGATATACTCTCAACCAAAGATAATCTTAGACACAGAGTGCTGGAGTAACTCAGCGGGTCAGGCAGCACCTCTGGAGAACATGGATAGGTGACGTTTCACAGAGTGCTGGAGTAACTCAGCGGGTCAGGCAGCATCAGTGGAGAACATGGATAGGTGACTTTTTGTAAGTTGAGGCCAGTTCATTGGCTATATTTAAGAGTGAGTTAGATGTGGCCCTTGTGGCTAAAGGGATCAGGGGGTACGGAGAGAAGGCAGGTACAGGATACTGAGTTGGATGATCAGCCATGATCATATTGAATGGTGGTGCAGGCTCGAAGGGCCGAATGGCCTACTCCTGCACCTATTTCTATGTTTCACAGAGTGCTGGAGTAACTCAGCGGGTCAGGCAGCATCTCTGGAGAACATGGATAGGTGACCTTTTGGATCGGGACCCTTCTTAGCCTGATTGTGGAGAGGTGGGGTGAGGGGGTAAGAACAGGACGCAAGAAAAGAACAGGACAAATCTGCCCCGGCAGCAGATGACGTCAAGCAAGGAGGTTCCTTGATAGGCAGATTGCTGGCTATAGATGGTGTGATCCCAAGAGGGATACATCATTGCAAACTATGAAACTGGATAATTGACTTTGAGTGGAGGAAGCGGGGGCAAGGGGATGGGGGTAAAGAGGGAGGGGAGAGTTTGTAGAAGTGACCTAAACTTAGCAAATTCAACATTCATACTGCTGGGTTGTAAGCTAACCAAGCAAAATATGAGGTGCTGTTCCTGCAGTTTACTTGTCGTCTCACTCTGTCAATGGAGTAGGCCCAGGGCAGAAAGGTCAGCATGGGGGAATGGGAGTTAAAAATGGTTAGCAACCAGGAGATCCAACAGGTCTTGGTGGACCGAGCGCAAGTGTTCAGCGAAATGTTGGCCGTGTCTACGCTTGGTCTCGCCGATGTACAGGAGCCCACATTGGGAATACCGGATGCAGTAGTCGAGGGCGACACGGTGGCGCAGTGGTAGAGTTGCTGCCTCCCAGCGCCAGAGTCCCAGGTTCGATCCCGACTATGGGTGCTGTAAGTACGGAGTTTATACGTTCTCCCCGTGACCTGTGTGAGTTTTTCTCCGAGTTCTTCGGTTCCCTCCCACACACCAAAGACGTACAGGTTTAGACAATAGACAATAGGCCATTCGGCCCTTTGGGCATTCAATGTGATTCATGGCTGATCATCCGCAATCAGTACCCCGTTCCTGCCTTCTCCCCATAACCCCTGACTCCACTATCTTTAAGTGCCCTATCTAGCTCTCTCTTGAAAGTATCCAGAGAACTGGCAGAGAATTCCACAGACTCACAACTCTCTGTGTGAACTCTCTGTTTGTAGATTAATTGGCTTGGTATAAATGTAAATTGTCACGAGTGTGTGTTGGATAGTGTTAATGTGCGGGGATCGCCGGTCGGTGCAGACCCGGTGGGCCGAAGGGCCTGTTTCCGCGCTGTATCTCTAAACTAAACTAAACTAAATACTAAACTAAGTTGAGGTAATTTATTGAAGGCGTTGCAGTTAAAATATTAACCTACATTCTTGGGCAGTTTTGCATAGGCGTGGAGCTTGTTCCAAACCTCTTTCTGGAAGGTAGCGTCAGGGAACACCTCCGTGACCAGACCCAGCTCACAAGCCTGAGCTGCCGTAAACTTCTTGTTGAACAGGAGGATTTCATTAGCCTGAGTGGGCAACAGAAATAATACAACTTAAAAAACAATTGTCCCTGCTGTAATAAACGGCTTAGAACTAATTAACAACAGGAAAGCAGAGAATGCAAATGCACAATGGTATGTTAATCTAATCAACATCAGCGTGACTGTAATTAAGCACCTGGATTAACTTGACTCCTTCACATTTATCCTTTATATTATCATAATTATGGAAAATAGCACAAACAGTCACCAGGTTCCACTCACCCGACTTGTGAACACCCCTACATACGAATAAACTCCCATTATATTAGCAGCTGGAATGGTTACAGAGAAGATTTACCAGGATGTTGCCAGGACTAGAGAGTGTGAGCTACCAGAAGAGGTTGAGTGGGCTGGGTCTCTATTCCATGGAGCGCAGGAGAATGAGGGGTGATCTTATAGAGGTGTACAAAATCATGAGAGGAATAGATCGGGTAGATGCACAGAGTCTCTTGCCCAGAGTAGGGGAATCGAGGACCAGAGGACATGGGTTCAAGGTGAAGGGGAAAAAAATGAACAGGAATCTGAGGGGTAACTTTTTCACACAAAGGATGGTGGGTGTATGGAAGAAGCTGCTAGAGGAAGTAGTTGAGGCAGGGATTATCCCAAAGTTTAAGAAACAGTTAGACGGGTACCAGGATAGGACAGGTTAGGAGGTCTAGGGGCCAAACGCAGGCAGGTGGGACTAGTGTAGATGGGACATGATAGCCAGTGTGGGAAAGTTGGGCCGAAGGGCCTGTTTCCATGCTGTATCACTCTATGACTATTATTAAATAGAAAAGACACTTGGACAGGTACGTGGATAGGAAAGATTCAGCGGAATATTGGGCAAATCTGGTTTAATGGGACTAGTTTAGATCAGGCACCTCAGTGGGTATGAAGGGGTTGGGCCGAAGGGCCTAATTCCGGGTTGTATGATTCGATGACTCCATGAAAGTTAGATATACAGTCATACGATTGTTCCTACGTCCAGCAGGACGTGTTTTCTCTCTCCCTACACGTAAGTAGAAAGATAGAGTGATACAGCGTTGAAACAGGCTCTTCGGCCCTACACCAACCAACATATCCTATTTACACCACTTGCGTTTGGCCCACATACCTCCAAATCTGTCCTATCCATGTACCTGTCTAACTGTTTCTTAAACGTTGGGATAGTCCCAGCCTCAACTACCTCCTCCGGCAGCTTGTTCCATACACCCACCTCCCTTTGTGTGAAAAAGTTACCCCTCAGATTCCTATTAAATATTTTCCCCTTCACCTTAAACCTATGTCCTCTGATTCACGATTCCCCTACTCTGGGCAAGAGACTCTGTGCATCTACTGAGTCTATTCCTCCAACAATTTTGTACGTCTCTATAAAATCACCCCTCATCCTCCTGCACTCCAGGGAATAGAGACCCAGCCTGCTCAACCTTTCTCTATAGTTCAGGGCCTCAAGTCCTGGCAACATCTTCGTGAATCTTCTCTGCACTCTTTCCAGCTTGAAAACATCCTTCGATAACATGGTGCTCAGAACGGAATACAATAGTCTTATCCTGCCTCACCAACCTCTTATACAACTGCAACATGACCTCCCAACCTCTGTACTCCATACTCCAATCACAAACAGAGCGCAGTGCTGAACTACTATCTACCTACTTGGTGACACTCGGACTCTCCTTGATCGTACTTTGCTGGCTTAACCTTGCACTAAACGTTATTCCCTTATCCTGTATCTGAACACTGTAAATGGCTCGGTAGTAATCATGTATTGTCTTTCTGATGACTGGTTAGCGCACAACACAGGCTTTTCACTGTACCTCGGTGCACATGCAGAGATTTATTTTTAAAGTTTCTGCTTGTTTTGGGACTGCGAGCAGTCTTATCAACTAACTGCCGAGCTCCCACAACTGTTGCTGGCAACCTGCCATGAAACTAGCGCACCAAAAGAGGGGAGAAAATCTTTCTGGACTTTGACACCTGCATCCAGAACAGCCCCCCCCCCTTACTGCCTCGCCGGTGCTGACCGGGCCGGTCTGGCTTTTGTGTGGTGTGGGAGGAATTCCAAACCTGCACCGTCTCGACATCTTCTGTGGCAAAAATCCAAGATGGCAGCACACGTCTCCTCCTGTCTCTAACTGTGTCTGTTTGTTTTACAAATATGATTTCAAGGAATGTTCAACCTAACCAAGTCCCTGGCTCTGCTGAATCTGCTGTTAATTTTAATACCCCTGCTGAATTTGAATCTGACTGTGACTCTATTTATATGTTCTCTGTTGTTTTTTTTTTTTTTTTTTTTTTTTTTTAAATTTTTTTAAATTATTGTCTGTAACTGTGGAACTGTGCTGCTGCCTGTCTTGGCCAGGACTCTCTTGTAAAAGAGATTTTTAATCTCAATGAGACTTATCCTGGTTAAATAAAGGTTAAATAAAAAATAAAAAAATAAAACATGACAATAAACTAAACTAAACTGAACCAAATCAGTCTGTTCCTGTGTTGTGTGTTTATATGTGTGGCAGACTACCAATAGGCTAAAAAGGCTATTGAGGAATAGGTCGGGTAGATGCACAGAGTCTCTTGCCCAGAGTAGGTGAATCGAGGACCATAGGACATCGGTTTAAGGTGAAGGGAAAAACATTTAATAAGAATCTGAGGGGTAGCTTTTTCACACAAAGGGTGGTGGGTGTATGGAACGAGTTGCCAGAGGAGGTAGTTAAGGCTGGGACTATCCCAACGTTTAAGAAACTGTTAGGCGGGTAAATGGATAGGACAGGTTTGGAGGTATATGGACCAAATGCAGGCAGCTGGGACTCGGGTAGCTGGGGCATGTTGGCGGGTGTGAGCAAGTTGGGCCTATTTCCACACTGTGACTCTATAAAAAGAATTCCGGAGGAAACATTTACTGTAACTGCTTTAATCTTCAGTAAAAACCTCAACGTACACATACTTACACATACTTTTGTTCAATATAGTTTGCCTAGTGTGAGCGTTGCCATCCATACCTTAGTTAGACACAAAATGCTGGATTAACTCAGCAGGACAGACAGCATCTCTGGATAGAAGGAACGGGTGAGTTTGTGGGTCAAGACCCTTTTTACCTTAGTGGTGCCCATTATTTTGGGAAAGGTGTACGATGAGCAGCCTTCCGGGCTCTGACCAAGTTGACTGAAAGGCGTTTGGAAATTGGCCTGCAAAAACAGGGACAAATCTGAGTTTCAGTTTAGTTTATTGTCACGTGTACCGAGGTACAGTGAAAAGATTTTTGTTCCGTGCGAACCAGTCAGCGGAAAGACTGAACATGATTACAATCGAGCCATTACAGTGTATAGAAACAGTACATGATAAGGGAATAATGTTTAGTGCAAGATAAAGCCAATATAGTCCGATCAAAGATAGTTCAAGGGTCACCAATGAGGTAGATAGTAGTTCAGGACTGTTTGGTGCTATGAAAGGCTTTTAAAACGTCTCTACCTCATCGTTGGTGAGGTTGCATTTAGAGTAGACAATAGACAATATGTACAGGAGTAGGCCATTCAGCCCTTCGAGCCAGCCCTCACCAACAGAGCTACCCCACCCCCTCTGCCCACCTGTCTGTGTTCAGTTCTGGCATCATGTTATAGGAAATATATTGTCAAGCTGGAAAGGGTACAGAGAGGATTTTCGAGGGTGTTGCCAGGACTAGAGGGTCTGAGCTATGGGGAGTGGTTGATTTGACTAGAACTCTATTCCTTGGAGCGCAAGAAGAAGGGTGATCTTATAGGGGTGTATAAAGTCATGAGAGGAATAGATCGGGTAGATGCACAGAGTTTCTTGCCCAGAGTAGGTGAATCGAGGACAAGAGTACATAGGTTTAAAGTTAAGAGGAATTTTTTTATAGGAATGTGAGGGGTAACTTTTTCACACTAAGGGTGGTGGGTGTATGGAACGAGCTGCCAGCGGAGGTAGTTGAGGCTGGGACTATCCTATAGTTTAAGAAGCAGTTAGACAGGTACATGGATAGGACAGGTTTGGAGAGATATGGACAAAACGTGGGCTAACGGGACTAGTGTAGCTGGAAAATGTTGGCCGGTGTGGATAATTTGGGCCGAAGGGTCTGTTTCTACACTGTATCACTCTACAACTCCACTTCTTTTATTTATCTATCTATTTATTTATTTATTTATTTATTTATAAATGTTATTTATTAGAAGTAAGTACAATACAGTGGTAACTTTTTACAGGTTCCCAAAATTATGTTAACATAATCCATTCTCTGTACAACTTCCTTTTTTATTTAAAGAGAGAAATAAGAAAGAAAGAGATAGTGAAGAATAGAGGAGAGTCTAGTGTGTGTGAATAAAAAGAGAGAAAAACAGATAGTGAGGAAAAGAAATAAGCAAGAAAAGAAAGCAGGAGTAAGATTATCAAATCGGCGCTAGGAGATGAGTGTTTATATTCTTCATATTTCACCCATAGCTGAAACTTTTAATTTTTACGATACTGTCGCACAACACATGAATCCAAGAAATCAATAAATGGAGACCAACTCATTAAGAATTGGTCTTGTTTATCTATTAGGAGGAATCTCATTTCTTCCAAGTTTGCTCTGTCCAACATATTACTGATCCACATTTTAAGCGTACTTAAATTGTAATGTGGGAATAGATAAGTTAACTCTACTTCTTATCTAAAGCAGCATTCCCACAGCAAAACTACAGACTCTCTAACAAATAGAAATGATCAAATGGACAGGAGGACACGACTCACTTTGTCAGTGGCGTAGACGACATCAAATAATCCCAACACTGTGACAGCAACTCCAATAGCTGGGCCATTAATTACTCCAATGAGTGGCTTGGGAAAGTCTATGTAGCAGCTTACATACTTCCTGTTGAAAGGAAATTACATTTTAACAAAGGTGAATAAATGCTGTAGTATGTGTATAAAATAATGTGGGGAATAGATAAGGTAATGAATCTTTTTACCCAGAGTAGGGAAATGAAAAACAAAAGGACATAGGTTTGAGACGAGAGGGGCAAGATTTAGCCAGAGGGTGGTGAATCTGTGGAATTCTTTGCCACAGACAGCTGTGGAGGCCAAGTCAATGGATAATTTTATGGCGGAGATTGACAGGTTCTTAATTAGTAAGGGTGTCAGGGGTACAGTGAAAAGCTTTTGTTGCATGCTAACTGGTCAGCGTAATGCATAATGGGAAAGGTTTAGAGGTATATAGGGCAATCGTGGGTAGGTAGGACTAGTGTAGATGGGGCATCAGAATTTATGGGGAGAAGGCAGGAGAATGAGGTTAGGAGTGAGAGATAGATCAGCCATGATTGAATGGCGGGGAAGTTTTGATGGCCTAATTTTACCCCTATCACTTCTGACCTTATCTTGTTGGGCCAAAGGGCCTGTTTCCACACTGCATGACTATTTTTTGTACTCTACACGAATATATTCTTAAGTAGACAAAAAATGCTGGAGAAACTCAGCGGGTGGGGCAGCATCTATGGGGAAAAAGAGTAGGCGACGTTTCTGGTCGGGACCCTTCTTCTGAAGCATTTTTTGTCTACTTTCGATTTTTCCAGCATTTGCAGTTCCTTCTTAAACAAGAATATATTCTTATATCATTTAGTGATCTGTCGCAAACTCAAAGAAGTAACTGCTTATACCTCCAGCTTATTTTCACATTCACCCATTGCTCACCTGAGTCGCGCAGCTGAATCCTTGGCCAACTGTTCCATATTTTCTGGTGCAATATTAGTGAAGTTGGACAAATCATTCCCACTGCAGTAGTAATCCCCGTTGCCTGCAAATTAGAGAAAGATTGTTGAAGTTATTTGAAATGATTTTCAGTATTTACCAGCTTAAAAAAATTAATGCTCAAAGCTAAGAGGTGATCTTGTGTAAATCTCAAATTTTTCAAATTTATTTATTTATAAAGCACATTTAAAAACAACCCACGTTGACCAAAGTGCTGTACAGACCAGAGCAGGTAGCTAAAATCACAAAATGAAACAGACATACACAGGAATGCACACAGCACATAGGTACAAATAATCAGCTCAGACACAAAACAAACATCAGGGGGATTCAAACGCTGGTGAATAAAAATAAGTTTTGAGCCTGGACTTAACACAGTCGATGGGGGGGGTCAGATCTGATAGGGAGGGGGATGCAGTTCCACAGTCTAGCGGCCGCAACAGCAAAGGCATGGTCACCCCTGATCTTAAGTTTAGATCGTGGGCCAGGAGCCCCAAGTCAGCCGATCTGAGGGACCTGGAGGTCGAGTAAGGATTAAGGAGGTCTGTGATTATAGACAAACAGGAGAACCTTAAAATCATCTCTGAACCGTACTGCCAGCCAGTGGAGAGAGGCCAGAATGGGGTAATAAGGTCCCTCTTCCAGGTACCTGTCAGGAGACTGGCTGCGGCGTTCTGGACCAGTTGCAGGCGGGACAGGGACGACTGACTGATCCCAGTATACAGGGAGGTGCAGTAGTCCAGGCGAGAGGATATGAAAACGTGGATGAAAGAACTGCAGATAGACACAAAATACTGGAGCAACTCAGCGGGTCAGGCAGCGTCTCTGGAGACCCTTCTTCAGACCCCATTCCTTCTCTTCAGAGATGCTGCCTGTCCCGTTGAGATACTCCAGGATTTTGTGTCTAAGATGTGATCTTTACTGGCCAGTTTAATTTTGACATCTCAGGCTGGTCTGATCTTACATCTCCCTAGAGATTTAGGTTTAATTTAGCATTATTGCTGTCACATGTATTGAGATACAGAGAAAGGCTTTGTTTTGCATGCTGTCTAATCAGATAATACTAAGTAAGTAGGTTTATATATACATAAATACAATCAAGACAAACTCAAGTACAATAGGTAGAGCAAAGGTGATAATACAGAGTGCAGAATATAGTATTTAGTAATGTAATGCATCAGTTCCAGAGACAAAGTGTACAGTACCCGGGTTTATGGAAGCTTTGCCTTTACATCTACAGAAGGATTTGGAGTCCAAGTCAGTGGATATACTTCAGGCCGAAATAGATAGATTATTGATTAGTACAGATGTCAGAGGTTATGGGGAGAAGGCAGGAAAATGTGGTTAGGATGGAGAGATAGATCAGCCATGATTGAATGACAGAGTAGACTTGATGGGACGAATGGCCTAATTCTGTTCCTATCACATGATCATGAACCATTCAGAAGACGGATAACAAAGGGGAAGAAGCTGTTCCAGAGATTGGTAGTTTTGAATTTCATGCGTATATCTGCCTCACAGTGCAAAGTCAAAGTCAAATTCATTCGTCACATGCACCCGAAGGTGCAGTGAAATGAATTTGCCAGCAGCGATACACTTAAACAGAGAACACACAATAGAGTTGAACACAAACAACCACCACAGCATTCTTCACTGTGGTGGAAGGCAACAAAGTTCAGCCAGTCCTCCTCCTTTGTTGATCCGTGGTTGGGGCCATAAACCCTCCGTAGTCGCCGCTACCGACGGCCCGATGTACAGGCCCTCTCGATGGATGATTTAAACTCCGACGTCGGGACGGTCGAACAGTGCCCCTTGGAGTGCCCCAATCGGCACTTTCCTACCGGAGACCGTGGCTTCAGGATGTTATAGGCCTCAGGCCGGCGGTCGGAGCTCTTCTCCGGCAATCCCCGGCGAGGGATCCCAGACTCCGGATGGTAAGTCCACTCCACGCCCGCGGCTAGAAGCACCGCAGACCACAGCCCCATGATGCCAAAGTCACCAGGCTGGCGATTGGAGGACTCCTCTCTGGCGAGGATTCGCCCCGCTCCACGATTGAAAAAGTCCACGTTGCGCCTGCTGCTGAAGCGCCGGCCCGCCTCCGGGAAAGGCTGCACCAATCCCAGTTGTTAGGCCACAAGGGAGGCAACATGGAAAAAGTTGTCACTCCGTCGAGGAGGTGACCAAAAACGGCTTTCCCCCTTTTCCCTCCCACCACCCCCTACACAAGACACACCAGGAGACATCTAAACTGACATTGGACACACCAAAAAAAGTCAAAATAACGAACACGCTGCTGGCAGGGCAACCGATTCACAGCATCCCCACCAACCAAACAGACCCGGGTTTGATCCTGACCTCAGGCCCTGTCAGTGTTCTCCCTATGATCTGAAGTTCCTGGCGAGCCGTGACCAAAACTCAACAGCAGGCCTGACTCGCCCACCAGGCCCTTCTTAACCTGTCCTATCCATGTACCCGTCCAAATGTGTTTTAAACGTTGTGATAGTACCTGCCTCAACTACCTGTCCAGAGGAGGTTTACAATAACGATCCCAGGAATGTGTAGGTTAAGCTATGATGAGCATTTGACGGTACTGGGCCTCTACTCGCTGGAGTTTAGAAGAATAAGGGGGGACCTCGTTGAAATATACAGAATAGTCAAAGGCGGATTAGTAGAGTGGATGTGGAGAAGATGTTTCCACTAGTGGGAGAGTCTAGGACTAGAGGTCATAGTCTCAGAATGAAAGGACATTCTTTTAGGAAAGAGACAAGAAGAGATTTATTTAGTCAGGAGGTTGTGAATCTGTGGAATTCTTTGTCACAGAAGGCTGTGGAGGCCACGTCAGTGGATATTTTTAAGGCAGAGATAGATAGATTCTTGATTAGTACAGGTGTCGGAGGTTATGGGGAGAAGGCAGGAGAATGGGGTTAGGCGGGATAGATGAATTGAAAGGCGGAATAGACTTGATAGGCCGAATGGCCTAATTCTACTCCTATCCCTTATGACCTTATAACAACTACCTCCTCTGGCAGCTCATTCTAAATGCCCACCACCCTGTGTGATATAGTTGCCCCTCGATCTCGCATGTTATTGCCTTTGTTATTTGGGTAGTATTTCTACCACCCAGCCACCTCATCTTCTGGATGATTAATTATCACGCTGAATTACCAGATGAGTTTATTCACTTTTAGTCATATTGCCTGCATAAAGATATAAGAAAGCTCGATAACGCAGTACAAGTCCACCACCGATTTTCTGGCAACTGGCAACCACCTCCTTTAATCCGGCCAAAATTACCAGAGCGCACTTGAAATCTTCCCCCAAGAAGTCCCCCCCCCTGAAAATGCGGTGCCTAGGCCTGGTGTGACGGCCGATCTCGACCTCATCGGGTGCTCCGCGGCCGATCGGCGGGTGGGATTTGCCCCCAGCAGCCGGGGCCCTGGAACGCTGGCCCGGAGTAAATCAGACTTCCATGCAGCCGTCTGTTGAGTTTACTTGCGAATCCAAGTGGTTCAATTGTTGTTGTATTGGTTTACATAGATGATGTTAGCATCTTTAGTCTGAGGGTGGTGAATCTGTGGAATTCATTGCCACAGAAGGCTGTGGAGGCCAAGTCAGTGGATAAGGCAGAGGTTGATAGATTCAAGATGCATTTATTTGTCACATGTACCAATTGGTACAGTGAAATGTGTGGTCACCATAGAGCCATACGAATAAAAAAGAGCACAATACAAGATAGACTTTAACATAGACTTGATTAGTACTGGTCTCAGGGGTTATGGGGCGAAGGCAGGAGAATGGGGTTGAGAGGGAAAGATAGATCAGCCATCATTGAATGGCTGAGTCAACTTGGTGGACCGAATGGCCTGATTCTGCTCCTATGGCTTATGAACTGAGTAAAAATCAAAATTCATTATATAAAAGGCCAAAGCGCATTTCTAAAGCAGTTATAAATGCAACAGCTAGACCATCCATTCATGCTTAAACAACAATGTCTGTTAAAGGCACTGGGCAGTGGACATGGATAGGGATTGCTAAACTAATGTTTTCTCTGAGATGGTACTATTGATTAGTTGAATGGTGATCCATATTAAGTGATCTCTGCCTGTGTCCAGTTTAGTTTATAGATACAGCTTGGAACACAGCTCTTTGGCCCACCGAGTCCACACTGACCATTAAACCACTGTTCACATTATTTCTATGTTATCCCACTTTCTCATCCACTCCCTGCACACTAGGGGCAATTAACCTACAAACCTGCACGTCTTTAGGATGTGGGAAGGAAATTGGAGCACCCGGAGAAAACCCACGCGGTCACAGGGAGAACGTGCAAACTCCACACAGACAGTAGCTGAGGTCAGGATTGAAGCCGTGTCTCTGGCGCTGTTCATAAGTTCCAGGAGCAGAATTAGGCCATTCGGCCCATAGAAACATAGAAAATAGGTGCAGGATTAGGCCATTCGGCCCTTCGCGCCTACACCGCCATTCAATATGATCATGGCTTATCATCCAACTCAGTATCCTGTACCTGCCTTCTCTCCATACCCCCTGATCCCTTTAGCCACAAGGCCCACATCTGACTCCCTCATAAATATAGCCAATGAACTGGCCTCAACTACCTTCTGTGGCAGGGAATTCCAGAGATTCACCACTCTCTGTGTGAAAAATGTTTTTCTCGTCTCAGTCCTAAAAGATTTCCCCCTTATCCTTAAACTGTGACCTCTACTCCGAATTCCTACATGAATTCTACTCCGACATTCAATCATGGCTGATCTATCTCTCCCTCTCAACCCCTTTCTCCTGCCTTCTCCCCGTAACCCCGGACACCCATACTAATCAAGAATCAGTCATTCTCCACCGTAAAATGATCATTGACTTGGCCTCCACAGCATCATGTGAGACAGCAGCTCTACCAGCTGTGTCAATGTGCTGCACTCTGTCAAAGTTTATGACCTTTATTTTTAGCTGCCAGCAGTTTATTGAATAGAAATTCATCAGCAGTAAATAATGAAAAATAGTAAGATTAAACGAGAACTTACCAGTTCGAAGTTTGATCGTTATTTTATGAGGAGTACGTTGAGGGAATACGTGAAGAACCCCGCCAGGACGCATGCGTGTCATTCTTCAAAGCAGCGGTGTGAAATCACAGATAACTGTAATGACTGAACATAGTAAGATTAGAGAAGAAATACCAGTTGAGTATATGATCATGGGTGGGAGCGGAGGGCACGTATTCCCTCAACGTACTCCTCATAAAATAACGATCAAACTTCGAACTGGTAAGTTCTCGTTTAATCTTACTATTTTACTTCGGAGTCACGTGAGTGACTACGTGAAGATTTCAAAGCTCTGTGATTTCATGCCATGGAAACGAGTCCATGCATCACATCTGCCTTAATGACTGTAGGAGGAATTGTGTCAACATATTTTAGACATGAATCCGACATTGAAATCCATGAATTGATTAACACAAATTATAGCCCCTATTTATGGGGTAATTAAATTACAGAACTTAAATTGTTTCTGCAAATGTTCCAGGTTTAATGACTGGTTTATGATAAAATAGTTGGAATGTTTTTCCCCTGACTATCCTGCTGCCTTGAGCATTTGGTCCATTGGTACATCCAACTGCATAGCTGCCGATGTAGCTGCAGCCCTGGTGGAATGAGATTTAAAAATATTAGTGTCCATCCCAGCCTGTATTAGAACCTGTTTCAGCCATCTTGAGATGGTCTGGACCGTCATTCTTTTGTGTGGTTGCTTATGGCTGACTGAAAGTGCCTTCTCATTGCCTCTGATGATTTTCGTGTTCTCCATGTATAACGACAAATGTCTTACTATACAGAGACGATCATCTGTTGGGTAAGACCTAAATTCTATATTGAGGCCTGCTGATCCCTGTCTGTTCTGCTTTACTAATTCATAAATATGAAACGTAATATTTTCAGATGAAGAAGTCATGGGTCCAGTCTTAATTTATGTAATGACTGTACCCTTTGTGCCGTGACCAATGCCATTAGCATGACTGTTTTTAATGTCAGTCTATGTAGGGACAGAGCTGTTGCTGGAGACCAATTCCTGAGCATCTTCAGGACAATACTCACATCCCATATTTGGGAGTACCTGGTTCTTGGGGGATTGGTATTAAAAATTCCCCTCATAAGTTTTGTTACCAGTGGGTGAGTCCCAGCAGAGTGACGCTCTGTTCCTTGCCATAGATAAATTGATAGGGCACTTCTGGCGCAGTTGATGGCACTATAACTGTGCCCCTCATCATAATGGAGGCCTGCCAGGTATTCCAGAACAGACGGGATGTTCATATCTCTGTAGGTGATGCTGTTTTTGTGACAATACATCTCCCACTTCCTGATATAGACCAGATACTGTTTTTTGGTGGACTGTCTGTGGCCCGCCGAAATCATGTTCACTGTTCGGTCCGTCAGTCCCAGCTGTAGTAGTGGTATTTTTAAACTCTACAAATTAATAAATTCAAATAGTTATGGCATGGGTGGCTATCCCTTGTTACGGGATGAACCAATAAGTCTGGTCTATTCGGGATGGTGATACATGGTTCTAATACCATGTTCAGTATCACTGGGAACCATGGTTGAGTAGGCCAATCGGGTACTACCAAAATACCAGACGCAGAGTCTTGCTGTATTTTCCTTAATACCCGACTGATGAGGCAGAAAGGAGGGAATGCGTAAATAAACAATTTCCCCCCCCCCCCCCCCAATGCTGCGAAAATGCATCTGTCGCCGCTGCCCCAGGGTCTGGTTCCCACGAAACATAGTTTGATAACTGGTGATTAAGCCTGGATGCGAATAGATCGATATCTGGTGTTCCATATCGTACTGTAATATCAGCAAATACTTTTTATTCAACATCCATTCGGTGTTTTCATTAAATTTGCGTGACCTGGTGTCTGCCACTAAATTTAGTTTACCTGGTAGGTAAGTAGCTGATATCCAAATATCTCTCTGGATACACCACTGCCAAATTGTATTAGCCAGATTGTCACATGATGTCGATTTGTTTCCACCCATGTGGTTGATATATGCTACCACTGTGGTATTGTCAATCTGTAGTCTAACATGCTGGTGATATGACCCAGTACAATATGACTTTAGGCCATAGAATGCACCCAACATTTCCAGGTAGTTTATGCCTAGTGTTAGTAATAATTATGCCTCCTGAGCAGTCCATCTACCTCCACAGCTGGAGATGGAATTGGTGGCACCCCAACCAAGTGCACTGGCATCAGTTTGTAGCACCATAGAAGGGTTGCTGATAATGATTGGATTGAAACAAAGCCAAATGTTATCTATCCACCATTTTAGTTCCATTATAGCTTTGATTGGCAGCTTCATTGGTCTGTCAAAATGACCAGCATTGATTTTGAGTGCTTGTATTTTTGCTCTCTGTAAATTTTGGTAATGTAAAGGTCCAAATTGTGTGGCTGGAAAAGCAGCCACCATTTTGCCAATTACTTTTGCTACCAATCTGATGGACGGTTACTGATGTCAATGAGGTTGTTGCAAGCCTCTATTAAGTCTATAGCCTTTCCCTTTGGCAAAGTCACCGACATGTGAACTGAGTCAATGGTGAACCACAAATAGTCCATAGTAGTGGAAGGCATTAATTTAGATTTAACTGGATGGATAATAAACCCCAGTTTTTCAAATAACTGTTTTGTGGCTGTTACAGTTTGTTTGGCCAATTCCAAAGTTTTGCCTACAATAAGTATGTCATCTAGATATGCCATGACCATGTGTTTTCGATTCCGTAGAAACGCTAGGGCTGGTTTCAAAATTTTAGTGAACAGCCTAGGGGCTGATGTTAAACCATTTGGCAGCGCTCTATACTGCCAGAGCTGTCCCATCCAGTTGAATTTTAAGTAACATCTGTGGTCACCTCGTATAGGCACTGAATAGTAAGCATTTTTTAATCGATGCTAGCCATGAAGTAACCTTTGGAAATCAATTGTTTAGCAGTAATAAAGGTTTCCATTTTAAAATGAATATATTGTACAAATGTATTCAATTTGGTCAGATCTATGATGATGCGACAACCACCATCTTTTTTGTTTTAGGTAAAAATATTGGACACGAATTCTAGCGGTTCGTGTTGGGATTTTTCAATTACCCCTTTTGCGTAAGGCCGCTCCAGTTCAGCATGCGCTTCTGATTTTTCTTTACCGGAAAGTACGAACATTCGGTTCAGTATATGTTGAACTGGAGGGCTGTACTTGTGTATAATTCTATTGTATATCCCTGGATACTGCTTAAAATATAAGTATCGGTAGTTAACATACTCCATGCATCCAGAAAGGAGAGTAATCTCCCCCCAACCTCCATGCTCCCTGCAATTTGTAGGGAACCAGACCCACCTACCTCCATAGTTTCAGTGGCAGGTTTACTTCTTTTTGTAAATCCTTCGTTGATGTTGAGACGTCGGTGTCTGGGTTTGTGGTTTGGTTGATGTTGGAGGTTTGCGTATCTTCCAAGAAGGCCGGTCTGGGCCATGGCCTAAGAAAGACTCATGTTTGGTGTACCGGACCTTCGAGCTTTCACCAGTCGGTCTTGTTCTACTGGTGGGTGCGTAAGGGTGCTGTCTATGGCCGTGTGTTGCAAAGCAGTGCCAGTGCATCCTGTTGGTCCTGCGACATGTCCTTCTCATCCACTGTGCGGGTGAAAGCTGTTATCCCCGCTGTTTAGGAGTTTCCATATACAATTATTTATTACAGGAACATTCAGCGATATAGTCAGGTGTCCTCCAGGTTTTGGCCAGTCTGGTCTGGCTGTATGAAGTTGGACACCATGTCCAGTAGATTTTCACGTTCCTGCACCCCCTGCACACTTGATTTCTGTTCTGCAAACCCCTCTTCAGGATCAGCCCAGAACTGACCCCCAGTACTCCCCTCTGACGAGGGAGAAGCACTATGCAACCCTACAAGAGGTGCTGCTGTGGGTTTTACATAGAGCCCAAAGTGACTCGACTCCATCTCCCGGAGCCTGTCACGTTGGAGCAAATGCTCCACACACCGCTCCATCCGCTCCAGCGCTCACGGTCGCTGGCCGCCCGCGGCTGCTCAAAATCGGACTCATCTGAGTCCACGACTTTGATGGTTTTTTGTTTTGCCTTAACGCCCGGCCGCGGAATGGATCTGGCCGGTGCGGAGGCGACATCGGGCACAGCTGATCCCATTATAGGTGATTCAAGTGCCGCTGGCCGCTGCTGGCCCACCAGCTTTGTCGCAGCCCTCGTTGGTTTCTTCGACTTTTCCATGCTCCCTACCTGTAATCAGCATGGGAAAACACAAAAGACCGCAGAGTACTTTTACCTGCAGGTCCTGGTTTAAATTGTCGCTACGGGGGAACGTCGTTCCACCCCGCCTCCTGCCGTTTTCGACTTGTCAAAGTCGACAGCCCCATTCTGAATAGTCTCCCGCCCGGCCGTGGTGTTCTGGCCGGCGCGGGACCAAAAGTCGGCACAGCTGATCCCACTTACGGGGCTTGTGCCTTCAGCTGCTGCTGGCTCCCGCAACTTCGCGGTCCTCCCCAGCCAGCTTTACTCGCAGCACTTGTGGACATTATTTTGTCCAGCTTCCCCCCCCTATGTAAAAACAGCGCGGGGACAAAAACTACCGCAGAGTAAATCACATACCTGCAGGTCGCGGTTTCAAACTTACCGCTGCGGGGGAACGCTCCACCCCGCTTGTCGTTTCGCAAGCGCGAAAGCGATATGACACGCATGCGTCCTGGCGGGGTTCTTCACGTAGTCACTCACGTGACTCCGAAGTAAAATGAGTGGATCTATCTTGTTAAAACTGCCTCCATTATTGTCACACAATGAACATAGGGGCTGTGATATGTCAGCAATGTAGAGGCTTAATTTAAAGTGTATCGGTGCTTATGTCGTTAAGATGCTTATCCATGTATTACAGTATCTCAGTTTTGACAAGCAAATTATCAAAAGCAAAGGATGTCCATTTAGAGCTGCTGTGGGATTAGTTCTGGGAGAGGCTGATTGAAAGTGTCAAGGGAAGTCAGTTCAACCATCATTTTATTTAATCAGTTTCATTCATGGCATCTCGTGCCAATTACTTTAGCATGTATTGCACCTCCTCTGTCTCCAATGAAATGCTTTATTACTGATGCACTTGGAAATAAATAAATGGTACGGGTTATTGATTAGTACGAAATTCTTGACTAGTACGGGTGTCAGAGGTTATGGGGAGAAGGCAGGAGAATGTGGTTAGGAGGGAGAGAGGGAGAGATAGATCAGCCATGATTGAATGGCGGAGCAGACTCGATGGGCCGAAAGGCCTAATTCTGCTCCTATCACATGATCTTCATGATCTTATGAATGGAGAATCTACAAAGGGAAGTAAAGCAGGTTACATTCACAGGTCCTGCTGCTGGTTCACCCGCATCTACAGGCTCCAGAGAGGAGGGCCATGGGGAGGGAAGGGGGACCAGGCCGGGGAGGGGCGCAGCAAGAATGAAGGGGAGGACATGGCGAGGGAGGAGGGTGGGCGCCAAGGACAAAGTGAGACCCGGGGGGGGTGTGTTGGGCTGCTGCTAAGTGTAGCAGCGGCAGGCAGTAGATAGGGTTGTTCGGTGAACTTTTGTCGGCGCCGAAACGTGGCAACACTTGTGCACTGCCTCGATGAGGTCAGCTGTACGATTTTACCAGGTTGTATGCAAAACAAAGCATTTCACTGAACCTGGGCACATGCGACAATAAAGTACCATTGAATCAAGGCTTTAATGATTCTTATCGTCAGATGTGTGCTGCAAACGCACAGTGAAATTATTTTCTTACAAACAGTCAAGTAGAGTGTGGCCATACCTAAGCACATTCCTGATTAGCAAACTGTACAGAATTAGTCTACTGATCCTGCATGCAAAAGGCACCATGTTGTCCTGGACAACTATAACGTAACCCAACTTTCATACACTGTGGCTGATCTATCTTTCCCTCTCAGCCCCATTCTCCTGCCTCCCCTCCCCCCCCACCTGTAATCGTTGACACCTTTACCAATACCTCATGCTCGCTCTTTAGTGTACAGGACGTAATGTCTTCAAGTACCGCACCAGGATACGAGCACACTGTCTAGGCTCTACATTTCAGTCTCTCGTATATGCAGGTGAGACTAGTGTAGATGGGGCATGTTGGACGGCGTAGGCAAGTTGGGCTGAAGGCCCGAGTCTACGTCGACCAGCAATCCCCGTACACTAATGCCCCTGTCCCACTTAGGAAACCTGAACGGAAACCTCTGGAGACTTTGTGCCCCACCCAAGGTTTCCATGCGGTTCCCGGAGGTTTTTGTCAGTCTCCCTACCTGCTTCCACTACCTGCAACCTCTGGCAACCACCTGCAACCTCCGGGAACCGCACGGAAACTTTGGGTGGGGCGCAAAGTCTCCAGAGGTTTCCGTTCAGGTTTCCTAAGTGGGGCAGGGCAGTAACACTATCCTACATACTAGGGATTATTTACAACCAAAGCCAATTAACCTACAAATCTTCCATGCTGTATGACTCTATAACTGAATGGTGGAGTAGACTCGATGCTTCGGATGGCCTAATTCTGCTCCAATGTCTTAAGATATATATTCAGTTACTTCTAGTGTCAAACCGCCAACTTAACCCTCATCACTAGATTACCTGGTTGCTCTCAAACTTATTTGTGAGACTTTGAGTATGTAATTGGCTGCTATAGCTCCTCCAGACATTGACCATGCTTCACTGGCCATTAATATGAAAGGCGCAGGATATGGAGAGGAATTTTTTTCCTATTACTATTAATGATTAGATTGATTGATCTAGTTGTGTTTATCTTAGAGATACAGCGCGGATATAGCCCCCTGGCCTGAGTCCACCCCGACCAGCGATCCCCGTACACTAACACTATCCTACATACTGTGGATTATTTACAACCAAAGCCAATTAACCTACAAACCTGTACGTCTTTGGGATGTGGGAGGAAACCGAGTCACCCGGAGAAAACCCACGCGGTCACGGGGAGAAGGTACAAACTCTGTACAGACAGCACCCGTAGTCAGGATCAAACCCGGGTCTCTGGTACTGCGAGGCAGCAAGTCTACCGCTGTGCCACCGTGCAATGCTCGGCACAGTGCTCTGCAATCTTTCTTGCTGCAAAATCAACTGTAAACATGTTCGTTGCCATGAGAAAAAACGATATAAGACATAAATTTGAACAACCTGTCATTACAGTTAGTGTAGAGTCATCCTTTGCAGCTTGCTCGAGTGCCTGCATGATTTCATTGTACATCTAGATGAAAGAAAGAAATGAAAATTGTTCAGTTCTCATCCTTGATGTAGGTAAAATGTGTAGGAATGAACTGCAGCTGCTGGTTTACACCAAAGTCCTAAGATGGGTCTCGACCCGAAACGTCACCTATTCTTTTTGTCCAGTTACTCCAGCACTCTGTTGATACGTCACCTATCCATGTTCTCCAGAGATGCTGCCTGACCCGCTGAGTTACTCCAGCACTCTGTGAAACGTCACCTATCCATGTTCTCAAGAGATGCTTCCTGAACCGCTGAGTTACTAGGGCATTTTGTGTCTATCTTGATATCGGTAAATTGTCCAAACTTCACTGCTGTACAGTTACGTGCTCAAGATGCACTCTTTGTGGACAGTAAATTTGGTCTTGGTCTTCCTGATCTTCCATGTCTGGTTGGTTAGCCTTATTTCCTTTACATTCATTGATTTCCTCATCCAGAGAGACACTATCAGTGACCGTCGACCTTAGGTAGGTGAATTCGTTGACAGTTTCCACCAGAGTGGTGTTTAGGGTGATTTCCAGAGAGGAGTGGAGGGCAAACAAACATGCTTGCAACATATACCTATCGACAATCAGCATAAAGACTACTGTTGTCATGGGTCATGGGTGTAAACCAGCAGCTGCAGTTCCTTCCTACACATTATTCCATTTACCACGTACCTGTACACTGTGGATGGCTCGAATGTAATCATGTATTGTTTTTCCGCTGACTGGTTAGCACGCAACAAAAGCTTTTTAACTATATCTCGGTACAAGTTGGAATAAACTAAACTAAACTCCTTGTCTTTGGACGCCCACAATGGCATCCAACGTAGGCTAGTGTCTTATAGAGTCTGATAGTCACATAGCACAGAAATAGGCCTATTAGAAACATAGAAACATAGAAAATAGGTGCAGGAGTAGGCCATTCGGCCCTTCGAGCCTGCACCGCCATTCAATATGATCATGGCTGATCATCCAACTCAGTATCCTGTACCTGCCTTCTCTCCATACCCCATGATCCCTTTAGCCACAAGGGCCACATCTAACCCTCTTAAATATAGCCAATGAACTGGCCTCAACTACCTTCTGTGGCAGAGAATTCCAGAGATTCACCACTCTATGTGTGAAAAATGTTTTACTCATCTCGGTCCTAAAAGATTTCCCCCTTATCCTTAAACTGTGACCCCTTGTTCTACCCTAGTCCACCACATTGATGCCAACCATCAAATGCCGATCCATACCAATGCTGCTTACCTGTACTAGACCTGTAGACCTATTGTGTCTTGGCAATTCATGGTACGGCACTTTATTTGTCACATGTACCGAGGTACAGTGAAATTCACTTTTGTATACAATTCAGTACAAGTATCACTGTACATACTTCGTAGATAAGCATCTCAGATACAGTACAAGTGTATGGTAGTAGTACACTGAGACAGTATACAGAGACAATGACTCATCTAGATGCAAATGTCAAAGGTATATTTTGAGACCTGTGGGAATTTGCAGCAACTAACCTCCTCCTTTACCATCAGATAATTGTGATGAGAACATGATGGTCGTGTAATTCACAGACTTCTTTAAATGTTAAAATCTTTTCAAAGTTGGGTCACAATTTTCTGCTAGCTACAATGTATTAATTTAGTTTAGTTTAGAGATACATCAAGGCCCACCGAGTCTGCGCCGACCTGCGATCCTTGCATATCAACACTATTCCTGGATGCTTTCAAGAGAGAGCTAGATAGGGCTCTTAAAAATAGCGGAGGTACACAAAAATACTGGAGAAACTCAGCGGGTGCAGCAGCATCTATGGAGCGAAGGAAATAGGCAACGTTTCGGGCCGAAACCCTTCTTAAGTCTGAAGATGGGTTTCGGCCTGAAACATTGCCTATTTCCTTCGCTCCATAGATGCTGCTGCACCCGCTAGGTTTCTCCAGCATTTTTGTGTAACTTCGATTTTCCAGCATCTGCAGTTCCTTCTTAAAAATAGCGGAGTCAGGGGATATGGGGAGAAGGCAGGAACGGGGTGCTGATTGGGGATGATCAGCCATGTTCACATTGAATGGCGGTGCTATCTCCTGCACCTATTGTTTATTGTCTATCCTATGCACGCTAGTGACAATTTCATAATTTCACCAAAGCCAATTAACCTACAAATCTGCACATCTTTGGAGTGTGGGCGGAAACCAGAGCACCCGGGGAAAACCCACACAGGTCACGTGGAGAACATACAAACTCCGTACAGACAGCACTCGTAGTCAGGATGTAACCCGGATCTCTGGCGCTGTGAGGTGGCAACTCTACCTCTGCGCTACTGTGCACCCCTGTAAGATTGTAAGATTCATGTTTAATCTTAATAATAAAAAAATCTTGCAGCAAACTTGATAGTGGAGAGCAATGTCTAATGAGGTAGTACTTTACAAGGGTGTGGGCTTCTAAAGAGGAGTTGTTGTTGAAAAAGGGTTACACAGCATCTGAAAAGAGGCTCAATTGTTGAATCTAAACACAGAATGAGGGCATTGTGCCTTTGCCAGCAATTTAAAAGAGCTCTGTACTTTGTTTCACATCCAAAGTCTTTCCCAGTTACTTTGCAAACTTTTCCTTTACACATTTCCTTTTTGGACTGTTAGTAAACTTGCATTCTGTTGAGTTGCGTTGAGATTAGTTTATTGTCACGTGTACCGAGGTACAGTGAAAAGCTTTTGTTGCGTGCTAACCAGTCAGCGGAGAGCCAATAAACGATTACAATCGAGCCGTCCACAGTGTACAGGTACATGTTAAATAGAGTCATGTGAATAACGTTTAGTGCAAGATAAAGCCAGTAAAGGCCAATAAAAAAATAATCCAATGTTAGAGATTACTGGATCCAAAATACTGCAGTGACTCAGAGGGACAGGCAGCATCTCTGGAGAGAGGGAATGGGTGACGTTTCAGGTCGAGACCCTTCTTGTAATGACTCCAACGTTTCTTCTGTTCTTTCGAAATGTGCACTCTAGAAATTCATGGAACATAGAACAGCACAGCACAGGAACAGACCCGAGGGCACACAATGACGGTGCCAAACACGATACCAAGACCTATTCTTATTTGCCTGCACATGATTCATATTCCTCCATTCCCTGCATATCCATGTGCTTTTCCAAAAATCTCTTAAATGCCATTATTGTATCTGCCTCCACCTCCACCCCTGGCAGCACATTCCAGGCACCCGTGTAGAAAAGATGCCCTGCACATCACCTTAAAAACTTTGCTCCTCTCACCATAAAGCCGTGGCCACAAGTATTTGACTTTTTCATCCTGGGAAAAAGGGGAGGGGAGAATTGAGGGTAGGGACACAGGAAAGAGAAGGGGGAAGGGGTTGTGTCTGGAGGAACTGCAGAGGCTGGTAAACACCGAAGACGGACACAAAATGCTGGAGTCAGTCAGTGGGTCAGGCAGCATCTCCGGAGAAAAGGAATAGGTGACGTTTCAGGTAACGACCCTTCTTCAGACTCATAGGTGACGTTTCTGATCGAGACCCTTTTTCAGGCTGAATTCTGTCTGAAGAAGGGTCTCGACCCGAAATGTCACCTATCCATGCTCTCCACAGATGCTGCCTGACCAGCTGAGTTACTCCAGCACTATGTGAAACGTCACCTATCCATGTTCTCCAAAGATGCTGCCTGACCCGCTGAGTTCCTCTAGCTATAAGAAGTTGTTGGATAAACCTGGATTATTTTCTATGGCGCATTGGAGGCTGAGGGGAGACTGATAGAAGTATATAGAGACATCGATAGGGTCGACAGCAAGACCTTTATCCTTGGGTGGAAATGTCAACGACTGCAGGGCATAGCTTTAAGGTGAGAAGTGAAAAGTTTAAAGGAGATGTGCGGGATACATTTATTTTTACACACAGAGGGTGGTGGGTGTCTGGAACACGCTGCCAGGGGTAGTGGTGTCATAGAGTCATACAACGTGGGAACAGGCCCTTCAGCCCAACTTGCCCACACCAACCAACATGTCCCATCTACACTAGTCCCACCGGCCCGCATTTGGCCCATATCCCTCGAAACCTGTCCTATCCATGTACCTGTCTGTTTCTTAAACGTTGCAATAGTACCAGCCTCAACTACCTCCTCCAGCAGCTCTATTCCTCTAATCTATATTACCAAAAGTCTGATCTTGACCCTGTTGTTCTGTATATTGATTTTAGAAAAAACGCTACCACATACGGCTGTGATTTTTGGCCATCTTACTCAGTGTCCCCCTCCGCTCATCAGGTGCCGAGAATTTTTCCCATCGATGAAAAAAAAAAGAATTATTAGTGTTTAAAAAATGTTGAGATTCTCTCTCCTGTCAATCATGCCATGAAGGCCATGCCCCTTCTGGTGGGAGGGGGGGAGGGACTATAAAACCCAGAAGTGTGGGCATGGCTAAGTCTCTGCAAGATGGAGGAGGGAAAGGTCACGATTCGCTGTCTTTAGTGGCCTTGCACCCTGCTTGAAATGGTATGAAACTGCACTTGAATTTGGTGGCCTTGCACCCTGCTTGAAGTGGTAAGAAACTGCACTTGAATTTGGTGGCCTTGTACCCTGTACTATATTGGTGGAGAGGTGGAATATTGCATTGGGGGACCAGCCCTCCCGTATGATGTTGGGACCCAACGGGATCCAATTAGTCTAGTGATTTTATATACCTCTACAAGATGGTGGAGGCGTATATGATCATGGAATTTAAGAGGATTTTGGATAGCAGAGAATGAAGGGACATGGATCATGTGCAGGCAGAGGAGATTAGTTAAACCTGTCATCATGTTCGGCACGGACACTGAAGGGTCTGTGCTTGTTTGGGAAGGCTATTGCACTCATCTTTTCAAGCACATTGGCATTAGTAGAGACGTTTTAAAAGCCGTTTCATAGCATTAAAGTTATTGAATTTGCTAAGATTAGTGTACGACAGTTGAAAGAACCCTGGTGAATTATTTAATGGTTTCATACATTTATTGTAATTATAGTGATTATGCACAGGTGGGAAATTGAACAACCTCACTAAGATTAACAAAGTATTCATGATCGTAAACCCGTGTTCACCAGTAAGGAAGGCTACAACAGGTTACCAATATTAAATACATTAAAACTGTTTCATTAGATCAAAAATGAAACAAATGCCCAACTGTAAAGGTTTGTGGATAATTTAATGTCTGAACATCCAAGTGATATTAGCTGAAACGTTAATTAAAAACTAACCGGAGCATTTGAAATGTATTTTGGCTACATTTTCCAGACTTTGCATACAGTATCACTCATGATTGAGCATCTCTTAATTACATTTTTTAATTAGATTATTACTCTGTGAAATCCCTGGCCTTTCTTTCATGAACTGAAACCAGCCTGTCTGTGATGCGGTTCCCATTTCATGCGAAGATCAATAAGGAACAAGAGAATATGTATATCTCAATACTAGTCAGAGCCAAAGAGTTCAATTTTCTTTATTATTAATTATTATTGTCACGTACAATGAAAACTTTTTGCTTACGTGCAATCCAGTCAGTGGAAAGACTATACATGATTACAATCGAGCCGTGCACAGGCCAGACCATCATTGACTCCATCCACACTTCATGCTGCCTTGGAAAGATAGCCAGCTGGGCCTCCTTTATTAATATAATTACACGATTACTTTAGATAGACACAAAAAGCTGGGGTAACTCATCGGGTCAGACACAGCATCTCTGGAGAAAAGGAATAGGTGTTGTTTTAGATCGAGACGTCTGAAGGCGTCTGAAGAAACGTCATCTATTCCTTTTCTCCAGAGATGCTGTCTGTCTGACCCGCTGGGTTACTCCAGCTATTTGTGTCTATCTTCGGTTTAAACCAGCATTTGCAGTTCCCTCCTACACGATTACTTTAGCTTAGTTTAGTTTATTGTCACCTGGACCGAGGTACAGTGAAAAGCTTTTGGTTGTGCGTGTTAACCAGTCAGCGGAAAACTAGCACACAAAGAGTCGCCAGGCTTGGGCAGCATCTTGGACCACAGCTCGCGGCCAGCTCTATGAGCTGTGCTGCTTGATAAACTCTAATATAAGTCAACAAAGGCTAGATAAATCAGTGCACAGAATCTCTTGCCCAGAGTAGGGGAATTGAGGACCAGAGGACATAGGTTTAAGGTGAAGGGGAAAAGATTTAATAGGAATCTGAGGGGTAACATTTTCACACAAAGGGCGGTGGGTGTATGGAACAAGCTGGCAGAGGAGTTTGCCTTCCATCACAGTGAGAAGGAGATTCACTGTGATGGATGTTTATGTAAATTGTGCTGTTTGTGTGTCTTGGTTCTTTTCTTGTTGTATGACTGCAGAAACCAAATTTTGTTTGAACTTCTTTTGAGGATCAAATGACAATAAATTTGTATTGTATTGTAGGAGGTAGTTGAGGCAGGGACTATCCCAACATTTAAGAAACAGGTGGACAGGTACATGGATAGCACAGGTTTGGAGGGATATGGATCAAGCGCAGGCAGGTGGACTAATGTAGCTGGGACATGTTGGCCGGTGTGGGCAAATTGGGCCGAAGGGCCTGTTTCCACACTGTATCACTCTATGACTCTATAAATCAGTGATGTCTAATGAATATGGTGAATACAATCAAGCCTTCCACAGTATACAGATACAGAGTAAAGGGCTACGGTTGTAATGAAGATTTAAAAGAGTGGAGCGAATGTAATGAGTGATCGCAGATCCACCTCTGGAACCAGCATGCAGGGTCGCCTGGCTTGGATGCCATCTTGGGAAGATTACATCGTGGAAACAGGCGCTTTCGCCCATCAAGCTTTTGGTACCATCAATTACCTTTTTTAAAAACATACACGAATCCTATTCTATTTCTTTTTACTCTTCCCACATTCCCGTCCACTCCCCGACCCCTAAAACCTGCCATTCATTAACAAACTCATCAACTTCTGCAGATGCACCATAGAGAGCATTTTTATCGGGATGCTTCACAGCTTGGTTTGGGAACAGTTTCATTCAAGACCGCTGGAAATTGCAGCGAATAGTGGAAGCAGCCCAGACCATCACACAACCAACCTCCCTTCTATCGACTCCATCTACACCTCACGCTGCCTCGGCAAGGCCAGCAGCATTATCAAGGACCAGTCTCACCCTCTTCTCCCCTCTCCCATCGGGCAAGAGGTACAGTAGTGTGAAAACGCACACCTCCAAATTCAGGGACAGTTTCTTCCCAGCCGTTATCAGGCAACTGAACCGTCCTATCACCGACTAGAGAGCAGTCCTGACCTCCCAATCACCCGATTGGTGACCTTTGATCTATCTTTAAACGGACTTTACTTTGCACTAAATGTTGTACTCTTTATCTGTGCACAGTGGACGGCTTGATTGTAATCATGTATAGTCTCATACACAGGAAAGAAAGACTTTGTTATGGATTTAAGAGAGAGTTTGATGGAGCTCTAGGAGCTAGTGGAATCAAGGGACATGGGGAGAAGGCAGGCATGGGGTACTGATTGGGGACGATCAGCCATGATCACAATGAATGGCGGTGCTGGCTCGAAGGGCCGAATGGCCTCCTCCTGCACCTATTTTCTATGTTTTCTATGTCTATGTTTTCTATTTATTCCATCCATCTGCCAATTAAACCCTCCTCACCTGTATCCACCTATCACTCGCCAGGCCTTGTCCCGCCCCCACGTCTCTTTTCCAGCTTTCTCCCCACTTCTGCATTCAGTCCAAAGGATCCCGACCCGAAACATTGCCTGTCCATTCCCTCGACACATGCTGCCCGACCCGCTGAGTTCCTCCAGCACTTTGTTTTATTCAAGATTCCAGCATCTGCAGTTCCATGTCTCTCCAAATAAGACACCTAAGTTGGTTATTTTAGACAGTTGCCAGGGAAACAGATAGAGTCAGAGGCTGCAACCTAGTTTCAGAATCCATGGTTTAAAGTCGTGTTTCCTAAGTTATAGAGCTCTTGCAGGTATTATAACTACATTTAAAAGGCATTTAGACAGGTATGTGGATAGGAAAGGTTTAGGGATATGGGGCAAAGGCAGGCAAGTGGGGCAAATGTAGATGGGGCATGTTGGTCGGCATGTTGGGCTGAAGGGCCTGTTTTCATGCTGTGTGACTCTGTAACTTTATACACTCGCTGTGGGTTGTATATTACTCGGATAATTAACCGCATTTGTGGTATAGTTCTTGTTCAGACTTTCTTCATCTTACTTAGGTTTAGGTTTATTATTGTCATGTGTACCAAAATACAATAAAAAGCCTTGTTTTGAATGCTATCCAATCAAATCAGATAATACTATACTTACACACATAAGTTCATAAAGGATAGGAGCAGAATTAGGCCATTCGGCCCATCAAGTCTACTCCGCCATTCAATCATGGCTGATCCATCTCTCCCTCCCAACCCCATTCTCCTGCCTTCTTCCCATAACCTTTGACACCTGCACTAATCAAGAATCTATCCATCTCAGCCTTAGAAACATCCATTGACTTGGCCGCCACAGCTGTCTGTGGCATTGAATTCAACAGATTCACCACTTATGACAACAAAAAAATCCTCCTCATCTCGTTTCTAAAGGAACGTCCTTTGATTCTGAGGCTGTGTCCTCTGGTCCCAAACTCTCCCACTAGTGGAAACATCCTCTCCACATCCACTCTATCCTGACCTTTCACTATTCGATAAGTTTCAATGAGGTCCCCTCCCTCATCCTTCTAAACTCCAGCGAGTACAGGCCCAGTGCCGTCAAACGCTCATCATATGTTAACCCACTCATAGGTAGACAAAATTGCTGGAGAAACTCAACGGGTGTGGCAGCATCTATGGAGTGAAGTTAAAGAGGCACCGTTTCGGGCCGAAACCCTTCTTCAGACTGATCAGTTGTCTCTTTCCTTCGCTCCATAGATGCTGCCGCACCCGCTGAGTTTCTCCAGCAATTTTGTCTACCTTCGATTCTCCAGCATCTGCAGTTCCTTCTTGAACACGTTAACCCACTCATTCCTGGGATCATTCTTGTAAACCTCCTCTGGCCCCTCTCCAGAGTCAGCACATCCTTCCTCAGATACGGGGCCAAAACTTGCTCACAATATACCAAATGTGGCCTGACCAGCACCTCATAGAGCCTCAGCATTACATCCCTGTTTTTGTATTCTAGTCTTCTTGAAATAAATGTTCATTTGTTCAGGTATATGAAACGGAAAGGATTGGATGGATATGGGCCAAACACAGGCAAATGTGACCATCTTGATGGGGAATCTTGGTCAGCATTGATGAGTTGGGCTGGAGGGCCCGTTTCTGTGCTGTATAACTCTATGCATGCTGAGAGTCCTATCCTGATTGTAGCATTACAGTAGATATGGCAATAGCGAGCTTCTCATGACATTCAATCTATAGTTGATCTCTAATATACTGACTTCTGTACAAAAAGCCATTTGAATTGATTGCCAACTTCCTATTATAACATGCTTAAAATTATCACCAACTCCACATTCATTACACACAGACATTTTTTCTCAAAGTTTATTTCAAGACAAAATTGCTTTCAGCGTGTCTCTGGAACTAATGCGCTACAATGCTGAGAATTATATTCTGCACTCTGTATCTTCCCCTTTGCTCTACTTATTGTACAATTGTAATTATACATATTTATACCATAAACATACTGAATTACTTTCATAATGAAAACATGCATTAATTTAAGATAGAATGTAAAACTTGATTGTAATCTAATCTTTTCGTTGACTGGATAGCTTGCAAGAAAAATGCTTGGTAAAGTGACAATAATGAACCACAATACGCGGTATATATACACAGTACCAGGCCCTTCAGCCCACAATGCCATGCTGAGCATGATGCCAGGTTAAACTAATCTCCTCTGTCTGCACGTGATCCATATCCCTCCATTCTTTGTATTTCCAAGTGCTTATCTAAAAGCATCGTAAACGCCACTATCGTATCTGCCTCCACCACCACCCCTGGCAGCACGTTCCAGGCACCCACCACCGCGCACAAAAAATCTTGCCCCATCCTTTCAACTTTACCCCGCTCACCTTAAAGCCGTGCCCTCGGGTGTTTGATATTCCCACCCTGGGAAAATGTTTTTGCTGTCCACCCTATCCAGGCCCTTCATAGTTTTATATACCTCTATAAGGTCTCCCCTCAACCTCTAACGTTCCAGAGAAAACAATCCAAGTTCTGTCCAAAGCAATTAAAGTGACGTCTGTCCAAACCAATCTAAGTTACAGTTTCTCCCCCCCCCACCCCCCCAACAATTAGTCTGAAGAAGGGTCCCGACCCAAAATGTCACCTATCCATGTTCTCCAGAGATGCTGCCTGACCTGCTGAGTTACTCCAGCAATTGTATCTATTTTGTAAACCTTGTACAGTTCCTTGTATCCTTGGGTTGTAAGCTGCCCAAGCGAAATATGAGGCGCTGTTCCTCCTATGCTTTACATTTTAACTCCCCTTCCGTTCCCACACTCACCTATCTGTCCTGGGCCTCCTCCACAGTCAGTGAGGTCACACGCAAATTGGAGGAATAGATCCCCATATTCCGCTTGGGCAGTTTAACACCCCAAGTAACCCTTGCATTCGCTCTCTCTCCACCCCTCTCCCACCTTAGTCGTGAGTGGGCGGATGCATGGCAGATCCGGTATAATGTGGATAAATGTGAGGTTATCCAGTTTGGTGACAAGAGCAGGAAGGCAGATTATTATCTGAATGGTGTCAGATTAGGAAAAGGGGAGGTGCAACGAGACCTGGGTATGCTTGCACATCAGTCACTGAAAGTAAGCATGCAGGAACAGCAGGCAGTGAGCAGATGTTTTCAAGAGAGAGTTAGATTTAGCTCTTGGAGCTAACGGAATCAAGGGATATGGGGAGAAAGCAGGAACAGGGTACTGATTTTGGATGATCAGCCATGATCATATTGAATGGCGGTGCTGGCTCAAAGGACCGAATGGTCTACTCCTGCACCTATTGCCTATGTTTCTCTGTCCTGTCAGTTCCACTGTTCGCATCCATACATCCCTTCGTTATTAGCTCTTTCACATCCAATAATGACCATTGTGGGCTCCACCTTGCCTTGTTCATTGGCCAGCTTTGAACCTTTCATATCTCTAGTTTCCATCCCCCCTGACTCGCAGTCTGAAGAAGAGTTCGGACCAGAAACGTCACCTATTCTTTTTCTGCCTGACGCGCTGAGTTACTCCAGCACTGTTTTTTTTTTGTTGTAAACCAGCATCTGCAGTACCTTGTATCCTTAAGTTTGTCCAAACCAATCCAAGTTAAGTTTGTTACTTTCAGTAAAACACCAGGTATATGCGACTGAAATTTAATAAACCAATCAAGCTTACCAAAATTGAAATGGCATTCTTTCTGTCTGGTCTGTTTAGAGTAATAGTGGTGATGTTGTTCTCAGTCGTGACGTCCAGTGTCTGGAATGACGACGTTCCATCCTCTGTGGCAGCCGCTTTCCTCTGCGGGGGAGCATCAGCAGAAACTAGCTCTTCAATGAGATCCACGTACTTCTGCCTGGCTTCCTCCTGCAGAGGGAGAACAGTTTAGTACTTGACCAGCTTATTTTCCCACATCAGCCACTGTTGGAATAACTTACACGAGATTGAGTGGCGCAGCGGGAGAGTTGCTGCTTCACGGCACCAAAGACCCGGGTTCAATCCTGACTACGGGTGCTGTCTGTACGGAGTTTGTACATTTTCCCTGTGAAGGCATGGGTTTCCTCCGAATGCTCCAGTTTCCTCCCACATTCCAAAGACAGTAACTTGGTACATGTGATAATAAAGGAACCATTGAACCAATGATGAACATCTTTAGACATTAGAGTTACAATGCGGAACAGGCCCTTCGGCCCACTGATTCTGCGCCGACTTGCAATCACGCTAGGGACAATTTCAATTTTTTTTTTACCAAAGCCAATTAACCTACAAACCTGTACATCTTTGTGGGAGGAAACCAGAGCACTCGAGAAAACCCACACAATCACAGGGAGAATGTACAAACTCCATGCAGACAGTATCCTTAGTCAAGATCAAACCCAGGTCTCTGGCGCTGTAGGGCAGCACCATACTGCGGTGCCACCTTGCCACCCTAAATTTTTGAAGCATTATATTAAACATCTCGGTTAACTAGAACAATCATTAACAAAGAGGTTATCACCATTAAATTAGCTTCGTTCTCCACAGGTGCTGCCTGGTCTGCTCAATATTTCCTGCATTCTCTTTTATTGGTGAGACCGCACCTGGAGTATTGTGTGCAATTTTGGTCTCCTAATTTGAGGAAGGACATTATTGCTATTGAGGGAGTGCAGCGTAGGTTCACCAGGTTAATTCTCGGGATGGCGGGACTGACAATATGTTGGAAGAATGGGTCGACTGGGCTCGTATTCACTGGAATTTAGAAGGATGAGAGGGGATCTTATTGAAGCAGATAAAATTCTTCAAGGATTGGACAGGCTAGATGCAGGAAAAATGTTCCCGATGTGGGATCAGGGGTCATAGTTTAAGAATAAGGGGTAGGCTATTTAGGACTGACATGAGGAAAAACTTTTTGACCCAGAGAGTTGTGAATCTGTGGGATTCTCTGCCACAGAAGGCAGTGGAGGCCAATTCACTGGATGTTCCCAAGAGAGAGTTAGATTTATCCCAGTTTGGCAAAAGAATAAATCAGGGAAGGTAGTGCATCCGTGGATAACAAGGGAAATCAGGGATAGTATCAAAACAAAAGATGAAGAGTACAAATTAGCCAGAACAAGCAGCCTGCCAGAGGACTGGGAGAAATTCAGAGTCAGAGGACGACAAAAGGCTTAATTAGGAAAGGGAAAATAGATTATGAAAGAAAACTGGCACAAAACGGGATCATAAAAACTGACTGCATAGTTTTTATAGATATGTGAAGAGGAAAAGATTAGTTAAAACAAATGTAGGTCCCTTGCAGTCAGAAACAGGTGAATTGATCATGGGGAACAAGGACATGGCAGACCAATTGAATAATTACTTTGGTTCTGTCTTCACTAAGGAAGACATAAATAATCTGCTGGAAATAGCAAGGGACCGGGGGTTAAATGAGATGGAGGAACTGAGTGAAATCCAGGTTAGCCGGGAAGTGGTGTTAGGTAAATTGAATGGATTAAAGGCCGATAAATCCCCAGGGCCAGATAAGTTGCATCCCAGAGTACTTAAGGAAGTAGCCGCAGAAATAGTGGATGCATTAGTGATAATTTTTCAAAACTCTTTAGATTCTGGAATAGTTCCTGAGGACTGGAGGGTAGCTAATGTAACCCCACTTTTTAAAAAGGGAGGGAGAGAGAAAACGGGGAATTACAGACCAGTTAGTCTAACATTGGTGGTGGGGGAAATTCCGGAGTCAGTTATTAAAGATGGGATAGCAGCACATTTGGAAAGTGGTGAATTCATTGGACAAAGTCAGCATGGATTTATGAAAGGTAAATCATGTCTGACGAATCTTATAAAAATTTTCGAGGATGTAACGTAGGGAGAACCAGTGGATGTGTTATATCTGGACTTTCAGAAGGCTTTCGACAAGGTCCCACATAAGAGATTAGTATACAAACTTAAAGCACACAGTATTGGGGGTTCAGTATTGATGTGGATAGAGAACTGGCTGGCAGACAGGAAGCAAAGAGTAGGAGTAAACGGGTCCTTTTCACAATGGCAGGCAGTGACTAGTGGGGTACCGCAAGGCTCAGTGCTGGGACCCCAGCTATTTACAATATATATTAATGATCTGGATGAGGGAATTGAATGCAACATCTCCAAGTTTGCGGATGACACGAAGCTGGGGGGCAGTGTTAGCTGTGAGGAGGATGCTAGGAGGCTGTTGGGTGAGTGGGGAAAAAAAGCATGGCAGATGCAGTATAATGTGGATAAATGTGAGGTTATCCACTTTGGTGGCATTAACAGGAAAGTAGACTATTATCTGAATGGTGGCCGATTAGGAAAAGGGGAGATGCAACGAGACCTGGGTGTCATGGTACACCAGTCATTGAAAGATAGAATGCAGGTTCAGCAGGCAGTGAAGAAAGCAAATGGTATGTTAACATTCATAGCAAAAGGATTTGAGTATAAGAGCAGGGAGGTTCTACTGCAGTTGTACAGGGCCTTGGTGAGACCACACCTGGAGTATTGCGTACAGTTTTGGTCTCCCAATCTGAGGAAAGACATTCTTGCCATAGAGGGAGTACAGAGAAGGTTCACCAGACTGATTCCTGGGATGTCAGGACTTTCATATGAAGAAAGACTGGATAGACTCGGCTTGTACACGCTAGAATTCAGAAGATTGAGGGGGGATCTTATAGAAACTTACAAAATTCTTAAGGGGTTGGACAGGCTAGATGCAGGAAGATTATTCCCGATGTTGGGGAAGTCCAGAACTAAGGGCCACAGTTTAAGGATAAGAGGGAAGTCTTTTAGGACCGAGATGAGAAAATCATTTTTTACACAGAGAGTGGTGAATCTGCGGAATTCTCTGCCACAGAAGGTAGTTGAGGCCAGTTCATTGGCTATATTTAAGAGGGAGTTAGATGTGGCCCTTGTGGCTAAAGGGATCAGGGGGTATGGAGAGAAGGCAGGGATGGGATACTGAGTTGGATGATCAGCCATGATCATATCGAATGGCGGTGCAGGCTCGAAGGGCCAAATGGCCTACTCCTGCACCTATTTTCTATGTTTCTATGTTTAGCTCTTAGGGCTAAAGGAATCAAGGGATATGGGCCTTCTTTTTCTTGGGTATGGCATGCACAGCCTAAAGTTGTAGGACAACTTGTTCTATTTGATCTTATTCGATTGTGCACACCTGGTTGATTGCATTCGTCGAAACAGTGCGGACCTTGTGAAGGTTGCAATCTTCCACCCCCGGGATATGGGTAAAAAGCAGGAACGGGGTACTGATTTTAGATGATCAGTCATGATCATATTGAATGGCGATGCTGGCTTGAAGGGCCGAATGGCCTACTCCTGCACCTATTTTCCTATTTTTCTGATCATTTCTCCCAGCTGTCATTTATTGCCGTTGAATCATAAATTACAGCCGTTTTTACACAGTATCGTGTATAGTTATATTTAACTTTGGTTTTTATTCCCAATCTATGTTAAAAGAACATTCCAATGAGTTGTGGCAGGCGTCGGTTGGCACATAAATCAAACTGCTATTCTGCATAAGTGGGGCCAGTGAGTGCGGTGTGGTGATTCATCATGGTGGCCATTAATGCTGACCTCAATCCAATTTTTGCATAACTTTGGATCAGAAGCACAAACACAGCAAATGCTGTTAATCTGCAGTACTAAGCATTTCCTATTAACTGGGAGACAAGTACCAGAGGCAGGGTTCATGGATGCTGCTTTTATAAAACTAAGGATTTCACAATGAATTGGAAGTCCCTTTGCACCTCCGATTGCTGGATTCCCTCCCCATTTAGAAAATAATCTACGCCTTTACTCCGACTAAAATGCAGTGGATGCCAAGTCAATCGATATTTTTAAGGCAGAGATAGATATAGATTCTTAATTAGTACAGACGTCAGGGGTTATGGGGAGAAGGCAGGAGAATGGGGTTAAGAGGGAGAGATAGATCAGCCACGATTGCATGACAGAGTAGACTTGATGGGCCGAATGGCCTAATTCTGCTCCAATCACTAATGACCTTATGTAAAAAAGCTGCCCTGTACAGCTCCTACAAGCTTTGCCCCTCTCACTGTAATGCTATGCCCTCCAGTTGTTGAAGTTTCCACCCCGGGAAAAAGGTTCTGACTGTCTCCTGCATCTATGCACATCATAAATTTACAGACTTCTGTCAGGATGGCACGGTGGCACAGCGGTAGAGTTGTTGCCGTCCAATGCCAGAGACCCGGGTTTGATCCTGACTCCGGGTGAGGAGTTTGTACGTTCTCCCTGTGACCGCATGGGTTTTCTCCGGGTGCTCCAGTTTCTTCCCACACTCCAAAGACGTGCGGGTTTGTAGATTAATTGACTTTTATAAATCGCCCCTAGTGTCTAGGATAGAACTAAAGTATGGGTGAACGTGGTCGGCGCGGATTCAGTGGGCCAAAGGGTCTGTTTCCATGCTGTATCTTTAAGCTAAAAAGACTCCCCTCAATCTCAACAAAGATGTTTTTGTAACTTGTTGGGACAAGTGGAGAAGACTGTATCGTGGCAAGTAAATGGAGAATGCATTAGAGATATTACACCAGCCAGACGTGAAATAGTTGTCTCGGACTGATTATTTTTATATAACTAGTTGTAGGGAGAATCCTTTTTCAACAGATCTAAGCGTTTGCAAATGATTGCTGTTTAGCAACATTTGGGGAATCTAGGAGCTCAATCTTTGTACAAATGGGGTAAATGTCGGAACAGACAGGCAAAGCTGTGAAGCTATTTAAAACCAGGCTCGAAATGTTGAATGGCCAATAGACGTATGAGAGAAAAGGGAGACCACAGTCAACGCTGCCGAGATGTCACAAATATTGCGGATGGCGATCTATGAGACTGAAAAAGAAAGGCCTTAAAGCCCTGTTCCACGGTACGAGTTCATTCAAAGAGTTCTCCCGAGTTTGCCCTGATTCGAACTCGGACATTTACGGTAATGGCCAGTCGTCGGTACTCGGGGCTCTCGTGGACATTTTTCAACTGGTTGAGAAATCTTCACGAGTCTCCCAAGCTTACCTGCCGTTAGCGAGTCTTCCCGAGTACCTGCCGTTAGCGTTACGAGCCGCTAAGAGACGTCCCCGAGCTCCGACGTACCCGCTACGTTCATTCTCCGTGCTTACTACGAGTTTGATTTTTATTTAAACTCGGGAGAGCTCTTGAATGAATTCGTACAGTGGGACAGGGCCATTAGAAATAGGAATGGTGAACAGCACACGGCAGCCAGAGCACGGCAGTCAGCACACAACAATGAGGCACGACAGCCAATGCACGACATCCAGCGCACGACAGCCAGTGCACGACAGCCAGTGCACGACAGCCAGTGCACGACAGCCAGTGCACAACAGCCAGCGCACCGCAGCCAGTGCACAACAATAAGCGCACAACAGCCAGTGCACAACAGTCAGCAGCTGGCGCATGACAGCCAATGCACAAACAGTTATTTTTGAAAATTTACTGTTATTTTCAGTCTGAAACTCTCTGGCCCCTAATTCACCCCCTCCCGACTCCCCAATTGGTACAAGGTTTCTTAAGAATGCAACTTTTGCTTTATAGCAGAAATACATGTATTGGTGATAGCATATTGCTGGGAATTGAGAATAGGTTGGACAGAAAACAAGCGGAGAGGGTTGTTTTCAGGATGGGGACTGCTGTGTCCAATCTGTACTGCAGGGGTCAATATTGAGTCCCAGCTGTACCCAACATTGCAAAGTTACAAACTGAATATATTGGAAAGCAGAAACTATTTGTAAAAAATTAAAAAAATTAGTTTAGTGATACAGCACGGTAACAGGCCCTTCGGCCCATTGAGTCCGCACCAACCGACGATCCCCGCAAGTTAATATTATCCTACACACATTACAATCAAAGAAATAGGTGAAACAATAAAATCGCTGAAAAATGGTAAGACACCGGGACCAGATGGTTTTAATAATGAATTTTATAAAAAATTTCAGGAGATAACAACCCCTTATTTATTTAATTTATACTCCCATGCTTTTAAAGAAAACAAACTACCTGAAACACTAACAGAATCAACTATTACACTTATTCCAAAAAAAGATAAAGATTTAGAAGATCTGGGCTCGTACAGAGCTATATCACTTTTAAATACAGATCAGAAAATTTTAGCAAAGATTTTATCAAGAAGATTAAGCAAATATATTAGTAAATTGATAAACCCTGATCAAACGGGGTTTATACCTAAAAGATACTCATTTAATAATCTGAGACGTCTGTTTAATATAATGTACTCGCATAAAGTAGAGGAAGAAGATATATCAATTATTTCTTTGGATGCAGAGAAAGCATTTGATCAGGTAGAGTGGCAATACTTATATAAAGTACTACAAAAATTTAATATGGGAGAGAATTTTATAAGATGGGTAAAATTATTATATGATAAACCGATGGCAAGAATTTTAACTAATAACATGTTATCTCAAAAATTTCAACTATCAAGGGGTAATAGGCAGGGATGTGCACTATCACCCCTGCTATTTGCCCTTATGATAGAACCCCTGGCTGAAAGTATAAGAATTCATCCGAATATTCAGGGCTATAATACCAGAGACTCAAAGAATAAAATCTCATTATATGCAGACGATATACTTTTATATATTACAAAGTCACAAACGAGCATACCAAATTTATTAAACTTAATAGAGGAATTTGGGTCTTTTTCTGGATATAGAATAAACTGGAATAAAAGTGAAATCATGACATTAAAACCTCAAGAACCTACACACTTACTGAAGTTCCCCTTTAAAATCGCAACAGAAAAATTTAAATATTTGGGTATTCAGATTACTAGAAAATATAAAGCATTATTCAATGCTAATTTCATGCCTTTATTAAATAAACTTAATACGTTGATTAAATTTTGGAAAACACTTCCCTTATCATTATTAGGTAGAATAAATGCAATAAAAATGATCTTCCTACCACAATTACTATACCTATTTCAATCTATACCGGTATATATACCAAAATACTTTAAAAAAAAATTAGACTCTAATATTACTAATTATATTTGGGACTATAGATCACATAGAATCACAAAAAAACACTTATGTAAACCAAAAGAGGTCGGGGGACTTTCACTTCCGAATTTTATGTATTATTACTGGGCAGTGCATATTAAGAATATGATTTATTGGTTGGATAGTGCTACCCAACAGACAGAATGGATAAAAATGGAGAAGGAGGATTGCCATCCTAGTAATATAGGAACGATCCTCTTCTCCCCAAAAAAACTGAATAACACAATATATAAGAAGAACCCAATTATATATGGTACAATAAGAATTTGGAAACAAATAAAATTATCTTTAAAATTAAGAAATCTATCACTGTTAATGCCAATAGCGAATAACCCTTTATTTAAACCATCTCTTATTGATAAGACATATAACCAATGGGAAAGTCTCGGAATTAGAAGGATCGGGGATATGTATGAAATGGGAAACTTACTATCATTCCAACAATTACAATTAAAATTTAAATTGAAAAACAACCAATATTTTAAATATCTTCAGATTTGCGATTTTGTGAAAAAATATATACAAGGATATCAAAAAGTAACTCCTGACTTATTGGAAGAGGCAATGAATATTGAAGCTGACTCACAAAAATTAATATCATATTTATATAATAGTATTCTAAATATAGACCTACCATCGACAGAGGTACTTAGAGAAGAGTGGGAACGGGAACTAATGATAAAAATTACGAAGGTTAAATGGGAAAAATACCTGATATATATTCACAAATGTTCAATTAATGTAAGACATAATTTAATTCAATTTAAAATTGTACATAGATTATATTACTCAAAAACAAGATTGAACAAATTTTATCCAAATATATCCGCCACTTGTGATAAATGTCTAGCCCAAAAGGCAACTATAACACACTCCTTAGTCTCCTGCATAAAACTTTATAGATTTTGGAATGATATTTTTGAAATATTTACAAAATTATTCAAGACAAGAATGGAACCTAATACTGAAATGATTATATTTGGCGTAATGGAAGATGGGAATAAATTGAACACATCTCAAAATCTATTCCTTAACTATGGTTTAATAATAGCAAAAAAATTAATTCTTAAATTTTGGAAGGGTACATCAATACCAACGCTTAAAATGTGGATTGCAAGTATGTTGGACACCGCTCATCTTGAGGAAATGCGATTCCTCCTAATGGATAAATCAGACCAATTCATAACGAGTTGGTCTCCATTCGTCGTTTTTTTGGAATCATATGGTGCAACACAATTGTAAAAAATAACTGTTTCAGGACTGGACGAGGGTTGGTCAAGACTATAAATAATGATCTCCTCTTTTTTTTTTTTTTTTTTTTTCTTTTCTTCTCTCTATTCTCTCTCTCAACTTTTTTCATTTACTCGTTTTCTTTTTTCACACACTATATATTTCACATCTTTCTATCCTTTACTATCTAACTTCTTTTTCTTATTCTAATCTTTTTTCAGTGTAACAAAAAAAAAAAAAGAAGTTGTACATAAAATGTATTATGAAAATATATATTAGGCACTTTGGTGCCATATGACTGTACTTACTTCTAATAAAATAAAATATTAAAAAAAAAAAAAAAAAAAAAGAAATAGGAATGGTGAACAGCACACGGCAGCCAGAGCACGGCAGTCAGCACACAACAATGAGGCACGACAGCCAATGCACGACATCCAGCGCACGACAGCCAGTGCACGACAGCCAGTGCACGACAGCCAGTGCACAACAGCCAGCGCACCGCAGCCAGTGCACAACAATAAGCGCACAACAGCCAGTGCACAACAGTCAGCAGCTGGCGCATGACAGCCAATGCACAAACAGTTATTTTTGAAAATTTACTGTTATTTTCAGTCTGAAACTCTCTGGCCCCTAATTCACCCCCTCCCGACTCCCCAATTGGTACAAGGTTTCTTAAGAATGCAACTTTTGCTTTATAGCAGAAATACATGTATTGGTGATAGCATATTGCTGGGAATTGAGAATAGGTTGGACAGAAAACAAGCGGAGAGGGTTGTTTTCAGGATGGGGACTGCTGTGTCCAATCTGTACTGCGGGGGTCAATATTGAGTCCCAGCTGTACCCAACATTGCAAAGTTACAAACTGAATATATTGGAAAGCAGAAACTATTTGTAAAAAATTAAAAAAATTAGTTTAGTGATACAGCACGGTAACAGGCCCTTCGGCCCATTGAGTCCGCACCAACCGACGATCCCCGCAAGTTAATATTATCCTACACACACTAGACACAATTTTACATTTATACCAAACCATTTAACCTACAAACCTGTACATCTTTGGAGGAAACCGATCTCGGAGAAAACCCATGCAGGTCAGGGGAAGAATATACAAATTCCGCAAAGACAAGCACCCGTGGACAGGATCGAACCCAGGAATCTGGCGCTGTGAGACAGCAGCTCTACCGCTGTGCCACCGTTCTGCCCAAATTAATGGAACACGATTTATTTTTAAATCATTAACTGTGCTATATATATATAAATATACATATATTTAAATTTGTACGGTAGGAGACATAGAAACAGTTAGACAGATACATGGAATAGGGCAGGTTTGGAGGGATATGGACCAAAAGTGGGCAGGCGGGACACGTTGGCTGGTATGGGCAAGTTGGGGGCCGAAGGGCCTTTTCCCACGCTGTATGAATCTATAACAAATTACACAGAAATCACTATACAGAATTTTAGACTGGAACAGAATTTAGTTTAGGCTTTTTCTTGAATAAGCTTCAGATTTAAATAAATCAGGAGTTACCGTGGTTGCTTTCCCAAGTGAATTCCAAGCCTCCCATTTTGCCTTGTTGACGAAATCCAACATACTTGGCTTTGGTGAACTGCACGGTCCTTGCGTAGCCTAGTCAAACAAGAAAGATTATTTTAACAGATTTTTCAATCGGTAAAAAAATTACAAGCATTGCCTGACACTAGTTTCTTTATTCGATAATCACAGATTTAACATCAATGGCAAAAAAACTAGCATCAAGATGATAACCTTTAGTTTAGTTCAGAAACACAGCATGGAACCGGCACAAGCCCACTTTGAAGTCCACTCGAACCATTGTTCACCAGTTCACACTACTTCACAACCAACAAACCAGCACGTCTTTGGCATGTGAAAGAAAACAGGGACTCCATGAGAAAACCCACTTGGTCACAGGGAGAACGTGCAAACTCCACACCGACAGCACCTGGGGGTCATGATCGAAACTAGGTCTCTGACACTACGAGGCAGCAGCTCTAACCTCGGCACCACTGTGCGGCCCTGAAACTAACTGGACATCTGGTGGTGAAAGAACATCTCCAAGTTTGCGGGTGTCACAAAGCAGTGACTAATGGGGTGCCGCAAGGCTCGGTGCTGGGAGCGCAGTTATTTACAATATACATTGATGATTTAGATAAAGGAATTAAAAGTAATATTAGCAAATTGGCAGATGATACAATGCTGGGTGGCAGTGTGAACTGTGAAGAGGATGCTATGAGGATGCAGGGTGACTTGGACAGGTTGAGTGAGTGGGCAGATGCATGACAGATGCAGTATAATGTGGATAAATATGAGGTTATCTACTTTGCTGGGAAGAACAGGAAGGCAGATTATGATCTGAATGGTATCAGGTTAGGTACAATACCTGGGGGTCCTTGTACATCAGTCACCGAAAGTAAGCCTGCAGGTACAGCAGGCAGTGAAGAAAGCTAATGGCACGTTGGCCTTCATAACAAGAGGAGTTGCGGTGGAGAGGAGACCTCAAAAGCCAACGCGCAGGGAGAGAGTGAGTGCGTACAGCATTAAGCTTTATTCGAGAAGCTATATATGATAAGCTGTATTGGAAAACGGATGCTGAAATGGAGAATTTTGAAGTGACCGTGAGAATCTGAGCAATATCAGTTGTTTTGAAATACCAGCCGCAGGCATACGGCTTTACATCAACGCGTCACAAAGGGTGTCCAGTATGTCTAAAGCTCAGCCAAAGAGGCGATGTTGGACAGGATTCACGAATGGAAAGAAGAATCATTAAGCACATGGACAAAGGCTGGGAATTGTTCATGGAAAAGTGTCAGAAGTCAAGAAACCCGATATGTAAACAAGCTAACAAGTTAATTGAAAAGCTAAAGGAGCTCATGGAATCAGATGAAAATGGAATGAAGTACAATCTAACCTGGTTCAATTAATCAAGCACTGTAAGGAAGTCAGAGAAAAGCACGAGTCGTTGATGAAAGTACCACTGCCTGAAAAGGAGCTTCAAAGGCAAAACCCGTGGTTTCAACAAAGAATTGAATCTTTTAATTGTTTCATACAATATGTAGAGAGGTGGTTATCTGAAGTTGGACAGCAAACTACACACTCCCTAGCTGAAAGTGCCATACAACAGAGCGTTGTAGAATCAGAAGAAATTAGACCTGAAGACAGTATTTCAAATGTCTCAAAACAAAGATCAAGCCACAAATCTAATTCTTCATCATGTGCATCTTCAACGGCCTCTGCTCGCTTAAAAGCTCAGGCAGGAAAGGCTGCTCTTTTGGAACGAGCTGTCGCCATGGACAAAAAGCACAAGCTTGAGGCACGAGAAGAACAGTTGGATAGAGAAAAAGAGCAGTTCAAAAGAGAGAAGGAACAGCTGGAACTAGAGACGGAGCTGGCAGCAGCCAATGCCAGGATCAGTATACTGGATGCAAGAGATCAAGAAGAAGTGGGCGGCGTCCACAGATCAAGAACAAGTGGCACAGAGAAAAGATAGACCTTAAGGAAGAAGGGAGTCTGCTTCGGATGTTTGAAGATAGGACACGTGAACAAAGACTGCAAGAGTTGTGTGACTTGTGGTGTGTGCAACCAAGATCATCCTAAAATACTTCACAGATTGTACAAAAGAACAAGGAGAAGAAGCCGAGCATACAGAAGAGAATGAAAATACAATTGTGAGTAATGCTGTTCCCTCACCTCATAGGTGTGGGTATTTTGGGGCCAGTGAAGAAACCTGCATCTTCTCCATAGTACCAGTACAGGTAAAGAGCCATAAGGGGAGGGGGCACAATGTTGCAAACATAAGCACGTTTGGATTATGGAAGTACATCTACCTTTTGCACAGAAAGCTTGATGAGAATGCTGAACATTACAGGACAAAAGACTAGTATTCTCTTGCTTACCATGAACCATCTAAATATCTAGATTTGGAAATATATAGTCTGGACAAAGACGATTTCATACAACTATCTGATGTGTTCATAAGACTATGCCTGTTTCTCAGCTAAACATACCCAGACAGGAAGACCTGAAACAATGGCCTTACTTGAAGGATATCAAGATTCCTGAAATAGACTCTGGCATCGACTTACTCATCGGAACAAATACTTCAAAGGTATTGGAACCTTTGGAGCTGGTCAACAGCCAAGGGGATGGACCACTGGCCATGAGGACCCTACTGGGGTGAGTCATCTATGGTCCCGTGAGAGGAGACCACAACAGCAGGGATGTAAATGGCTGCCCTGCTGCTGCTGTCAATCGAATATCCATTGTAAACCTAGAGGAGCTACTGGTCGAACAATACAATCACAACTTCAGTGAAAGAACCAGCAAGGAAGCAGAGGAAATGTCCAGAGAAGAGGTAAAATTCTTGGATATTATGAATTGCTCAGTAAAGATGATAGATGAACACTATTTTCTAGACTTATCTTTCAAACAAGAAAGCGTCAGTTTGCCGAATAACCGTTACATTGCAGTGCACCCAGTGCAGTAAACGCAGGTTTGGCAAGAATAAGAAATGTCATGATGAATATACATCTTTCCTCACAGGAATGATTGACATTGGTTATGTTGAAATGGTACCAGTGGACCAGCTGAATCGAAGTGATGGAGAGCTCTGGTATATCCCACACCAGGGGGTGTATCACTCAAGGAAAGAGACCTTGAGGGTGGTCTATTGCTGTGGAGCAGTCCTCAAAGGAACATCACTTAACTGCCGACTGCTGCAGGGTCCAGACATTACCAACTCACTCATTGGAGTTCTCGTCAGATTCAGAGAAGAAACGGTTGCTTTGATGGCAGTGTCGTCTCCAAGTTGTGCAAACTTTGCATTAAGGAAGACTGCTGAGGACAACAAAACTCACTTTCCAGCAGACGTGACAGACGCAGTAAAGAACAACTTCTATGAGATGATTGTTTAAAATCCATGCCTTCGGAACAGGAAGCAGTTTGAATGGCAAGAGACCTGACTTCCCTCTGCCAAATGGAAGGATTCATGTTGTCAAAGTGGATCAGCAACAGCCGTGCTGTATTGGCATCCATTCCACAAGAACACAGAGCCAAGGAGATCGGGGAGTTGGACAAAGACAAGCTGCCAATGGAAAGAGCACTGGGATTGCACTGGTGCGTTGAAACAGATGTGTTCAAGTTCAGAATTGTGGTAGGGGAACGACTATACACAAGACGGGGCATCTTGTCCGTGGTTGGATCTTTATACGATCCTTTGGGATTTCTAGCACCATTCAGGAGCTTTGTAAGGAGAGGCTCGGATGGAATAGCACAACCGTGCCAAAGTACATCAACAACGAAACCAAATGCTTCCAAACATTTGTAGCTAACAGGATCTCTTTTGTAAAGGATGCTACTGATGATTCACAATGGAGATATGTTCACACAAAGGAAAATCCTGCAGATGAAGCCTCTGGAGGACTAACAGCAGACCACTTCTTAAACTATGAGAGATGGATCAATGGACCAAAGTATCTCTGTAAGCCAGACAGGGAATGGCCAAAGCTTCATTTGGAATCGTCAATCTTTGCTAATGATCCAGAAATCAAGCAAGACATCACAATGAATGTCAAGGATCCATTGAAGCCCACAGACCCTCTGATCACCTATTTCTCATCAAGGAGGAATCTGAAGACTGCTGTAGCTTGGCTTCTTAAAGTAAGGACAACATTCTTGCAGCTGACTCAATAAAGAAAGGAGATTCAGTCTGCTGTAAGTAGCTTTGAAAAGGATCCTGACAAACTAAAGGAAAAAGTTGATAAGGATATGCAAGTCTTTAAAGCAACAGTCCGTGGACAGTGTTTATGTCCTGAAGATCTTCTCCAAGCGGAAAGTTCAGTCATCTCTTTCAGTCAAAGACAAAGATTCAAAGAAGAGCTATCAGTATTAGAAGCTGGTAAACATGGTGTCAAAAGAAGCAGTCATTTGTACCAGCTAGATCCGGCGCTGGAGGATGGACATCTGAAAGTAGGTGGTCGCTGAATAGACTAGCGATGCCTGAAGAGGCCACACATCCTATTATTCTCTCGAAGGACCTTCACATATCGACACTACTGTTACGACACATCCATGAACAGCTCAGACATGGAGGAGGAAATCATATGCTGTCTCGCCTCCGTAAAGGATACTGGATTATCAAGGCTAACTCTGCTGCAAGTAAGCTCATAGATACATAGATACATAGAAAATAGGTGCAGGAGTAGGCCATTCGGCCCTTCGAGCCTGCACCGCCATTCAATATGATCATGGCTGATCATCCAACTCAGTATTCCGTACCTGCCTTCTCTCCATACCCCCTGATCCCTTTAGCCACAAGGGCCACATGTAACTCCCTCTTAAATACAGCCAATGAACTGGCCTCAACTACCCTCTGTGGCAGAGTTCCAGAGATTCACCACTCTCTGTGTGAAAAATGTTTTTCTTGTCTCGGTCTTAAAGGATTTCCCCCTTATCCTTAAGCTGTGACCCCTTGTCCTGGACTTCCCCAACATCGGGAACAATCTTCCTGCATCTAGCCTGTCCAACCCCTTAACCCCTCATAACAGACCGTGTCGTGTGTAAAACGACATCAGCGACCAAACATGGCAGACTTGCCCCTGAAGAGGATTTTACCAGACAAGCCTCCATTTACAGATGTAGGAGTAGACTACTTTGGTCCTATAAAAATCAAGAGAGGACGAAGTCTTGTTAAAAGGTATGGTGTAATCTTCACCTGAATGGCAAGCAGGGCAGTACATCTTGAAGTTGAATCTACACTTGACACAGACTCCTGCATGTATGCATTACGAAGATTCATGTCGACGACGTCAAGTTTCATCTTTAAAATCGGACAATGGCACCAATTTTATCGGAGAGGAAAGAGAATTGAGAGAAGCACTTAATGGCTTAAATCAGACCAGGATCCAGAATTATATGCTTCAGCGAGGGGTGAGGTGGTACTTTAACCCCCGCTGCAGGATCCCATCACGACAGTGTTTGAGAACGATTGATCCGCATGGTTCGAAATGTGCTGCGCTCTGTTCTTAAACAACAAGTTCTGGACGATGAAGGATTGCAAACTTTATTTTGTGAAGTTGAAGCAATTTTAAATGATCGACCCATTACCAAGAGTTCTGATGATCCAATGGACCTGAAAGCACTCACCTAGTACCACAGGGAGGAGTGAAACAAATGTTGTAGATATATTCAGAAAGTACCTGAACAAGCATTTGAAGAACAAAGAGTGGATAAGGGAGAACCAGTGGATGTGTTATATCTGGACTTTCAGAAGGCTTTCGACAAGGTCCCACATAAGAGATTAGTATACAAACTTAAAGCACACGGTATTGGGGGTTCAGTATTGATGTGGATAGAGAACTGGCAGGCAGACAGGAAGCAAAGAGTAGAAGTAAACGGATCCTTTTCACAATGGTAGGCAGTGACTAGTGTGGTACCGCAAGGCTCAGTGCTGGGACCCCAGCTATTTACAATATATATTAATGATCTGGATGAGGGAATTGAATGCAACATCTCCAAGTTTGCGGATGACACGAAGCTGGGGGGCAGTGTTAGCTGTGAGGAGGATGCTAGGAGGCTGCAAGGTGACTTGGATAGGTTGGGTGAGTGGGGAAAAAAAGCATGGCAGATGCAGTATAATGTGGATAAATGTGAGGTTATCCACTTTGGTGGCAAAAACAGGAAAGTAGACTATTATCTGAATGGTGGCCGATTAGGAAAAGGGGAGATGCAACGAGACCTGGGTGTCATGGTACACCAGTCATTGAAAGTAGGAATGCAGGCGCAGCAGGCAGTGAAGAAAGCAAATGGTATGTTAGCATTCATAGCAAAAGGATTTGAGTATCAGAACAGGGAGGTTCTACTGCAGTTGTACAGGGACTTGGTAAGACCACACCTGGAGTATTGCATACAGTTTTGGTCTCCCAATCTGAGGAAAGACATTCTTGCCATAGAGGGAGTACAGAGAAGGTTCACCAGGCTGATTCCTGGGATGGCAGGACTTTCATATGAAGAAAGACTGGATAGACTCAGCTTGTACACGCTAGAATTCAGAAGATTGAGGGGGGATCTTATAGAAACTTACAAAATTCTTAAGGGGTTGGACAGGCTAGATGCAGGAAGATTATTCCCGATGTTGGGGAAGTCCAGAACTAGGGGTCACAGTTTAAGGGTAAGAGGGAAGTCTTTTAGGACCGAGATGAGAAAATAATTTTTTACACAGAGTGGTGAATCCGTGGAATTCTCTGCCACAGAAGGTAGTTGAGGCCAGTTCATTGGCTATATTTAAGAGGGAGTTAGATGTGGCCCTTGTGGCTAAAGGGATCAGGGGGTATGGAGAGAAGGCAGGGATGGGATACTGAGTTGGATGATCAGCCATGATCATATCGAATGGCGGTGCAGGCTCGAAGACCCGAATGGCCTACTCCTGCACCTATTTTCTATGTTTCTATGTTTCTATACTGGAATATTTGAATAAAGAAGGATAGTAGGAGGCTCAGAGAAAGGGCAGGATATGAAGGTATTTTGAAAATTATAAACTTATATAATTGAGCAGAGCCAACATGGATTTATAAAAGAAAAATATTGAACTAATTTACTCATTGTAGATGTAGCCTAGTCCATCACACAGACCAGACTGCTCACCATTGACCTCAGCTATACTTCACGCTGCCTCTGGAAAGTGGCCCACATATTCAACAACCTTTCCCATTATGACCATTCCTGCTTGAATCAGGAAGTTATGCAGCGTGGAAACAGGCCCTTCGGCCCAACATGTCTACTCCGACCAACATGCACCATCTACACTAGTCCCACCTGCCCTCGCCTTGGCCCATTACCCTCTAAACCTATTGAACCAATGGGGTTCATTTCCTGAATCAACATGATCAGATTGAGATTCAGATTAGTTTCTCATCATTTACACCAGGGTGCAAAGAAATTCCTTGTGCACATAAAGTCAGAGTCTTACAGTGTGGAAACAGGTCCTTTGGCCCAACTTGCCCATAGCAGCCAACTGAACTAGTCCCACCTGCCTGCATTTGGCCCACATCCCGCTCAACCTGTCCTATCCATATACCTGTCCAAATGTTTCTTAAACGTTGCGATAGTCCCAGCCTCAACTACATCCTCCGGCAGCTCGTTCCATACACCCACCACCCTTTGTGTAAAAACTTTGCCCCTCTAGTTCCTATGAAATCTTCCTCCCTATGTCCTCTGGTTCTTGATTCCCCTACTATGGGTAAAAGACTGCATTAACCTGATCTATTCCTCTCATGATCTTGTGCACCTCTATAAGATCACCCCTCATCCCCCTGCGCTCCTTGGAATAAAGTCCTAGCCTGCTCAACCTCTCCCTAGTCAGGCCCTCAAGTCCTGGCAGCATCCTCATAAATCTTCTTTGCACCCAAGCCTGCTTGACAATATGTTCTCTTTGTTCCCATCAGATACAGAAGTTTGAAAGCGCACAGCACCAGACACCGGAACAGCTTCTTCCCCTCTATTATCAGACTTCTGAACGCTCCTTCCATAAGCTAGGGTGCTGTCCGATTCACCTCTACCCCATTGCGGTCATTGAACTTTGTCTCTGGAACTGATGCGCCACAATGCTGAAAACTATAAGCTTTTCACTCTTCCTCGGCACACGTGACAATAAACTAAACATCAATAAGTGAAAGGAGCCAGCTGATCAGTCTGCAGGAGTACATGCTGTGGGATGCACTGAAGCTTGGTGCAGTCAATGTAAAGGCTTTGTGGGGAAGGACGGCAGTCAATGGTTCTGCCGCCACCAGACACCGAGGGACAGTGGCCCTTTTAACAGCCCGTCAAAGTCTAAAGGGTGCAATTGTTCAAGGAGGCCTCGAATGGCCTGATGCGTTGTATAAATAATGTATTAACTTGATGACACTGCAAATGTATTGGCTCTACAGCACTGATGTGTTGACTTGACAGTCTGAATGCAAAGTACTGATTTTTATTTGTTGCATAAATTTAAGAATAAAGATTAGTTTTGAAATTAGAAAAAGGAACAGTGGATTACTTGGATTGGAACTGAGCTGTCAGCTAAAATGATCTAGCCATACTGATCATTTTATAAAGTGCTTGGAAAAGTGACTGCAATAAACTAAACTGAACTAATTCCCTCCTTCCCTCAATTGTCATGAGGTCGGAGCCACGAGATCAGAGCTGGGCCAAGGACGGACTGAGGTGGATGGGCCGCGACACCGAGAACTAAGGGGGACCCGGCATGGAGGGGGGCCGCTGAGAACTAAGGGGGACCCAGTGTGGTGGTGGGGGGCGCTGAGAACTAAGAGGAACCTAGCATGGGGGGCCGCTGAGACTACAAAGGGGGGACCCAGCGTGGGGGGGGGGGGGGGGGGGCTTCCAAGAACTATGGGGAACTTGGTGGGGGTGGGGAGAGAGAAGGGATGAGTGTTTTTTGTAACTTTGTCGGCATCTTTGTTGCAACTTTTTCGTCTATATGGACAACAACAAGGCATTTGATAAAGTTCCACATAGCAGGTTGCTGTGGAAGGTTAGATTGCATGGGAGAGCTAGCTGACTGGATAGAAAGTTTGTTTAAGAAGGAACTGCAGATGATGGAAAATCGAAGGTAGACAAAAAATGCTGGAGAAACTCAGGGGTGAGGCAGCATCTATGGAGCGAAGGAAATAGCCAACGTTTCGGGTCGAGACCCTTCTTCAGAGAATTGGTTTTGTGGAAGGAAGCAGGGTGATGGTGTTTTTCAGGCTGGAAGCATGTGACTAGTGGTGTGCCTCAAGGATCGGTGCTATGGCCATTGCTGTTTGTGCTTTATATCACTGATTTGGATGAGAATATAGAAGTGGGTGGTATAGTGAAGATGGTGAAGACAAATTACAGCAGGATCTCATCAGATGGGCCAGTGGGCGGAGGAATTGTGAATGGAGTTTAATGCAGATAAGCGTAAGGTGCTGTATTTTGGGAAGTCAAACCAGGGAGGGGATGATGATAGAGGATTATGGGCTTGCGTTCATGCATGTGGACAGTGCAGATATATTACAAGGAGGCATTCACATTGTACTCTCAGATTTCTTTACTCTCGCTCCCCTTTAAGAACTGAACTACCCAGTTTATAATGTTGAAAGAATGGAGCGAATGGGCTGATATACACTAGAATTTAGAAGGACTAGAGGGGATCTTATTGAAACATATAAGATTATTAAGGGATTGAACACACAAGAGGCAGGAAACCGATGTTGGGGGAGTCCAGAACCAGGGCCCACAGTTTAAGAATAAGGGGTAGGCCATTTAGAACAGAGATAAGGAGAAAAAAAAATTCACCCAGAGAGTTGTGAATCTGTGGAGGCCTCAGAAGACAGTGGAGGCCAATTCTCTGTATGCTTTCAAGAGAGTTAGATAGAGCTGGTAATGACAATTTCAAACCTTTCCATTGTCAGTACTACGGAGCCAGGGGGGGGAGTGAAACAAATTCGCGCAGTCGATGATAAAAACTAATCTTCCAGTCGTTATTTCCAGTTTCATTGATTTTAATTGAAGTTGTTGTAAATACAAAGAAGTGAACATACCAGATCCTCTTTATTCACAACTGCCTCAGAAGGCAGTGGAGGCCAATTCTCTGTATGCTTTCAAGAGAGTTAGATAGAGCTGGTAATGAATTTAAATTTCGACACCTTGTTGAGATCTGCGAACCATCCTGTCCATCGCTGAGAGGTTTGCATTATGCTCTCATCCCATTCGAGTCTTACAAGCGCGAAGAAACCAGAAGCGGGGGCTGCGCGGAGGCCGAGTGAGTGACATGAAGTTCGAGCAAAGTCCGTGGGAAGTTCGAGCGTGACGTACGCCGTTGAGGTGGCTGCGGGCCGGCAGGCCGTTGCTGTGCAGAATTTTTGAACACGGTCAGTTTTTCGGAGCCCCACGCGATGATGGGACCAGCTCCGCACAACCCCATATGGCTCCGGTGATCAAAGTGGGACCGGCCCCGCGAGGGCGCACGGCTCAAGCGACCACGTTAGGTGACGCTTGCAGCACGCAGGCGCATGCTGGTGGGACCGGCCCTTTAGGTCGCGCTTGCCGCATGGAGTCGCATGCTCGTGGGACAGGCCCTTTACAGAGCTCCTGCATAATCAGCTTGGCTGGCAGAGTAAATGGTGCGAAAAATCCTAAAGGATCGTATATAGAGTCAACTACGGATAAGCACGGCTGTTGCTGATCCACTTTGACAGCATGAATCCTCCCTTTTGGCAGAGGGAAGTCAGGTGTGCTGCCATTTGAATTGCTTCCTGTTCCGAAGACATGGACTTGAAACAATCATCCACATAGAAGTGGTTCTTTACTGTGTCTGTCACCTCTGCTGGGAAATAAACGTTGTTGTCCTCAGCAGTCTTCCTCAATGCAAAGTTTGCACAACTTGGAGACGACACTGCTCCAAAGAGATGTACCTTCATCCGGTATTCAACAAGATCCTGCTGCACATCACCCTCGGGCCACCACAGGAATCGCAAATAGTCAATACGTTTTTCCGATACCTTGACCAGATGAAACATTGCTTTGATATCAGCCATCAAAGCAACCGGTTCTTGTCTGAATCTGACGAGAACTCCAATGAGTGAGTTGGTAATGTCTGGACCCTGCAGCAGTCGGCAGTTAAGTGATGTTCCTTTGAAGACTGCTCCACAGTAATAGACCACCCTCAAGGTCTCTTTCCTTGAGTGATACACCCCCTGGTGTGGGATATACCAGAGCTCTCCATCACTTCGATTCAGCTGGTCCACTGGTACCTTTTCAACATAACCAATGTCAATCATTCCTGCGAGGAAAGATGTATATTCATCATGACATTTCTTATTCTTGCCAAACCTTCGTTTCAGGCTCTGGATAAGCTACACTGCAATGCTGACGCTTTCTTGTTTGAAAGGCAAGTCTAGACAATAGTGTCCATCTATCATCTTTACTGAGTGATTCATAATATCCAGGGACTTTACCTCTTCTCTGGACATTTCTTCTGCTTCCTTGCTGGTTCTTTCACTGAAGTTGTGATTGTATTGCTTGACCAGTAGCTCCTCTAAGTTTACGGTAGATATTCAATTGACAGCAGCAGCAGGTCCCCTGTCTCTCCCCTTGGCTGTTGACCAGCTCCCAAGGTTCCAACACCTTTGAAGCATTTGTTCCGATGAGTAGGTCGATACCAGAGTCTATTTCAGGAATCTTGATATACTTCAAGTAAGGCCATTGTTTCAGGTCTTCCTGCTTAGGAATGTTTGGATGAGAAACAGGCATGGTCTTATGTGTAAACACATCAGATAGTTGTATAAAATCGTCTTTGGCCAGACTAGATATTTCCAAACCAGAGATATGACGACTAAACACAGACTTCATTTATGGTACGCGAGAGAATCTTAGTCTTTTGTCCTGTAATGTTCAGCCTTCTCACAAGCTTTCTGTGCAAAGAGTAGTTGAACTTCCATGATCCAAAAAAAAGTACGTTTGCATCACCGTGTCCCCCTTGCGGCTCTTTACCTGTACTGGTAAATTACAGGTAAAGATACAGGTTCCTTCACCGGCCCCAATATGCGCACACATCCCAGATGAGGAAACAGCATCACTCACAGTTGGCTTCTCATTCTGTCCCGTATGCTCTGGCTTATTCTCTTTGTTCTTCTGTTCAGTGTGAAGTAATTCAGGATGATCCTGTTTGCACACGTCACCAGTCATACGACTCTTGCAGTCTTTGGCCATGTGTCCTTTCTTCTTGATCAGTGGACACTGCTCCAATGTGTGACCACTTCTTCTTGATCTTTTGGCCTCAAGTATGTAGATCCTTGCTTTGACTACTGCCAGCTCCATCTCTAGTTCCAACTTTTCCATCCCTCTTTTGAAATGTTCTTCTTGTGCCTCACGCTCAAGCTTGGCTTTGGTTTCTGCCAGCATAGTCTCTCTTTTCCATTGCTCTTTTTGTGCCTCTGGCTCGTGCCTTTTTCTGATGGCGGCAGCCTGCTCCAAGAGAGCAGCCCTATCTGCTTGAATTTCACTACGAACCGAGACCCTTGAAGATGCACATAATGCAGAACCAAATTGGTGACTTGATCTTCGTCTTGAGACCTTTGAAATACTGTCTTCAGGTCTAATATATTCTGTGGCTACAACACTTTGTTGTATAGCCCCTCCAACTGTCGAGTGCGTAATTTGCTGTCCAATTTCAGATAACCACCCATTTACATCTTCCATGAAACCATCAAAAAATTCCATTCTTTCTTGAAACAACTGATTAGCCTTTTTTCGCTCCTCTTCAGGCAGTGGTATTTCCAGCAATGACTCGTGGTTTTCTCTGACTTCATTGCAGAGCTTGATTAATTGAACCAGGTTAGATTGTACTTCCTTCACATTCTCATCTAATTTCATGAGTTCCTTCAGCTTTTCAATGAACTTGTTAGCTTGTTGACATAACCTGTTGCTTGACTTCTGGCGTCTTCCCAAGAACAATAATTGGCCTTTGTTGGTGAATATAATGGTTCTTTTTTTTCACATTTTCCAGAACCCTGTTCCACTCCGCCCTCTTGTGGCTGAGCTTTGAACATACCGGTTGCTGTCCCTTTAAGACGTGTTGACGTAAAACCGTATGCTTATCAGGCTGGAATTCAAAACAATCTGAGCGGGAATTCAAAACATCAGATAGCAGAGATTCTCATAGTGTTTCTATAGTAACCGTCATTTTCAATACAGCGTTTACAGCTTTTCTCAAAGCTGTTCCATAAACTGCTTTTTAATGCAGCCTTGGCCGTTCCATAAAACTGTGGAATTCTCTGCAGAGGGCAGTTCTCTGGATGCTTTCAAGAGAGCTAGATAGGGCTCATAAAGATAGCGGAGTCAGGGGATATGGGGAGAAGGCAGGAATGGGGTACTGATTGGGGATGATCAGCCTTGATCATATTGAATGGCGGTGCTGGCTCGAAGGGCCGAATGATCTACTGCACCTATTGTCTATTAATGCAGTCTTTTAATACAGCCTTCTTGGCCGTTCCAAGTACAGCCTACTTGGCCGTTCTAATACGACTTAAAGTAGCCGTTCTATAAAGCCTTTCAGCTTTTCAACACAGCATAATGAGGTAGCTGTTCGTTTACTCACGATTCCCTGCGCTGGCTTTCGAAGTTTCTAATCTTCGTTCTTCAGGTAGCACAGGAGTCGACCTTGTCGAGTTGACGACAACTTTGTTCCAGTTTTGGCTTCAATTCCACTCATAGAGAACAGTTTTTTTACTTTAATGTAATGGCAATTTCAAACCTTTCCATTGTCATTACTACGGAGGCAGGGGAGGAGTGAACATTTACGCGGTCGATGATAAAAACAAATCTTCCAGTCGTTATTTCCAGTTTCATTGATTTTAATTGAAGTTGTAAATAAAAGTGAACATACCAGATCCTCTTTATTCTTATACAAATTGTAGCTTTCCGTTCTTACTATCTGAACTGGTAAAAAACTATATTCCTTCTCTCCTGCCGGCTCCAGTCGATCTGACCACTCCCTGTGGTTTCGATAGCCCCCTCCGATGTATGTCACACCCATCTACGTATCAAAAGCTCACCCCCAAGCACACAAAATAAATTCTGCAAGAAATATCTAGACAAAATAATAAAATATGCTAACAGTAACTCGCCTATACAAGAATGGCTCCCACACACCGGCCCCTAATTGTTCTACGCATATAATAAAGCAAGAATGGCTCCGATAGAGCTCTTAAAGATAGCGGAGTCAAGGGATATAGCGAGAAGGCAGGAACGGAGTACTGATTGTGGACGATCAGCCACGATCATCGTGAATGGCGGCGCTGGCTCGAAAGGCCGAATGGCCTACTCCTGCACCTATTGTCTATATCGCCTCTTATTCTTCTGAACAAAATGTAACATTTCTTTTCATTAAATTTAATCTGCTTCCTATTCCACTCTCAATTCATCTTCTCATCAATATCTACCTGGTCTTTGGTCCTTGTGTAAGAAGGAATTGCAGATGCTGGCTTAAACCGAAGATAGAAACAAAAAGCTGGAGTAACTCAGCGGGACAAGCAGCATCTCTGGAGTGAAGGAATGGGTGACGTTTTGGATCGAGAGACTTCTTCAGACTGAAGAAGGGTCTCCACCCGAAACGTCACCCATTCCTTCACTGCATGCTGTTTGTCTGGCTGAGTTGCTCTAGCTTTTTGTATCTATTTTTGGTTCTTGCTGTTTCTCTTTAATTACAGGCGGCACGGTGGCGCAACGATAGAGTTGCCGCCTCACAGCATTGGAGACCTGGGTTCGATCCTGACTACGGGTGCTGTCTGTAAGAAGTTTGTACGTTCTCCCAGCGACTGCGTGGGTTTTCTCCAGGTGCTCCGATTTCCTCCCATACTCCAAAGATGTACAGGCTTGTTGGTTAATTGGCTTCTGTAAATTGTCCCTAATATGTAGGATAATGTTAGCATACGTGGGTTGATTTTGCCACAACAATTAAACACATTTATCTGCTTTTTTAAAAATAACATTTGCAGATTTCTTAGCCTACAATCACCGCTCCTGTGTGTAGAAATGTTTGGATGATTTTAGCCACAATCTATTGAATTTCTGCTCTTATAGACAACAGACTGAGGAGTAGGCCATTCGGCCCTTTGAGCCAGCACCGCCATTCAATATGATCATGGCTGATCATCCACAATCAGTCCCCCGTTCCTGCCTTCTCGCCAAATCCCGAGTCCGCTATCTTTCAGAGCTCTATCTAACTTTCTCTTGAAAGCATCCAGAGAAATGGCCTCCACTACTTCCCCTTTTCCCAACTTGACACCATTCATTTAATAATCCGCCTACCTGTTTTTGCCACCAAAGTGGATAACCTCACATTTATCCGCATTAAACTGCATCTGCCAGGCATCTGCCCACTCACCCAACCTGTCCAAGTCACCCTGCATCCTCATAGCATCCTCTTCACAGTTCACTCTGCCACCCAGCTTTGTGTCATCTGCAAATTTGCTAATGTTACTTTTAATCCGTTCATTTAAATCATTAATGCATATTGTAAATATTGTAAATAGCTGCGGTCCCAGCACCGAGCCTTGCGGTACCCCACGAGTCACTGCCTGCCATGCTGAAAGGGACCCGTTAATCCCTACTCTTTGTTTCCTGTCTGCCAACCAATTTTCTATCCATGTCAGTACACTACCCCCATTACCATGTGCTCTAATTTTTGTACACTACAATGCTTTGTACACTACATCCACTGGCTCTCCTTTGTTCATTTTCCTAGTTACTTCCTCAAAAAATTAAAGCTAAACAGAAAATACCAAAGAACACTCAGTTTATTCAGCTATCTATTCGTCTGCATCAAAAATAGGAAAAAAAAAAAAAACAGAGGACATACTTTTAAGGTGAGGGGGGATAGATTTCAATAGGAACCTGTTGGGCAACTTTAAAAAAACACACAAAGGGCGGTAGGTATATGGAACAAACTGCCGGAGCAGGTAGTCGAGGCAGGTACTATCACAATGTTTAGAAACATTTGGACAAGCACAAGGTTTAGTGGGATATGGGCCAAATGCAGGCAGTTGAGTAGATAGTTAGTTTAATTTATTTTAGTTTATTATTGTCACGTGTACCGTGCAGTGAAGAGCTTTTGTTGCGTGCTATTAAAGTAGAAAGATGATACATGGGGTTTGTTGGTCGGTGTGGGCAAGATGGGCTGAAGGGCCTGCTTCAACAATGTACGACTATCTGCAGAACAACCCTCCTAATCTCACTTTTGCTTCATCTTCATTTATCTTGGACATGTTACAGCAAGGAAATCCACAGTTACATTAACTCCTCAGGGTATAACGATAAATTGCACTGTTAGCGATTATGTTTATGTAAAACTTTTGTGTCATCAAAGCTGAACATTTTGCAAATACACTCAGTGCACTTGAACATCCGATGATCTGTATGTGGAGGTCACAGCACCTAATTCTAGTGTTACACTGCCCAAGTTAGAGCTTAGAGCCAGAGTCACTTCATTCATCATCGTTGAAAATATTAGCAACGCGGTGGTGCTGGTTTCCGACGGGCACGGTGACTGACGCACCACACATCTGTCCTCCATGCAGCTGGCAAGCTCCTCTTTTGTCTCTGCACATGCGTCTTCCATCAACGTCTTCATCATCGTCTTGATCTGCCATCCCGGGTTACGTCTTCCATGGGTGGGTTCCCACCGCACAACCTTGTTTGCTGGTCATTTCTGGGTGGCAGTGACCAGCGAGCCTCATCCTTCTCCACCTGACCTTCTCGTGGATTCTCCCCATAGAGCAGGGCGTTGATGATGTGATCCCTCCAACTGACATTTTGAACTTTCCTGAGCATTTGGGTGTAGGTACCATCGAGAGACTTGGACAGTGCTCGAGTGAGAGTCCATGCCTCACACCCGTACAATAATATAGTCTCCACAGTTGCATGGAAGAATCTTCTTCTTCTTAGGCCCCCTTCGGTCATGGCTGACCATGGGTGTCTCCAGGATTGGAGGACGCCCTGTGCGTGACTTTGTTTAACGTGGGGAGACTGGTGCACAAACAGCCATCACACGGTCCTTGATAGATCTAGGTCAGTATCCAGTGGCATGGAGTCCAATACGACGGGAGACCCTTTTCTGCTGCAGCCTTCATCCGCCTTCCCAGCCGTTGTAACGCTCCACTAAGGTCAGCCATCGTCCTCCGCCTGTTCCACCGTTGAGGACTTGGTTGGATTGCTCTATGTCAGACTCCTCCACCTCGACCTTACAGCCATGGGTGGCCCTACCAGGAGCATAGCTCTAGACGGCATCGCTCTCAGGATCTCAGGACCACACAATCCACAGAAGAGTCACACAGCAGGGAAAAAGACTCCTCAGCACAACTCGTCCATGCTGGCCTCGAATGTGTTGCAAGGGTTGGTAGTTGAGGCTTAGTTTAGCGATACGGTGCGGGAACAGACTCTTTGGCCACCGAGTCTTAGCCAACCAATGATCCTTGACCACTAGTACTATCCTACACACACTAAAGACAATTTTTCTTTATCAAAGCCAATTAAACGACAAACTTGTACATCTTTGGAGTGTGGGAGGAAACCGGAGCACCCGGAGAAAACCCACGCGGTCACAGGGAGAACGTATAAACTCCATGCAGACAGCACACGGTCAGGATCAAACCCAGGTCAAACTCCTGCTGCACCACTCCAAAAGCAGAAAGAGAGAACTAGACAGAGCTCTTAAAGATAGAGGAGTCAAGGGATATTATGAGGAGAAGTCTATTGTCTATTGATAGTGATATTTAAGAGGCTTTTGGATAGGCACATGGATATGCAAGGAATAGAGGGACATGGATTATGTGCAGATAGACAACTGACACTTGGCATCATTTTTGACAGACACTGTGGGCTGAAGGGCTTGTTCTTGTGCTGTACTTTTCTATGTTCTATCTAAGCTAGTCCCATTTGATAATGTTTGGCCGATATACCTCCAAACCTTTGCTATCCATGGGACACACAAGTCTTACCCCCAAGCGTAGCTGTTTTTTGTCTTGCCAAATGCTGTCTCACCTGCATAAGCTAGCCCCAAATATTTCATATTCAGGTTGACTTGGTACGTTCTCCCTGTGACCGCGTGGGTTTTCTCTGGATGCTCCGGTTTCCTCCCACATTCCAAAGATGTACAGGCTTGTAGGTTCATTGGCTTCTGTAAATTGTCCCCAGTGTGTTGGATAGAATGAATGTGAATGGGAGATGGTGGGCTGGTGCAAACCCGGTGGGCCGAATGGCCTAATATTGCTGTATCTCAAAACTAAAACTAAACTAACCGGAAGTAATGAGGAAATTTGTTCAGGATTTTGACATTAGATTGTGATACAGTGATTTCTGCTGGCAGTGCATGCAGGAAGGCATTGAGTTGGGCCCATTCAGTCGTGCAAAGTGGAAGTAAATCACCTATAGAGGACGACCATTCAGTGGCTGAAGTAGCAGTTGAACAAATTCCACTGGAGTAGATATGACAAAATTAAACACAAATATTTTCAAAGGCACAACATTTTATTTTACAATCGCAGGTTTAAAAAAAATCAAAAATGCATATTTTTTTCAAGCCAATGTGAACTCTTGTAGATTCAGGTGGGCTGTAAGAAAACCATTCACCTGACCAGGTGAAAAAAAGTAGAATTTCTAAATGTTCTAATAATTAATTACATTTTCCAGTTTTAAATGTATTACCTGTTTAAACAATGCGTATATCTTTAATTTGACTTCATTTCCAGGATCCTTGGTTAAAGTCTTCAATTTATCCTTTGCAATATCAAACTCAGCTTCTGTCGCAACCATGGCTGTTCCAGTTATGTGCAAATTAATAGCTGGTAAACTCCGGGCCAATCTGTGCAATTAAACAAATCAAGCCAAAATTAAGACAAAATATAGATAGAAAATTGAGTTTGCCCTTGACCACAGGCACTGTTAGTCAGGTTCATAGTTATACAATATGGAAACAGGCCCTTCCACCCAACTCATCCATGCCGACCAAGATGCCCCATCTAAGCTAGTCCCATTGGCCAGCAATTTGCCCATAACTCCCTAAGCCCAGGTGGCACAGCGGCAGAGTAGCTGCCCAACAGCTCTTGCAACGCCGGAAACCCGGGTTCGATCCCGACTACAGGTGCAGTCTGTGTGGAGTTTGTACGTTCTCCTCATGACCACGTGGGTTTTTTTCCGAGATCTTCAGCTTCCTCCCACACTCCAAAGATGTACAGGTTTGTAGGTTAATTGGCTTGGTGTGTGTAGGATAGTGTTAATGTGCGGGGATCGCTGGTCGGTGTGGTCTCGGTGGGCCTGTTTCCATGCTGTATCTCTAAACTAAAAAAAACGAATATACCTGTCCAAATGCCCTATAATTATTTTGGTAGCTGAAGGCCCATCGAGTCTACTCCACCATTCAGTTTCAGTGTAGTTTATTGTCATGGCTGATCTATCCCTCTCAACCTCATTCTCCTGCCTTCTCCCCCTTACTCATCCAGACTGAGAAGTCTGAAAAATTTGGTATACCGTCTGTGACTTAGCAAATTCCACAGATGAAGGGGGACCAAATTGAAACTTACCGAATAGTGAAAGGCCAGGATGGAGTGGATGTGGAGCGGATGCTTCCACCAGTGGGACTGTCTAGGACCAGAGGCCATTGCCTCGGAATAAAAAGATGCAGCGTTAGACAGATGAGGAGGAATTACTTTAGTCAGAGGGTGGTGAATCTGTGGAATTCATTACCACAGTGGAGGTTGTCAATGGATATTTTTAAGGCAAAGATTGACAGCTTCTTGATGAGTAAGGGTGTCAGGGGTTATGGGGAGAAAACAGGAGAATGGGGTTGAGAGGGATAGATCAGCCATGACAATAAACTAAACTGAAACTGAATGGTGAGTAGACTCTATAGGCAGAATGGCCTAATTCTGCTCCTATCACTTATGAACCATAGAAAGCATACTATCGACTTGCATCACAGTTTGGTTTGGGAATAGTTCTTCCCAAGACTGCATGAAATTGCAGAGTTGTAGGTGTAACCTGATCCATCACAGTTCCCACCATGGACTCCAGGTGCATATCGGAAGACTGCCTTGGAAGAACCGCCAACATAATCAAGGACTTGTCCCACTTTGGTCATTCCTTTTCCCTGCTCCCATCCAACAGGAGATACAGAAGCTTGAAAGGACGTCGCACCAGACTCAAGAACCAGTAATCAGGCTTCTGAACCGTCCTCCATAAGCTAGGGTACGTCAGATTCAATTCTACCACATTGCGGACATTGGACTTAACTTGTGAAACTGTTGAGCTACAATGCTGACAACTAAATGCTGCACTCTGTATCTTCCTCTTTGCTACATCATACTTGAGTTTGTCCTGATTGTATTTTTCGTTTAATTTAGAGATACAGTGCGTAAACAGAACCCTTCGGCCCACTGAGTCTGCACCAATTCCCGCAAATTAACACTATCCTACGCACAAGGTGAGGTGGCATTAACATCCTTCCACTGAGCTTAGAGATATATAATGGAAACAGGCCCGAGTCTGCACAATCATCAATCACCTGTTTGTACTAGTTCTATGTTATACCAGTTTCTCATCCACTCCCTACACACTAGGGGCAATTTACAGAGGCCAATTGACATACAATCCCGCACGTCTTTGGGATTTGGGAGGAAGCTGGAGCACCATTGCGGGCACAGGGAGAACAGGCAAACATCGTAGACAGCACCTGAGGTCAGGATGGAACCCGGGTTTCTTGTGCTGCGAGGCAGCAACTACTGTTGCTCCACAGGATAAACAAACATCATGCTCTGAGCCCAGTAATCGTTAAATCATGCTTTACTTGTTTCATTCATGTGCTCAAAACATTTATGTACCATAGTTGATTCTCAATTATCTGCCACTTTTGATTACTCACAATATGATAAATAATGAGATGTCAGACTATAGAGCTTTCCTGTGGCTTTTTGATTTATCAACTATCTAGACATTAGTACCAACAAATAAGTTACCATGGAATAAGGCATCAATTTGAAAATCAATCCAGGTTTTAATAATTGGTTTTGAAATGTATGGAAATAAAATCTTTGATTCATAATCAATATTCAGAGAGTTGCTCTTAAATGAATCTGTTCCTTTAGACTTCAGAGATGCAGCGTGGAAACAGGCAGGCCCTTCAGCCCACTGAATCCGCGCCAACCAGTGATCACTCCTTACACAAGCACTATCCTACAAACTAGGGACAATTTACAATCTTTTTTACTGATGCCAATTAACCTACAAACCTTCCCCATTGTCAAGTCAACTTTATTTGTCAATTACACATACAAGATGTGCAGTGAAATGAAAGTGGCAATGCCTGCGGACTGTGCAAAAACTACAGAACAGAATGAATCAGTATTTACATATAAGAAAAAAAACAACAATTTAAAAAAAATCACAACACAACTAGTAAATTAGTCCCTGGTGAGATAAGAGTTTACAATCCTGATGGCCTGTGGGAAGAAACTCCGTCTCATCCTCTCTGTTTTCGCAGCATGACAGCGGAGGCGATTGCCTGACCGACCGTAGCAGCTGGAACAGTCCATTGCTGGGGTGGAAGGTGTCCCCCATAATGTTGCTGCCTCTGGATCTGCATCTTCTGATGTATAGGTCCTGCAGGGGGGCGAGTGAAGTTCCCAAGAGCCTTTCTGTCCTGGGCAGAGCAGTTCCCAAACCAGATTGTGATGTTGCCGGACAAGAAACTTTCTTCAGTAGAAGCACTAAAGGATCCTCAGAGAGACTCTGAATTTCCTCAGCTGCCTGAGGTGATAAAGGCCATTGTCCATGTCATATCCTCTGTGATGTGGACTCCCATGTATTTAAAGCAGCTCACCCTATCCACATTAGCCCCATTTATCTCCAGTGGCATGTACGTCCTCGGATGTTGTGCCCTAAAGTCCACAATCAGCTCCTTGATTTTTATGACATTCAAGAGGAGGCTGTTGTCCTGACACCAGAGTGCCAGATCAGCTACCTCCTCCCGGTAGGCCTTCTCATTGTTATCGGAGATCAGGCCCACCACCACAGAGCCATCAGCAAACTTGATTATGGTTCCCACAGCTTTCTGTGACAAGTTACAAACACCTTTGACTCTTAGTTCTAGTGATACAACTAGACCAAGTGGAACCAGTTGGGCCCCGTTCCCCCAACGCAATATTTCACCACTCATCCATTGCCCCAACTGCGCAGCCGCAGCTGAGGGGTTCCCATTGTGACACCAGAGATCCCTGTTGTGATGCGATCACACAAATCCTCCCCCCAACTGTGCCTCGCCCTCCCTCTTCATCTTTGCCATCACGGAAAGATCCTTGAAGAAAGTTGGGTTCAGTGTATTACCAACAGCCAAGTTCTTAAACCTCACTCCAGCTCCAGACTCCCTGCTATTAACTCTATCTACACTTCACACTGCCTCGGGAAAGCTGCCAACCTCAGTGATTTTTCCTTCTCCCAGTTCCCTTACAGCAGAAGGTACAGAAGCTTGAATGCAAGCACCACCAGACTCAGGAACAGCTTCTTCCCCTTTTATCAGGCTTCTGAACGGTCCTTCCGTATACTAGAACTGACGCGTGACAATTCTGAGAACTATATTCTGCACTGTCTCTTCTCCTTTGCTTTACTTGAGTCTGGCTTGATTTGCATCGTGCAGACAATTTTCAATGTTTGAAGGCTCCACAAATGTAGCAAACGCTTCAAGACCATTTCTCAGGCTGTGCTCTTCCGGCAACGGAAAGATCCACTTCAGCTTAGGGGAAAACTAAAAGTTTCATTCCAAGTGAATCAAAGACTACAGAAGTTTAACATTCTTCATGAAAGCTGCAATAAACCTGTCGCTGAGCAATTGGTGTGGAGGACCTGAATCAATCATTTCTGAGAACCACCAGAAAACACAGACTGAGCTTCACTGACTGCTCTGGCAAATGAAGATGTATTGGCTGTGGGCCGGCATGCACAAGAGATTGGCCCCTTCTATCTCACACCAGAGTCTCACGCGTTCTTTTGCAATGTCTATATCATACATCAATGTAGTGACAATATTGGGGAAAAGATATACCTATCCAGATGATAAAAGCAAGGACACTGGGGCATGAACATTAATGATGGGATTAGTTATTAAATATAGGTAGGATTAAGTTTACATTCACTTTAAAAAGTGGTCACAAGTGCTTAAGACGGCATGGTGGCCCAGCAGTAGAGTTGCTGCGTTACAGCGCCAGAGCCCCGGGTACGATCCCGACTACAGATGCTGTCTGTACAGAGTTTGTATGTTCTCCCAGTGACCTGCGTGGGTTTTCTTTGGTTTCCTCCCACACTCCAAAGACAGGTTTGTAGGCTAATTGGCTTGGTAAAACGGCAAATTATCTCTAGTGTATGTAGGATAGTGTTAGTGTGCAGGGATTGCTGGTCGGTGCGGACTCGGTGGGCCAAAGAGCCTGATTCCTCACTGTATCTCTAAACTCAATTAAACAAATTTATTTTCAATTAACAAATAGGATATGTGGCCTATGGCAATAAATTGACATCTCTTGATGTAACCAGTTTATTTAGTAAGATATACAGAACCTAGCATGTAAACATATACAATGTGAACAGCAAATGATTTAAATCATTTAACCTTGATCGTTTAAAATGTTGCCTTTCTTGGAATTCAACGGAAACAATTTTGTAAATGAGTAATGATTGCCAAAATGTTAGCTTTCCTGAATAATTGAGATGAGTACATTTGGCTTAGTTTTAGAGATACAGCATGGAAACAGGCCTTTCAACCCACCAAGTCTACATGTGATTTGTGTTAAATACAAACTTCAGGACCAAAGCACATTTGGAACACTTTGTTCTTTAAAATGGAACAAAAACAAGCAGTCTGTTGATGGGTACATTTTTGCCCATTAAATTTGTGGGTTAACAGTAGCATGCCAACAGAAGTGGGAGGCGGCACAGTGGCGCAGCAATAGAGCTGAGGCCTTACAGCGTGCATGGCCCGGGTTTGTGCCTGACTATGGGTGCTGTCTGTACAGAGTTTGAATGTTCTGCCTGTGACCGCGTGCGTTTCCTCCCATACTCCAAAGTCATACAGGTTTGCAGGTTATTTGGCTTTGGCAAAATTGCAAATTGTCCCCAAGGAGTCGGACAGTGTTAGTGTACGGGGTGATTGCTGGTCGACGCAGACTCCTACGGCCGAAGGGCCTGTTACCGCTCTGTATCTCTAAAAGCCAATCAACCTACAAACATGTACGTCTTTGGAATGTGAGAGGAAACCAGAGCATCTGGAGGAAACCCACGCAGTTTCAGGGAGAACATGCAAACTCCGTACAGACAGCACCCATAGTCAGGATTGATTCTGGACCTCTGGTGCAGCAAGGCAGCTACTCTACCACTGTGCTGCCCCCTTGGCTTTTCTTAGCCAAGGCAGCCGACTAAAATAACTAAATAACTACTAAAGCCTACTAAAATAACTAAGATAACTAAAAAGGCAATACGGGGAGAAAAGATGAGGCACGAAGGTAAGCTAGCCAAGAATATAAAGGAGAATAGTAAAAGCTTCTTTAGGTATGTGAAGAAGATAAAATTAGTTAAGACCAAAGTTGGACCTTTGAAGACTTAAAAAGGTGAATTTATTATGGGGAACAAGGAAACGGCAGACGAGTTGAACAGGTACTTTGGTTCTGTCTTCTCTAAGGAGGACACAAACAATCTTCCTGATGTACCAGTGGCCAGATGATTTGGGGTGACGGAGGAACTGAAGGAAATCCACATTAGGCAGGAAATGGTATTGGGTAGACTGATGGGACTGAAGGCTGATAAATCCCCAGGGCCAGATGGTTTGCATCCCAGGGCACGTAAGGATGTTTAAGAAGGAACTGCAGATGCTGGAAAATCGAAGGTAGACTGAAATGCTGGAGAAACTCAGCGGGTGAGGCAGCATCTATGGAGCGAAGGAAATAGACAACGTTTCGGGTCGAGACCTTTCTTCAGACTGATGAGAGGGTGGGGGGCGGGAAGAAGAAAGGAAGAGGTGGAGACAGTGGGCTGAGGGAGAGCTGAGAACGGGAGGAGACAGTGAGGGCTACCTGAAATTAGAGGTTAATGTTCATACAGCTGGGGTACAAACTGCCCAAGCAAAATATGAGGTGCTACTCAACCAATTTATGGTGGTCCTCAATCTTGCCACGGAGGAGGCCCGGGGCAGAAAGGTCGGATACGGAATGGGAGGGGGAGTTAAAGTGCTGAGCCACTGGGAGATCAGGTTGGTTATTGCGAACATAGTGGAAATGTTGGATCAGTTCCTGTGGATTGGAGGGTAGCTAATGTCATCCCACTTTTTAAGAAAGGCAGGAGAGAGAAAGCGAATTATAGACCACTTAGCCTGACATCGGTGGTGGGGAAGATGCTGGAGTCAATCATAAAAGATGAAATAGCGGCACATTTGGATAGCAGTAACAGGATCAGTCCAAGTCAGCATGGATTTACGAAAGGGGAGTCATGCTTCTAATCTTCTGGAATTTTTTTGTGGATGTAACTAGGAAAATGGACAAGGGAGAGCCAGTGGATATAGTGTACCTGGAAGTATTTAATAAGGTCCCACATAGGAGATTAGTCGGCAAAATTAGGGCACATGGTATTGGGGGTAGAGTGCTGACATGGATAGAATTTTGTTTGGCCTACAGGAAACGAAATTCTATCCCTACTAGGGATATGTTAATCCCTAGTAGGGATTAACGGATCCCTTTCAGAATGGCAGGCAGTGACTAGTGGGGTACCGCAAGGCTCGGTGCTGGGATCGCAGCTATTTATTTACAATATACATCAATGATTTAGATGAAGGTATTCAAAGCAACATTAGCAAATTTGCAGATGACACAAAGCTGGGTGGCAGTGTGAACTGTGAGGAGGATGCTAGGAGAATGCAAGGTGACAGGTTGGGTGAGTGGGCAGATGCATGGCAGATGCAGTTTAATGTGGATAAATCTGAGGATATCCACTTTGGTAGCAAAACAGGAAGGCAGATTATTATCTAAATGGTGTCAAGTTGGGAGAATGGGAATTCCACAGATTCACCACCGTCTGACTAAAGAAATTCCTTCTCATCTCCTTTCTAGGCTGTGGTGGCCAAGTCAATAGATAAAATTGACAGATTCTTGATTAGTACGGGTGTCAGGGGTTATTGAGCGAAGGCAGGAGAATGTAGTTGATGGCAGATTAGACATAATAGGCCGAATGGCCTAATTCTGCACGTAGAACTTATGAAAAAGACAAAGTGCTGGAGGAAGAAGGGTTCCAACCCAGAAGATCACCAATGCATGTTCTCTAGAGATGCTTACTGACCCGCTGAGTTAACACACCACTACGTTTCATTTTTTTCTGCCTGTAAACTAATGAAATATAACTGTATTGAATCATAAATGAAAAATGTTATTATTATTACTAGCCTGAAAATGCATGGGACAAATTTGAGTAAAGTTAGATTTCTGCAGATCAGGTCGTCCATAACCAAAGGAGATCTCTTCACTCTTTACTTGCTCTAAACTTTGCAATAACTCCATTTGGCATTTTCTAGTTCTTCTCTGGAGCAATCACTTATCCAGACTCTTCTTGCATTTGTGGTCCCTCGTTCCTGGAACAAATCTTGTAAATCTGGAAGGCCTGTACTCAAGGTCAGTGCCATTTTAATGGGCTTTCACATCCTCAATTAAAAGTGGTCCTCAGAATTCAGGAAATCACCGTGCTCGAGACCAAATACATTTTGTAAATGTATAGCATACTACTCAAGTTCAATTGCCTATCTCCGTACTTATTAAATAAGGCTTGATTAACTAACTTCATCTGCCATGCATCTTTAATGATTTATGCCCAAGTTTACATATCATTTCTTTAAATAAAATTATACTTTGGGACATATATTCTCTCCTCATCCATCCCAACAAACTCACTGAGTTTTTCAGCATTTTTGTGTACCTTCGATTTTCCAGCATCTGCAAGACCCCCCCTCAATCTTCTAAATTCTAGCGAGTACAAACCGAGTCTATTCAGTCTTTTTTCATATGAAAGTCCTGACATCCCAGGAATCAGTCTGGTTAACTTTCTCTGTACTCCCTCTATGGCAAGAATGTCTTTGGGCATTGGGCATTGTGACATCACACGATGGAACGTTCACCCAGTCTATATATGCCCCTCTGAAAATAAGCATGCAGGTAATGCAGGCAGTGAAGAAAGCTAATGGCATGATGGCCTTCATAAGAAGAGGAGTTGAGTTTTGGAGCAAAGAGGTCCTTCTGCAGTTGTACGGTGCCTGGTGAGACTACACCTGGAGTGTTGTGTGCAGTTTTGGTCCCCAAATTTGACGAAGGACATTCTTGCTATTGAGGCAGTGCAGCGTAGGTTTACAAGGTTAATTCCCGGGATGGCGGGACTGTCATATGCTGAGAGAATGGAGCGGCTGGGCTTGTATACTCTGGAATCTAGAAAGATGAGAGGGGATCTTATTGAAACATATAAGATTATTAAGGATTTGGGCACGCTAGAGGCAGGAAACATGTTCCCGATGTTGGGAGTCCAGAACCAGGGGTCACGGTTTAAGAATACGGGGTAGGCCATTTAGAACTGTGATGAGGAAAAACTTTTTCCACGCAGAGAGTTGTAAATCTGTGGAATTCTCTGCCTCTGCAGTGAAGGCCAATTCTCTGAATGCTTTCAAGAGAGATTGATAGAGCTCTTGAAGATAGCAGAGTGAAGCGATATGGGGAGAAGGCAGGAACGGGGTACTGATTGTGGATGATCAGCCATGATCACAGTGAATGGCGGTGCTGGCTCGAAGGGCCCACTCTTGCACTTATTGTCTATTGTACGATCAAGTTTCATGTCAGTTAAGATTTTGAAGTTGAGCCTAGATGCCAAGATCAAAAACAAACATAGAACAGTATAGCCATACAGACACTTCAGGGATGTCTGTGCAATCTAATGTAATCTAATCCTATCTGCCTGCATATGGCCCCTACTCCTCTAATCCCTGCCTGTTCAAGTGAATGTACAAATGCTATTCAAATACCTCTCGTATTTGCTTCCATCTTGTAAATCTTTAAACCTTCCCACCTTTACCTTAAACCTTTTCCTTGCAGTATTTGACCTTTCCACCCTGGGAAAGAGACACCGATATTGCACCCGTGCCTCTCATAACTTTAGATACTTCCATCAGGTGGCTCCTCAGCCTCTAATGCTCCGGAGAAAACAATCCAAGTTTGTCCAATCTCTCCTTATAGCCAATGCACCCCAATCGAGGCACATTGTGTTGAACTAATTCTGCACCCTCCCCAAAGCCTGGAGATGGTTGAAAGCTTCAAGGAGTAAATATCACTAGCAACTAGTCCTGGACCAGCCATAATGAAGCAATGACCAAGACAGCACACCAACGCCTTTACTTTGGTTTGAAATGACAGATAACTTGCTTTTCCCAGGTGATATCGATATGTTTTCAGCAACTTTTCTGACCACCAGAGGATCTTGAACCTTGTGCATGTTAGAGAAGAGAGCTTGAAGAGATGATATTCTGGCAACAACAATGTCCTGTCCAACAAAGCTGGTGGCTGTGGATCATTGGTTCCATAAAGATGTTGTCATTAGTGTGGTGCTGTTCCACAAATTATGATCTCCCGGTCAAACTGAGGTGTTGTACATTACCCTGGTATCATATCATCCCATCGAAAGGATGATAATGGTGTTAAAAGACATAGATTTTTTCACAGAGAGTTGCGAGTCTGTGGAATTTTCTCCCTCAGAGGGCGGTGTAGGCCGGTTCTCTGGATACTTTTAAGAGAGAGCTAGATAGGGCTCTTAAAGATAGCGGAGTCAGGGGATATGGGGAGAAGGCAGGAACGGGGTACTGATTGGGGATGATCAGCCATGATCACATTGAATGGCGGCACTGGCACGAAGGGCCGAATGGCCTACTCCTGCACCCATTGACTATTGTCTATTAAGTGGAACATGTGACAATAAAAGACCTTTGAAACCTTTGAAAAAGCACACAGTTATTAGCATATTGAAGAACAGTGATAGAACTCTTGAAGATGTTCTGCAGATGCGCCGTAGAAAGCATTTTATCGGACGCATGACAGCTTGGGAACAGCTCCATCCAAAACCACAAGAAATTGCAGAGAATTGTGGACACAGCCCAGACCATCACACAAACCAACCTCCCTTCCATTGACTTCATCTACACTTCACATTGCTTCGGCCAGGCCTGCAAAATAATCAAGGACCAATCTTACCCCAGTCACTCCTCACCTCAGAAGTGTAAAAATGCACACCTCCAGATTCAGTGACAGTTTCTTCCCAGCTGTTATCAGGCAACTGAACCACCCTACCACCAACAACAAGAAGAGAGCTACTGTCTACCTCATTGAAGACACCCAGACTATCTTTAATCGGACTTTACTGGAATTTATCTTGCACTAAACATTATTCCCTTTGTAATCATGCATATCTTTCCACTGACTGGATAGCAGCAACAAAAAGCTTTTCATTGTACATCGGTACAATGAAAATTGTATCGGTACACATGACAATAAACTAAACTGAAGAATGTAGTCTTTGTGCAGAGTCAATGCTGGAAAAAGAGTCTTCTATACATTCTGGATAGTATTTAAACCAAACACAGAATAAATAATCAAGGGTGCACTCAAAGGTTCAATGAAGAAATGCAACTTCCTGCCACAGGCTGTGAGGCTGCTAAACAGTCACTCTGTACTCAGTCACCTGATTCTGCGGCTTTGCACTGACATTTTAATAACTGGTACTGGCCACTCAAATCAGCTGCCCTGGACATTTTAATGATTGGGTTTACTGTATTTTAATGTTGCTGTTTTACCTGCTTTTAACTATTTATACTGTTTCATCAGGGACTGGATTGTTTTTATTATTATTATGTGTGATATGTTTTAAGTTTCATGTGCGATGCTCGGGTATTCCCTGGGAAACGTCTTCTCATTTTGCACTGTACAACTGTTGCTTTGCAAGATGACAATAAAGGTTGATTTGATTTGAACATCTCCAGAGATGTTGCATTGTGAAAACTTCAAGCCCACAACCACCATCTGGAGTATTAATGATTGTGTCACCATTAAGAACCTCAAGGACATCAGGAGCAGAGGTCCTGCGTAAGAGGAAACTCAAACTACTTGATCAGTAAGCCACCCGCCCATAGAAGAATCTGTGGTTCCCATATTAGTTTCAAACGGTCATGTCGTAAGGTCATAAGTGATAGGAGTAGAATTAGGCCACTCAGCCCATCGTCTACTCTGCCATTCAATCATGGCTGATCTATCTCTCCCTCCAAACACCATTCTCCTGCCTTCTCTCTGACCTGTACCTGTACTAATCAAGGTCCGATGAAGGGTCTCAACCTGAAACATCACCCATACCTTCTCTCCAGAGATACTGCCTGTCCCACTGAGTTACTCCAGCTTTTTGTGTCTATCTTAGGTTTAAACCAGCATCTGCAGTTCCTTCCTATACAAGAATCCATCTATCTCTGTCCTAACAAGATTCACTGACTTGGCCTCCATAGCTATCTGTGGCAAAGAATTCAACACAATCACCACACTCTGACTAAAGACATTTCTCCTCATCTCCTTCCGAAAAAAACGTCCTTTAATTCTGAGGTTATGACCTAGACCCTTCCACGAGTGGAAATATCCTCTCCATATCAACTCTATCCAAGCCTTTAACTATTCTATATGTTTCATTGTCCAACTCAGAACCATCAAAGCCATGGTGGAAATGATCAGAGGGGACTGTCCAAAAAGGAATTGATGTCAATCCCTGGGATCAGCTCTCCCATGAGAGCAATGGTCAAGAGTCAAGAATGCTTATTGACAACAATAACGCAGAAAAAAAAATGCCCCCAAGTCTATGTAGTTTGGAGCTTATTTGGAGGTTGTAGCGTTTAATAGCCAAATGGCTATAGGGAAGAAGCTATTCCTGAACCTAGACAAGTTTTCAGCTCCTACGCCTTCTTCCCAATGGCAGGAATGAAATGCGTGTGCGGCCAGGGTGGTATGGATCTTTGATGATGCTGGATTTTTTGAGGCAGCGACTCTTGTAGATCTCTTTGATGGTGGGGAGGTCAGAACCTGTGATGGACCAGCAGTGTTCACCACTTTTTGCAATCGTCTTAATTTCTGGGCGTTTAAGGTGCCAAACCAGGCCTCATGCAACCAGTCAATATGCTCTCATGTTTGCACATGTAGAAGTTTCTTTATGATTGCATTAAAATGCTGGATCGAGAACAGATATATGCTCACCTAGGAATGTGAAGCTTTTGACTTTTGCCACCATCATGCCAACTATGAGGACAGGTTTGTCGATCCGCGGCTTTCATCTTCCAAAGTTGAGTTACTCCAGGATTTTGTGTGTATCAACAAGCATTTCTTTGATTTTACTGACGTTGAGAGCAAGGTTGTTGATCTGGAACTATTCAGTCAGTTAATGAATTTACCTTCTGTACTCTGACTCGCAGCTATCCATAATTCGTCCAACGACGCTGGTGTCGGCAAATTTGAAGATGGAGCTGGAATGATATCCGGCTACACTGTCATGAGTATAAACTTAGTAGAGCAGGGTGCTGAGCACACAGCCTTGAGGTGCTCCTGCGCTGATGGTTATTGAGGAGGAAGTGTTGCTGTCAATTCATACTGAATGTGGTCTATTGATGACGGTTGATGATCCAGTTGCAGAGGGATGCGTAGGGACCCAATTCTGTGAGCTTCTTAGTTAGTTTGGAGGGATGAAGGTGTTGAATACCAAGCTGTTGTCGATGAATAACAGTCTGACGTATGTGTTTTTATTGACTGCGGTCAGTGCAGAGTGGAGAGCCAGCAAGATTGCATCCTCCGTTACCAGAGTGTGGCGATAGGCAAAATGGATCCAGGTTTTTGGTGAGGTAGGCCATAACCAACTTCTCAAAGCACTTTATCACCATGGACATTAGTGCCACCGGTCAGTAATCATTGAGACACACATCTTGTGCACCAATACGTAAACCTAAGATGACAAATGGGCCCCTACCAGGACAGCAAAGAAAGTATTGCAAGAAAGAGGAAATTGCAAGCAAAAAAAAAGTGCTGGAGTAACTCAGGTCAGGCAACATCTCTGGAGAACGCGGTCAGGCGACATTTCAGGTCAGGACTCTTCTTGGGACCCTTCTTTGGACTTTGCCCCCAAAATAAAGTGGTTTGTTGTGAAGATAGACACAAAAAGCTGGAATAACTGGGTCAGGCCGCATCTCTGGAGAAAAGGAATAGGTGATATTTTGGGTCGAGACCATTCTTCACACTGAGAATCAGGGGAGAGGAAACCAAGAGATGTGAAAAGGTACATAGAAAAAATGTATGAAAAATAAGCAAAAATGCAGAACAAAGCCAGCAACAATAATCAAGGAAAGGTGGAAACCACAATGGTCCATTGTAGGAAGGAACTGCAGATGCTGATTTAAACCGTAGATAGACACAAAAAACTGGAGTAACTCAGCGGGACATGCAGCATCTCTGGAGAGAATGGGTCGAGATCTTTCTTCAGTCTGAAGTCTATCTATGATCCATTGTAGGCTGTGCGGAAGGCGGTAACAAGCAATATAAACAGCAAAATTCAGCAGGAGGACAGCAAAACTAGTACGATGAATAGGGTGGGGGAAGGACGGAGAGAGAGACAGAGGGAGAGAGAGACAGAGAGGGAGAGAGAGACAGAGACAGAGAGAGAGACAGAGACAGAGACAGAGACAGAGGGGGAGAGAGAGAGAGAGAGAGAGAGAATGCAAGGGTTACTTGAACTTGGAGGAATTCTCAAATAACTCTTGCATCCCCTCTCCCTCCCCATTGTAGGCCCCACCTATCCTTGATCACCATTACTGCCTTAGATCTGTCTTTTTGCATATCGTTCATTAACTTGTTCTATGTCCCTTTTCATATCTCTAGTGGGGTCAAGGAAAGAGCGTTCATGTCGCGGCCCTGTTTTCACAAATCCTTCCACCACCACGCACAAGAAGCGCAAGACATACACCGTTGTGTGGTGATGCCGAGAAGTGTGTTCAGCTCTGGCTGAACAACTTCTAATCTTGTGTGTGGACTCGAAGAAGAAGAATATTTCTAGTTTACCTCTCGCTTGATTCTCAGTTTTGAAGAAAGATCTGGACCAAAATGTCCCCATTCCTTCCCCCCCCACGGATGCTGCCTGTCCCGATGAGTTTACTCCAGCATTTCATGTAGATCTTCAGTGTAAACCAGCATCTGCAGTTCCTTCCTGCACTGAGTGGTTTGCAGATCAGGTCAAACTCGGTGCTGAAATGACAGACATCCCTAGTGTTGTTGAACCACGACTGGACTTTTGAACCTTATAAACAAGGGAACCTTGCTTGAAGGGGGGGGGGGTGTGGAGAGAGAGGGGGGTTGGAGAGAGAGGGTGGGGGTGTTTAGAGGGGGTGGAGAAGAGAGGGGGTGGTGGAGAGAGGGGGTGGTGGAGAGAGAAGGGTGGTGGAGAGAGAAGGGTGGTGGAGAGAGAAGGGGGTGGAGAGAGAAGGGGGGGTGGAGAGAGTGGGTTGGGGTGCGGGGAGGGGGTGGAGAGAGGGGGTGGGGTGGAGAGATGGGGGGGTGGAGAGAGGTGGGGGGTGGAGAGAGAGGTGGGGGGTGGAGAGAGAGGTGGGGGGAGGAGAGAGAGGTGGGGGTGGAGAGAGATGGTGGGGGGGGAGAGAGGGGGTGGGGGGTGGAGAGATGGGGGGGGTGGAGAGAGGTGGGGGGGGGGGAGAGAGAGGTGGGGGTGGAGAGAGAGGTGGGGGTGGAGAGAGTAGGGGTGGAGAGAGGGGGTGGGGGTGGAGAGATGGGGGGGTGGAGAGATGGGGGGGGTGGAGAGAGGTGGGGGGTGGAGAGAGAGGTGGGGGGTGGAGAGAGAGGTGGGGGAGAGATGGGGGGGAGATGGGGTGGAGAGAGTGGGGGGGGAGAGATGGGGGGGTGGAGAGATGGGGGGGAGATGGGGTGGAGAGAGGGGGGGGGTGGAGAGATGGGGGGGGGTGGAGAGGGGGGGTAGAGAGAGGTGGGGGTGGAGAGGGGGGGTAGAGAGAGGTGGGGGTGGAGAGGGGGGGTAGAGAGAGGTGGGGGTGGAGACATGGGGGGGGGTGGAGAGGGGGTGGAGAGATGGGGGGGTGGAGACATGGGGGTGTGTGGAGACATGGGGGGGTGTGTGGAGACATGGGGGGGTGTGTGGAGACATGGGGGGGGGTGGAGAGATGGGGGGGGGGGGGTGGACAGAGTGGGTTGGGGTGGAGAGAGGGAGAGGGAGGCTTACCGGATCGCTCTGAGGAACGGCCACCGTCCCAGCAGGGCAAACAAGCCAACGGCCATGAATGAGGGCAAAGTCTTGCACCTTGATAGCGGGAGCGACAGCACCTTGCGGCCGACAGTACCAGACCGACCGACCCGCCTGCCCCTTCACACCTGACAGCGCCGCCCGTTGGGAACGTCACCGACCCCCCCCACCTCTCATCGTCACGTGAGCACCAGCCAGCTCGATCCCTTCCAACCGTTTCTCTCTCCCGCCCGCGGCTCGCTCTCTCACACCCCCTCGCGCTGCGCGCTCTCGCGGACGGGCGCGCGCGCGCCCCAGCCACTTCCGGTCGGCTCTCCCTCATGGAGCGGGGCTGGGCTCCTCCCTCTCCCCCCCCACCCCATGCTGCGCAGTACGGCGTGCGCACTGGCACTCACCCCCTCGGTCTGTCCGTCCGTCCGTCGGCGAGAGGAGGCCGGAGCGCCGCGAACAGGGGGCTCGCATAAAGTGCTGCCCTCACACTTGGCCCACGCTCAGCTTCGGGATCATGGCTTCCGAGGAGCTGTACGAGGTACGGAGATGGAGTTTAGAGGGGAAAAAAAGATAGATAGATATATATATATTATAGTGATCATAAATTAGGTACCTTGATATCCTCGAGTCCTACCGAGCTTGGTCAGCAACCACCGTGGGCCTCTCCTCTCAAGGACGAGAGAAGGAAGGAAGGAAGGAAAAAAAGGAAAGCAGGAAGGAAAGAAGGAAGAGGGGAGAGAAAGGAGAGAGAGCGGAAGGCAAAAAAGGAAAGAAAGAGGAGAGAAAGAAGAGAGAGACAGAGAGAGGGAGAAGAAAGAACAGAGGAGGAAGAAAGAAAGACAGAAAGAGAAAGAAAAAAGAAGAAAGGAGAGAAAGAAAGAAAGAGGAGAGAGAAAGAAAGAAAAGAAAGAGGAGAGACAGAAAGAAAAGAGGAAAAGGAAAGAAAGAAAGAGGAGGAAGAGGAGAGAAAGAAAGAAAGAGAGAACAGAGAAAGAAGAGGAGAAGAGAAGAAGAGGAGAAGGAGAGGAGAGGGGAAAGAAGAGAGAGAAGAAAGCGAGAGAGAGGAGAAAGAAGAGGAGAGAAGAAAGAGAGAGAAAGAAAGAGAGGAGGAAAAGAGAAGAGAGAGCCTCAAAAGTCGCGCCGAGTCCCTCTTCTTCCCATCTCACTCCCCTCTCTTTCTCTCCCTCTTCTCTCCCACCCTCTTCTCTTCCACCCTACCTGTTCGCTCCCTCCATCCCTCTTCTCTCCCACCCTCTCTTGTTTTTTTCCTTCCATCCTTCCCTCATTTAAAGAAGACGATCCGCCGTTAAGCCGGCATGAGGAGGGATCTGAGGGGAGTGTGGTTGTCCAGGAGTTGTTGGAGATCATCTTCCAAGGTGGTGGTGGAGAAGCTGGAGTTTTTGGTGTGTAATGGTGCGGTTGGCCTGGTGCGGCGTGTCGGGGAGTGTGTACCGGGGACGCGCTAACTATTTACTCATCTCTCTTTCCCCACAACTCCGGCCACAACTCACCCTGGCTCTCCGGCTTCGAGGTGGCGACCTCTTCCTCCGTTAACAAGACAAACAGGTTCCCATAAGGGACGGCATCACACCTTGCCTTGGGCTGGGGGATTTCTGATTCAGAACCACTTCGTTAGATTAGAGTCAAATTGTACTTTGAGAGGGCACCGAGAAGTTCTTAAGACTGGTTGTTGTAAAATTGATTCTTTTACGGGGTGTAGGGATGTAATGATAGTTATTGGCCATGATTAATGAATTTCGAGTTGGATCCAGGGGAAGCTCACAAGTCTTCTAATATTGACGGCGTGGGTTTGTTTTATCCTCCCAAGCGTCGATATCTAACCCTTCCCCTTTCCTCTGCATTTTTTTGATATTCATGAAAAATCCTGAAAATATAATTGTGCGATTTGATATGTGATCATAGTCCTTGGAAGTCCATCAAATATGGTGCCAAACTGTTCTAGATGTTTATGTAGTTCATGTGTGGACAAATTATATTCAGTGGCCAATTCATAACTGTTTGGGTTTTATTTGTAGCCTATACAATAATCCTTGAATTATCTTTGGTATTAAGTTATTGAGTTATGTCCTATAATTGTATGTTTGCCTAATTTCGATAATTCAATTTCACAACCCAGAATGTATGTGGATGTTAAAATTTAAGGTTCTTTATTGGGTAATTAATTTTAAGCTATAACCGCAAGAGTACCTCCTTGATCATCTACAAGGGTGAAATTTGTTGGTTTTAGTTGAGGTTGTCATCTGAGTATCTATGTTGCACTGTTGATGAGGTCTATGAACACAAGGAACAATGTGTTATCTTCCTTGCACCTTTTTTTAATCAAATGTGAACATGCGTTTACAAGTTGAATTCTTTGGAAGGGTTTAACAACATTAATTTGAATTTCACTCTTTCAAACATCCTAGCAATGGATTTGCATTATTATGGTGTTCATCTTTTGATTGAATGTCTTGCTGTTAATCTTTTGAAGTGTCTCTGATGTGTATAATAGTGATGCTTAACTATATTATGCAGTAATTCCTAATAATAATTGAACACGGAACAATGGTGTATGTTGGGTTTTTATCAACCATCTGAGTGAACCATGGTTAATGGTTCCTTATTGGAATGGGTATTAATGGCAGATTTTTCTGTAGTATGTGTTTATAAGTTGTATTAGAAGTTAAAAAACTTTTGCGTGTTGTTGGATTGGCTAAATGGAACATTTTATGTTGTAATTGTTTCATATTTAAACTTTATACTTGTACCTTAAGTTAGTCAAGTCTAGTTTATTGTCATGCACAGGTTTTCAGGTAAGGGGTACAATTAGTATTAGTAAATTGAGCATAATTGTCAATGTTCCCTACGTACAGTATAAACTTCCAAAGTGATACATCAGCTAAGAGAACGATGCATTTTTGTTCACATTGTTAGATTTTCACTGTGATCCCACAATAGGATTTGGACTTTTACATGTTCTTTTAATATTTGACAATGCTTCCTTATGTCTACTATCTGTTTAGTGCTAAGTTTATTGAAGATCTGATGAATAAATGGTATTTAATCTTCTGATGGCTATATACATATAAGAAAATGAGCATGGCTTTGAATTAATACCATTAGTAATCAGTTGCTGTGTTACAGAAGGCAACTTATCTTAATCTTGGGAAACCAATTGAAAATTCTTGTGATGTAATGCAAATGATGTAGATGCCAGTGACAGTGTTTAGCTTCTGTTGGGATGCATGACTTCCTGTTTGATTTGCTATGAGAGTTTAATGATGTTGATTCAATCTATTTGCTCTTCATGTGGAGTTTTGGGCTCCACCACCTGAATCTTTAGATATTTAGCCTTTAGATGAATGGCCTCTGCCATTTGTTCCTTTACTGCCTTCCATACCCTCACCTTGATTATAATCAACTGATTTACAATCCTTCATATAGGAAATGGCGCTGTGGTCCGCTTGGCTGTTTGCTCATCCTGAAACACTGCTGCCTAGTTCTCGACTCTTGAGAACTTGGACTCCTCATATGAATTTTCTTCATCTAGATTCCAGTAATGAAGTTGGTTTTGCTCAGACTCATCCCACGGGGAAAACCCTTTTCCAAGGAATCAATCATAAACAGGTCCTTTGACGATGCTAACCAAGATGCCCTACGCTAGTCCCACCTGCTCGCATTTGCCTATGTCTGCTAAACATTTCCTGTCCATGTACTTGTCCAAATGTATTTTACATGTTTTTATATTACCTGCCCCAATTACTTCCTCTGGCAGCTTGTTCCATACACCCATCACCTCATGTGTGAAAACGTTGCCCCTTAGGTTCCTATTAAATATTTTCCCTCTTGCCTCAAACCCCTGTCCTCTGGTTCTTAATTCCTCTTCTCTTGGTAACGATTCTATGCATTGACTATCTATTCCCCTCATGATCTTGTATACCTCTATAAGATTACACAGGGATCTGTGTTGGGTCCACTGTTGTTTGTCATGTACATCAATGATCTGGACGATGGTGTGGTAAATTGGATTAGTAAGTATGCAGATGATACTAAGATAGGTGGGGTTGCGGGTAATGAAGTAGAGTTTCAAAGTCTACAGAGAGATTTATGCCAGTTGGAAGAGTGGGCTGAAAGATGGCAGATGGAGTTTAATGCTGATAAGTGTGAGGTGCTACATCTTGGCAGGACAAATCAAAATAGGACGTACATGGTAAATGGTAGGGAATTGAAAAATGTAGGTGAACAGAGGGATCTGGGAATAACTGTGCACAGTTCCCTGAAAGTGGAATCTCATGTAGATAGGGTGGTAAAGAAAGCATTTGGTGTGCTGGCCTTTATAAATCAGAGCATTGAGTATAGAAGTTGGGATGTAATGTTAAAATTGTACAAGGCATTGGTGAGGCCAATTCTGGAGTATGGTGTACAATTTTGGTCGCCTAATTATAGGAAGGATGTGAACAAAATAGAGAGAGTACAGAGGAGATTTACTAGAATGTTGCCTGGGTTTCAGCAACTAAGTTACAGAGAAAGGTTGAACAAGTTAGGGCTTTATTCTTTGGAGCGCAGAAGGTTAAGGGGGGACTTGATAGAGGTTTTTAAAATGATGAGAGGGATAGACAGAGTTGACGTGGAAAAGCTTTTCCCACTGAGAGTAGGGAAGATTCAAACAAGGGGACATGACTTGAGAATTAAGGGACTGAAGTTTAGGGGTAACATGAGGGGGAACTTCTTTACTCAGAGAGTGGTAGCTGTGTGGAATGAGCTTCCAGTGAAGGTGGTGGAGGCAGGTTCGTTTTTATCATTTAAAAATAAATTGGATAGTTATATGGATGGGAAAGTAATGGAGGGTTATGGTCTGAGCGCAGGAATATGGGACTAGGGGAGATTATGTGTTCGGCACGGACTAGAAGGGTCGAGATGGCCTGTTTCCGTGCTGTAATTGTTATATGGTTATTACCCCTCAGCCAAGAGTCAGGAGTGTTTCTCTTTCATATCTACCGAAATGTAACAATTACATTTCTACTGAAAACAATGACAGTTCGAAGTTTAGTTATCTCAATAGCTTGATGGTTGTTGGGAAGAAACTGTTCCTGATCCTTGACATCACAGTTTTCAGACTCCTATATCTCCTTCCCAATGGCAGGAGTGAAATAAGAGCATGGTAGGGTGGTTTGGGTCCTTAATGGCACTGGCTGCCTTTTTGAGGCAGCGCTTCCAGTAGATCCTTTTGATGGTGGGGAGGTCAGAATCTACGATGGACCAGGCAGTGTCCTCCACTCTTTACTATCTCCTTCATTCCTAATGTTCGAGTTGCCGAACCAGGCCATGATGCAACCAGTCATTATACTCACTTCCGTATACCTGTAGATGTTTTAGAGAGTATTTGTCGACATACCAAATCCCCTCTTGCCCTCCAAGGAATAAAATCTTAGCCTGCCCATTTCTCCCATCCATCTATTCCTCTCACCTGTTTCTAGAAAGATTTAATAGGAATCTGAGGGGTAACCATTTTACACAAAGGTGTAGTGGGTGTATGGAACAAGCTGCCAGAGGAGTTAGTTGCGGCAGGGACTATCCCAATGTTTAAGAAAAGGTTAGAAATGTAGATGGATAGGACAGGTTTTGGGGATATGGACTGAAAGTGGGCAGGTGGGACTAGAGTAGCTGGGACATGATGGCCAGCGTGGGAAAGTTGGGCCGAAGGGCCTGTTTCCATGTTCTATGAGTGTCTCTACGACTTTGCTGTTTGAAAATCCTGATACATGTTCGATTGGTTCCCCACATCTAACCTTGCATCTCAAAAACAACCTACCAAACGGAATATTTCCGTTGTAAAATTATGTTGATGCTGCCAGATCCTATTATGATTTTTTTTAATTTACCCTGTTCCTACATGCTTAACGATGTATTACATCATTTTATCTTTCTTTCTCAAATAACAGCGCTACAGTTGCAACCTTCCAATCTGCTGGAAATTCAAGGAATTTGGGAAATTTACTAATAAATATATGATCTCTGCAGCCACCTTTCTCACTACCATGGAGAGCAGGCTATTCCTTTCTGGAAGCTTTGCTACGCATATCTCAATTTCCTATTCCTTTTCTTTAGTGATATTAATAATTTTGAGTTCTTTACTTTCTGTAAATCCTGTAGTCCCCTCTGCTGTATTAATTATGTTCATAATGAAGACCAACACACATTAATTTTTGGGCACCCATATTGCACGTACCTTGTCTCTCTCTACATCGCACACTGATAGTTATTTTCTCTCACTTTTTCACTAGTTGTTTGGCAATGTTAGTAGTCTCTAAGTCCAAATCATGGATGGATCCATTTCTTATGAAGATTTAAAAAAAAATCACAATGGAATATGCATATTTTAAACAATTTTCGGAAGTGGTGGTGCCGTTTGTCTTTTTTCTTTTCGTCTTTTTTTGTCTTGTTAGGAGTATGTTTTTGGTTTATTTTTAATCATGTTTATGTGGGGGGGGAAACTTTTAAATCTCTTCCTTGAACAGGGACGCAACCTTTTCCTTGTCGTGTCTCCGTTTCGCTGGGGCCTAACATTGTGGAGTTGGTGGCCTCCAACTGGAATCGATCTGATGGCTCCGGTCGCAGAGCCTGTGGACTTACCATCACGAAGCTGGCTGACTTCGGAGGCTGTGGTGGTGCTGTGGCTGAGACTCGACTTCGGAGCTCTGGAGGCTTCGGCCGCAGGCCCCGTGGACGTTAAAATCGGGAGCTCGCGGGTCCCTGGTAGGAGACCGATTTTCGGGAGCTCCCGCAACGCCAACTTCACCCGCCCCGAATCCCTGGGTTTGAATTGGCCTGGCGCGGCTTAATCGGCCGCGGGACTTACCTTCGCCCGCCGGGGGCTTTAACATCAAGCGCCTCGATCGCCTCGACGCAGCAGTTTGACTGCCTGACTGCGGGAGTGGAACAGGGAAGAGATAAAACTTTTGCCTTCCATCACAGTGAGGAGGTGTTTGGAGATTCAATGTGATGGATGTTTGTGTGAAATTGTGTTAATTGTGAGTTTTTTTTTATTGCTGTTATGACTGCAGGGAACAAAATTTTTGTTTGTTTGAATGACAATAAAAGACATTCTATTTCTAATTTTACAAATCAACTGGTTAAAGAATTGTCCTGTGTGGAGGGGGGGGGGGGGGGGTGGAGGGGTGAGAGGTCGAAGGATAATGTAAAATATACATTTTTTCCTTGGAGTTGTGTACTGAAGATAAGCAGCAAAATGGAAATGGAGAGATGGAATCTCCACTATGTTTGGCAGCAACTCTTTGGTCATTAGGAATAAAGGGGACTTTTTTCTGATTGGCAACCAGTGATGTTCCGCAGGAGTCGATGTTGGGGCCGCTACTCTTCACATTGTATTTCAATGATTTGGATGATGGAATTGATGGTTTTGTGGCCAAGTTTGCGGATGATAGTGCAGAGGAAGCTGCAAGCCTGCAGAAGGATTTGGACTGTTTGGGAGAGTGGGCAAAGAAGAGGCCGATCAAATACAGCCTAGCAAAGTGTGCGGTCATGCACTTTGGTAGTAGGAGTAAAGGCACAGACAATTTGGTAAATGGGGAGAGGATTGAGTTAACGTATGATGAGCATTTAACGGCTCTGCGCCTGTACTTGCTGGAGTTTATGTTCATTAGATATAGGAGCAGAATTAGGCCATTTGATCCATCGTCTACTCCACCATTCAATCGTAGCTGTGTCTATCTTTCCTCTTCAAAAAAATAAATAATTTCCTGCCTTCTCCTCATAACTGAGCAGGCAACTGTGTTTAGAAACATAGAAAATAGGTGCAGGAGGAGGCCATTCGGCCCTTCGAGCCAGCACCACCATTCATTGTGATCATGGCTGATCATCCCCAATCAATAACCCGTGCCTGCCTTCTCCCCATTTCTCTTGATTCCACTAGCCCTTAGAGCTCTATCTAAAAGCCCTGTCCCACGGTACGAGTTCATTCCAAGAGCTCTCCCGAGTTTGCCCTGATTCGAACTCGGAGATTTACGGTAATGGCCAGTCTTTGGTACTTGGGGCTCTCGTGGACATTTTTCAACATGTTGAAAAATCTTCACGAGTCTTCCCGTGCTTACCTGCCGTTAGCGAGTCATCCCGAGTACCTGCCGTTGGCATTACGAGCCATTAAGAGACGTCCCCGAGCTATGTTCATTCTCCGAACTTACCACGAGTTTGATTTTTTAAAAACTCGGTAGGGCTCTTGGAATGAACTTGTACCGTGGGACAGGGCTATTACTCTCTCTTAAATCCATCCAGTGATTTGTCCTCCTCTGCCCTCTGTGGCAGGGAATTTCACAACTCTCTGGGTGAAAAAGATTCTGCTCACCTCAGTCTTAAATGGCCACACCTTTATTCTAAGACTGTGGCCCCTGGTTCTGGACTCGCCCAACATTGGGAAAAATGTTCCTGCATCTAGCTTGTCCAGTCCTTTTATAATTTTATGTTTCTATAAGATAGCCCCTCATCCTTCTAAACTCCAGTGAATACAAGCCTAGTCTTTTCAATCTTTCCTCATATGACAGTTCCGCCATCCCAGGGATTAATCTCGTGAACCTACGCTGCACTGCCTCAATCACAAGGATGTCCTTCCTCAAATTAGGACCAAAAATGTACACAATACTCCAGGTGTGGTCTCACCAGAGCACTATACAACTGCAGAAGAACCTCTTTACTCCTATACTGAAATCCTCTTATCATGAAGGCCAACATTCCATTAGCTTTCTTCACTGCCTGCTGTACCTGCACGCCAACTTTCAGTCACTGGTGTACAAGGACACCCAGGTCTCGCTGCACCTCCTAACCCCATTGAGATAATAATCTGCCCCCTTGTTTTTGTCACCAAAGTGGATAACCTCACATTTATCTATATTATACTGCATCTGCCACGCATCTGCCCACTTACTCAACCTGTCCAGGTCACCCTGCAACCTCCTAACATCCTCTTCACAGTTCACACTGCCACCCAGCTTTGTGTCATCCACAAACTTGCTAGTGTTGCTCCTAATTCCCTCTTCCAAATCATTAATATATATGGTAAATAGTTGCGGCCCCAACACCGAGCCTTGCGGCACTCCACTCGCCACTGCCTGCCATTCTGAAAAGGACCCGTTCACTCCTACTCTTTGCTTCCTGTCTGCCATCCAATTTTCTATCCATGTCAACACCCTACCCCCCTATACCTTGTGCTCTAATTTTAGTCACAAGTCTCCCGTGTGGGACCTTATCAAAGGCTCTCTGAAAGTCTTGATACACTACATGCACTGGCTCCCCTTCATCCATTTTACTTGTCACATCCTCAAAAAATTCCAGAAGATTAGTCAAGCATAATTTCCCTTTCGTAAATCCATGTTGACTTGTACTAATCCTTTTACTGCTATCCAAATGTCCCATTATTACCTCTTTAATAATTAACTCCAGCGTCTTTCCCACCACCGAAGTAGGCTAACAGGTCTGCAATTCCCCATTTTCTCTCGCTCATTTCTTGAAAAGTGGGATAACATTAGCTATCCTCCAATCCACAGGAACTGATCCTGAATCTATTGGAAAATGATCACTAATGCGTCCACTATTTCTAGAGCCACCTCCCTGAGGACCCTGGGATGCAGACCATCCAGCGTAGGGATTTATCATCCTTCAGTCCCATTAGCCTACCCAATACTATTTCTCGCCTAATGAAAATTTATTTCTTAGGTCCTCGCCTTCCAGTACATCTGGGAGATTGTTTGTGTCTTCCTTAGTGACGACAGAACCGAAGTACCTGTTCAACTCTTCTGCCATTTCCTTGTTCCCCATAATAATTTCACCTGTGTCTGCCTTCAAGGGACCCACATTTGACTTTGCTTAACATATCTAAAGAAGCTTTTACTGTCCTTCTTTATATTCTTGGTCAACTTCCCCATGTACTTTATCTTTTCAGCCCGTATTTCCTGATTTATTTCCTTCTGTTGTCCTATGAAAGTTTCCCAATCCTCTGGCTTCCGGCTACTCTTTGCTGTGTTATACATCTTTTCTTTTAGTTTTATTCTATCCCTAACTTCCCTTGTCAGCCACGGTTGCCTCCTGCTCCCCTTAGAATCTTTCTTCCTTTTTGGAATGAAATGATCCTGCGTCTTCCGGATTATTCCCAGAAATTCCTGCAATTGCTGTTCCACCGTCATTCCTGCTAGGATACCTTTCCAGTCTACCTTGGCCAGCTCCCTTTGTTCAACTGCATCACTGACACTTCCGATTTAACCTTCTCCTTCTGAAATTGCAGATTAAAACTGATCATATTATGATCACTACCTCCAAGCGGTTCCTTTACCTCGAGTTCTCTTATCAAATCTAGTTCATTGGACAACACTAAATCCAGCACTGCCTTTTCTCTGGTCGGCTCCATTACAAGCTGCTCTGAGAATACACCTTGGAGGCACTCGACAAACTCTCTTTCTTGGGATCCTAAACCAACCTGATTTTCCCAGTCTACCTGCATATTGAAATCCCCCATCACCATAGTGGCATTACCTTTGTTACATGCCAGTTTTAACTCCTGCTGCAACTTACACCCTACATCCGGGCTACTATTTGGGGGTCTGTAGATAGCACCAATTAGTGTCTTCTTGCCTTTACAATTCCTCAACTCAATCCACAGTGACTCCACCTCATCAGTCCCTATGTCTTCCTTCGCAAAGGACTGAATTCCATCCCTCACCAGCATAGCTGCCCCCTTCCTCTGCATGCCAGACACAAACCACCTGAAACTGGTGCTCTGAACTCTGTCATGAAGTGATGTTTTTAAGATTCAAGATAGTTTATTATCATGTGTCCCAGATAGGACAATGAAATTCTTGCTTTGCTTCAGCACAACAGAATATAACAGGTGTAAATAAATACAGAACAGATAAAGTGCAATGAGCTGTTAATGTTCAGAGTTTTGTTTGAGTTGAGTTTCATAGCCTGATGGCTGTGGGGAAGCAGCTATTCCTGAACCTGGATGTTGCAGATTTCAGGCTCCTGTACCTTCTACCTGAAGGCAGCGGGGAGATGAGTGAGTGGCCAGGATGGTGTGGATCCTTGATGATGCTGGCAGCCTTTTTGAGGCAGCGACTGCGATAGATCCCCTCGATGGTAGGGAGGTCAGAGCCGATGTTGGACTGGGCAATGTTTACAACTTTTTGCTGTCTTTTCCGCCCTGGGCGTGCAAGTTGCCAAACCAAGCCACGATGTAACCGGTCAGCATGCTCTCAGCATACTCATTCAGGTGGATCAGAGGAAAAGATTAAGAATCTGCTAAAATCTTTCTTGGAAAAAATATAGTTTTCGCACTGGTTCCTGGAAATCTCTGGCTGATGACCCCTTAACGAGGGGAAGAGATCTTTCAGGGAGATATTGTGAGCCTTGAAGCCGTACAATGAAATCTCTCAGTCATCCTGCATAAATGGTTAAATGAGCAGACTGGTTGAAAAACGCCACCCCACCATCATCTACCTCATCTGTAGAAGAGGTTTAGGTTGATTATTGTCATGTGTACGGTGAAAAGCTTTGTTTTGCATGCTATCAAATCAGATAATACCATACATAAATATAATCAAATCAAACACAAGTATAATAAGTAGAGCAAAGGGGAAGATACCAAGTGCAGAATATAGTTCTTAGCATTGTTGCACATCAGTTCCAGAGACCAAGTCCAATGTCTGTAATAGGATAGAAGGATATGGAGGGACTGTTTAGAAGCCTGATAACAGAGGGGAAGAAGCTGTTCCTGAGGCTGGGGGTGTCGCTTTCAAGCTTCTCTGCCACCTCTACCTTCTGCCAGAGGGGAGCAAGGAGAAAAAGGAATGACCAGGGTGAGACAAGTCTTTGATTATGTCTGTGTGATAGCCTGGGCTACACCCACAACTGCAATTTCTCGAAACAATGAATTGCAGAAGTTGGTTTTTATAAAAAGGACACAAAGTGCTGGAGTAACTCAGTGGGTCAGGCAGCAGCTTTGGAGAAAATGGATAGGTAGATTTATCGGGTCAGGATCCATCTTCAGACTGAGGAAGGATCCTGACCCGAAACATCATTTAGCCAAGATCTCATAGGTTGCAGCCTGACCTGATGAGTTATTCCAACATTGTCTTTTTCCTTCTCTACAATTACTTGCACTCTTGGGCAGAGCTGTTTCAAAACTAAGCTGTGATGCAATCGGACTGTGCTTTCTGTGGGACGTGTAAATGTTTATAAGAGTCATGGGAAACATGTCGAATTTCTAAAGTCTCCTCAGGAAGTTGAGGCATTGGTGTGCCTTCGAAGGCTGTTGCATCATAGGAGGAGCCAGCCATCTTGAGGAACGGCTGTTAGCCAGCAGCCGTCCGTTTTAATTCGCTTTTTTTAATAGTTTTTAGTGAGTCCTGTTTTTCGTTCGTAGGGGATATGGACTTTTTAAATGTGGGGGGTAGGTATCAACTCTACTTCTAGGTCCCTACCTGGTCGGCGAGGCAGCTTTTTCTCCGGGCTGCCCGTCGACCCGTCCTCGTGGCCTACCAGTGGGCTTGGAGCGCCGTTTCCTGGCGGGGACCGCCCAGCACCTTGGCCTCGGTGGCGGCACAGCGCTGGAGCGCTTTCGTGGAGCGGAGCGGGCGATGCCTTGCCTGGGTCGCCGCGCTGGATCGACGCGCTGGAGCTCCGGTGAGCTGAGATCGCCGTGTTCAACATCTCCGGTCTGCGGAGTGGAGCGGGCGGTGCCGACTTCATCATCGGGAGCCTGGGAGCTCCAAACCGGCGCGGCCTTGTCGGCTTCGGAAGCCGCGGTCTCTAACTAGAAAGCGGCCGTTCCAGGTGGCCCAGCCACTGAGAGGACCCTCCCGACGCCGGGGCAAGATCACCCGGTGAGAATGGCCAGGAACATCGGGCCTCCGTAGAGGCAATTGCGGTGGCCTCAATAGGTCTGACTTTGGGGTGATCTTGGTGGGGACTGGACGTTGATTTTTTTTTTTGTCTGTAATGTAATCCTGTTAGTCTTTGTCCAAGATGGCTGCCGTGGAGGGAGAGTGGACGCTGGCGCGCTTTGGCTGCCGCTGCTCTCTCTTCACATTGTGATCTTGATTTTCTGTTTTTGGACTGAATTCTGTTTTTAGTTTGTGTCTCTGTGAAGTCTTTATTATTTATTTTACTCTGATTATATGTTTATATTCCTGTTAATCTATGTAAGGTGTCCTTGAGATGTCTGAAAGGCGCCCAACAAATAAAATTTATTATTATTATTATTATTAATGTGGTTGGTCTACGACATTGTTGGTAGACATTTAACGCCTAGGAATTTGAACCCCACCAATTTTGGTGCTAATTGGGACAACTTCGTGCTTCCTGAATTTGATGATTAGTTACTTTGTTTTCCTGACATTGAGGAAGAGGTTATTGTCCTAACATCATGTTACTAAGTTTGTTATCTCTTTCCCATACTCACCGGGGGGGGGGGGGGGGGGGGGGGTTGCTGATTTCTAATTCTAGGAGATGGAATCATAGTGTTGAAGAGTAATGGCAGAGTAAACTCGATGGGCCGAATGGCCCAATGCTCTTATAGTCTGTATGGACGAGTTGGACGGCAGAGCCTATTTCCTTGCTCTGTGACTCTCTCAAAACCCACAATACTGCAGTAAGTTATCCAGAAAACAAATGTAACATCTCCAAGTTTGCGGATGACACAAAGCTGGGTGGCAGTGTGAGCTGCGAGGAGGATGCTGTGAGGCTGCAGGGTGACTTGTATAGGTTGGGTGAGTGGGCAAATGCATGGCAGATGCAGTATAATGTGGATAAATATGAGGTTATCCACTTTGGTGGCAAGAACAGGGAGGCAGATTATCTGAATGGTGTCGGATTAGGAAAAGGGGAGGTGTAACGTAACCTGGGTGTGCTTGTACATCAGTCACTGAAAGTAAGCATGCAGGTACAGCAGGCAGTGCAGAAAGCTAATTAATGTTGAGAGGATTTGAGTTTAGGAGCAAGGAGGTCCTACTGCAGTTGTACAGGGCACTGGTGAGACCGCACCTGGAGTATTGTGTGCAATTTTGGTCTAATTTGAGCAAGGACATTATTGCTATTGAGGGAGTGCAGTTTAAGTTCACAAGGTTAATCCCTGGGATGGCGGGACTGACATATAATGAAAGAATGGGTCGACGGGGGTTGTATTCACTGCAATTTAGAAGGACGAGAGGGGATCTTATAAAAACATATAAAATTCTGAAAGGATTGGACAGGCTTGATGCAGGATAAATGTTACGAAAGTTGGGCGAGTCCAGAACCAGGGGGTCACAGTTCAAGACGAAGGGGTAGGCCATTTAGAAACATAGAAACATAGAAATTAGGTGCAGGAGTAGGCCATTCGGCCTTCGAGCCTGCACCGCCATTCAATATGATCATGGCTGATCATCCAACTCAGTATCCCGTACCTGCCTTCTCTCCATACCCTCTGATCCCCTTAGCCACAAGGGCCACATCTAACTCCCTCTTAAATATAGCCAATGAACTGGCCTCAACTACCCTCTGTGGCAGAGAGTTCCAGAGATTCACCACTCTCTGTGTGAAAAAAGCTTTTCTCATCTTGGTTTTAAAGGATTTCCCCCTTATCCTTAAGCTGTGACCCCTTGTCCTGGACTTCCCCAACATCGGGAACAATCTTCCTGCATCTAGCCTGTCCAACCCCTTAGGACTGAGATGAGGAAAAACTTTTTCACCCAGAGAGTTGTGAACCTGTGGAATTCTCTGCCACAGAATGCAGTGGGGGCTAATTCACTGGATGTTTTCAAGAGAGGGTTAGATTTAGCTCTTGGGTCTAAAAGAATCAAGGGATATGGGGAGAAAGCAGGAACGGGGTACTGTTATTGAATGCTGGTGCTGGCTCGATGGGGCGAATGGCCTACTCCACCTATTTTTCGATGTTTCTATGGTCGCATAGGACTCATGTAGACTTGTCATCTCATTTTCTGATGTTTATTATAATTTTGTTGGAGATTATTTCTAACTTCTAATAGATAGTTTTGGGAAGAGTCAGATGTTTAAAATAAATTTGATTGCATTCGATTACTTTTCCCAAGAAGATCTCTTGGCCTGAGATTAATCTTTAACATTGTCACATTAAACAAGATTTAAAAAACTGTGTTTCCTAATTGAAATATTTCATGTAACTTTTCATCATAAAGGAGTAGCTGCGTAATGTGTGACTAGTTGGCTAATGTTAAAATAGTGTTTATTTACTCTATAAATCTCAAGACTAAGGTATTTGTCAACTTTCAGTTGCTGCAGGTATATGTAGTTTATTTAACCATTTTACCCATTACCAAGTGGTAACAGGAGACAGACTCACAGGTTCACAAGAGACAGACTACTGACTGACATCTATTACAATCCCACTGACTCCCATCATTATCTAGACTGCACTTCTTCCAACCCAGCTTCCTGTAAAGACTCTATGCCCTACTCCCAATTCCTCTTTCATTGCCGCATCTGCGCCCCGGATGTGGTTTTCCATACCAGGCCATTGGAGCAGTCCCCCTCATTATTTAGGGAACAGGGGTTCCCCCTTCCATTATAGATGAGGCTCTCACTCGGGTCTCCTCAATATCCCGCAGCTCTGCTCTTGCTCCCCCTCCCCCCATTCGTAACAAGGACAGAGAGGCCCTTGTCCTCACCTTCCACCCCAACAGCTGTTGCATACAGCATATAATCCTCCAACATTTTCGCCACCTCCAACAGGATCCCACTACTGGCCACATCTTCCCATCTCCACCCGTTTCTGCAGAGGCCATTCCCTCCGCAACTCCCTGGTCAACTCGTCCCTTCCCACCCATACCACCCCGTCCCCAGGTATTTTCCCCTGCAACCTCAGAAGATGCAACACCTGTCCCTTTACTTCCCCCCCTTGACTCCATCCAAGGACCCCAACAGTCTTTTCAGGTGAGGCAGAGGTTCACTTGCACCCCCTCCAACCTCATCTGTAACCGCTGTTCCAGGTGTCCTGTATATTGGCGATACCAAGCGCAGGCTTGCCGATCGTCTCGCTGAACACCTCCGCTCAGTCCGCCTTAACATACCTGATCTCCCGGTTGCTCAGCACTTTAACTCCCCCTCCCATTCCCAATCTGACCTTTCTGTCCTGGGCCCCCTCCACTGTCAGAGTGAGGCCCAACGCAAATTGGAGGAACAGCACCTCATATTTTGCTTGGGTTGTTTACACCCCTTCGGTATGAGCATTGACTTCTCTAACTTCAAATAGCCTTTGCTTCCCTCTCTCCATCCCCTCCCCTTTCCCAGTTCTCCCACCAGTCTTACTGTCTCTATCTACATTCTATCTCTGTCCTGCCCACTCCCCTGACATCAGTCTGAAGAAGGGTCTCACCCATTCCTTCTATCCAGAGATGCTGCTTGCCCGGCTAAGTTACTCCAGCATTTTGTGTCTACCTTCGATTTAAACCAGCATCTGCAGTTCAAAGGTTTCAAAGGTCTTTTATTGTCACATGTACCAACTAAGGTACAGTGATATGCGAATTACCATACAGCCATATGAAAAAAAAGCAACACAACCACATAAGTTAGCAAAAACATCCACCACAGTGGATTCCCACATTCCTCACTGTGATGGAAGGCAAAAAAGTCCAAGCTACTTCCTCTTTCCTCTATATTCTCCCGCGGTCGGTGCAGTTGAACCATCCGTCAGGGCGGTCGATGCTCCCGCCTCGGGGCGGCTGAAACTCCCGCCTCTGGGTGGCTGAAGCTCCTGCGGCTTGGAGCTCCCGAAGTCGGTCTCTGACTAGAGACCGCGAGCTCCGTGATGTTAAGTCCGCAAGCACCCACGGTTGGAGCTCCGAGGTCGATCCCTAACAAAGGGATCGTGGGCTCCGCGATGTTTAAGTCCCGTAAGCTCCCCGCCGTGCTCTCAAAAGTTGGTCTCCAGCAAAGGCCGTCAACTCCACGATGTTAGGCCGCAGTGCGGATGGAGATACGATACAGAAAAAACCCTATTCTCCTGCCTTCTCCCCTTAACCCATGACACCCATATTAATAAAAAATAGTAAGATTAAACGAGAATTTACCAGTTTAAAATTTGATCTTTATTTTATGAGGAGTTACGACGAGGGACTACGTGAAGAACCCCGCTCAGCCGCACGTGCGTCAACCTTCAAAGCAGCGGTGTGAAATCACAGATAATAGTGACTGAAGTATAATAGTAAGATGAAAGAAGACGAGAACTACCAGATGATCTTAATGAGGGCTGGGAGCGGAGGGCACGTAGTCCCTCATCATAACTCCTCATAAAATAAAGATCAAACTTCAAACTGGTAAGTTCTCGTTTAATCTTACTATTTTACTTCGGAGTCACGTGAGTGACTACGTGAAGATTTCAAAGCTCTGTGATTTCATGCCTTGAGAAACAAATCTACACAACCACAACTGCCCCATCGACAAATGAGGGAAAACATTCATAATGCATACAGTCATGACATAGATTTAAACATGCTGATGCTGTTAAATTAGTAATAACAATAGTCACATCTCTCATCCGGATGGAACCTAGAACATAACATAAAATAAAGTTGAGAAATACCCCTGGTCTGGCAACGGGTTATTATAACATGTTTGAAAATTCGTTTGTTTGACCACGCTACAGCCGTTAGGATGTGGCCCAGTGGAACGTAATTAACTCTTGCTGCTGCTGTTTAGCAGCCCTGGTGGAGTGAGATCCAGATCAGTATCTACTCCTGCATAACTCAACTCCGTTTTAACACCTGGCAAGATCTGAGAAGATACGTTCTTATAACGTTTTTTGTAACTAACAATCGTAGTTAGCTCAGAGTCTCGAAGGCTCTTGGTGACCTTGACGTATTGTTGTATATGTGTGGCCCCACATAACGAAAGGTCCCTGGGTATGTCTTGAACTATTTTGAGACCTGACACCCCTACTGCTCTGCTTAAATTAATTATAGCATAAAATACTATGCATATATTTGCAGATGTAATCATGCTCTCCTGTCACAATATTGTAGCGAGTGACCTGTTGCGCTAACCAGTGACCTGTTGCGCTAACCAGCGCCAGGAGATAACTACCTAATGAGGTCCGGTCAAAGCTAAGAATGTAGCTGGAACCCCTTAGTGAAATAGTGTTAACACAATGTCAACCTCCCATACTGCATTGTACCTGTCCTGGGAAAACTTGTGAAAAAAAATTTCTTTACTAACTCGATATCCGAGGTGAACCCAACAAAGTGGACCTCGTTAGCTGCAGTAAGTCTGATGGAAAGCACATTGGCACAGTTAATGACCCTATAACTCAATATTGTCAAAGACCATTTAAATGAACTGCAATAGCTCAGAATCTGTACCATTTAAAATGTAACATGAGCATTAAACAAACGCTTCCCATCTCCTGAAGCAGCAAAGTACCGCTTTTTGGTACCATTCGAGCACTGTGAATACATACAAAAATAGGCATGACAACCCAAGCCGTAAGCAGTCTATTGAGAATCTGTAGAACATATATTGATTTTATCATGCAACGGCTGATTTCCCGAGCCACAGGCTGAACCAGCAAGTTACGTTTAAAATAACCATATAAGGTTGCATTATTATTATTCCCGACAAATCTGGAATCAAACTGCATAGGCCAATTCCACAGCTGGAACCTAAAGCGGCTCTTGATGACTTTATTTCAAGACCCGACTCATAAAGCAAAATGGAGGAAGACATAAAAGACCATTCCTCATGCTTGTAGCGAGAATGTATCTTTCGCCACTGTTATGCCACACATTTTTGCAACCTGTGAATTAGCATGAAAACAACATATCTATATTCGGTGTTGCATTGAATCAGAATTTCATATAAATACTGTGTGGTCCAACACCCATTCTGTGTTGTCATTGATCTGTACGTAATGATACTCCAGTGGCAAATGAGATTATGTACCTTTTACAGGATCTTTTACCTGATTGCACCCTCGTGCTTATCATATGCCACATCATAGTGTATCAACATGAAGTTGAGCATGCACCTATGCATATTCACTCAATCACTCTTTAACCCATAAAATGCACTTAGGGTCTATAGATAGTTGATACCAATAATGAGGAGTTAATAACTCATGCAAATCTCCTGCACCTCCAACTAGAGATGACATTTGCATTTTCCCACCTTAGGCCATAGCATCATTTTGCAATATAATGACATATTTATTGATCAACTACTGGAGCAATGCTGAATACTGTTTGTCCATCATAGTGACTTTAGTAGCTTCAGCTGGTAATAGCAAAGGTGTATTATCAATGACCTTCATGGCCCTTTATAGTTTGCCATTAAGCATGCTGTCAGTTCTCCCACTTGCACAGCTGCATCACATCTATTACATTGCCAGTTAGTCTAATGACTAGAAACTGCTTTATAACAAGAAGGCTGTTCCAGGTTTCTATTGACTCCAATCTGTTGCCCAGGGCGGAGTCACAGGCCAACTATCCATTTGATAACAACCTAATTTAACTGGATAGGAGAGAACAATTTCTCAAGTAGCTTGAGACTGAAACAGTGGATTTTAGCCAAATACAACGTCAAAATATAATGCAGACAATACATCACAAGTGTTTTTGAACTCTGAGTAATCCTTTGACTGAGTAGATGACAATGTCTCAATCATTTGTATATTGTACACCAATTGTAAATCTTACCAACTTGTTCGTGGTCACTTAGTTGTAGAGTGACTCTGGTCAGCTTTCATGCTGCTACCAGCTTCAGTGAACCGCTTCCTGCCGATGAAGCCGTGGGGTGCGTTGTCCCCTAAACTATGAATCCTTGCTCGTCCTTCAGGTTTTGCCTGTGGAATAGGTTTTACCTGAATAGAAGATTCGGCGGGTGGCTCTAACGTCCCCTGATAGCGGTATTCACTGCATTGTGTTGGGATGGCATCTTGCTGTCGGGAATCGTACCTCTGACATGTGTCCTTCATCTTGGTACTTGGTTTCTTGGTCCTCCAAAATATTCCAAATGGAATTTAAACCGGAGGTGGTGAAGGGAGGGCTTAAGCCAGAAAGAGCTACTTTAAATTTAGTTGCATCTGGTTGGGTAACTAGTTTGGTGGAGATTATTCCATGCTTTAATTGTGCGGGGGAAGAACAAATTGCTGTACACATCTGTCTTTGTAGCTGGGATCACAAATTGGATCGAATGCCCTCGTCTGCTCCTAATTGGTTTGGGTTTGGTGTAGGTCTTGTAGTCTATGTCGAGCTGGCCATGTAACATTTTGTAAAAACAGGTCAAACGGTGAGCTTCACATCTGTCTTGGAGAGGGTTCCACCCCAGAGAATTCAGAAGTTTGGTGACACTCGCTTCTCTCTCACAGGTGTTAGTAACAAATCGAGCTGCCTGTCTTTGGACACGTTCGATGGAAGAAATGTTTTTATTTGTGTATGGGTCTCAAGGGACCATCCCTTGAGGTATGCTCCACGCTATACCCTCAGCCTCGGCATCAGAGGAGCATAGAGTCCCACTTGTCCAGCAATAATACACGGGAGGTATGGCGGGGCATACAAGACATTACAAACTACAGAGGCTATGCCACAAAGTCAGAAGACCTGAGTGTGCCGCTGGCAGAAAAGCTAAATTGCTTCTTCTCCCGCTTTGAAAGATCACAACAGCAGCACTCACCTGCTACAGCCCTGCTCCCACCCTCACCTGGCTCCTGTACTACTCCACTCACTGTCAGGGAGCACGATGTCAGACGGATGCTCCTGGCAGTGAACCCCAAGAAGGCTACCGGCCCAGATGGAGTACCTGGTAAGGTGCTCAAAGCGTGTGCCCACCAGCTCACTGTCATCTTCACCAGAATTTTCAACCTCTCCCTGGACCAGGCAGTTATTCCGTCCTGCCTAAAATCAGCCACAATCGTCCCAGTGCCGAAGAAGTCTCCCATCACTAGCCTAAATGATTACCATCCCGTGGTCCTCACTCCGGTAATCACGAAGTGCTTCGAGAGATTGGTCCTCCAGCACATCAAGGACTATCTACCACCAGACTTCGACCCCCACCAATTCGCTTATCGCCAAAATAGATCCACGGAAGACGCCATCACCGTAGCTCTCCACTCTGTGCTGAGCCATCTGGAGCAGAGGCAGAGCTACGTCCGGATGCTCTTTGTGGATTATAGCTCAGCTTTCAACACAATCATTCCGGACATTCTCATTGATAAATTGGTCACTCTCGGCCTCCCCACTCTCACATGTGCCTGGATAAAAGATTTCCTCACCAACCGGCCCCAGACTGTGAGACTCGGCCCCCACCTCTCCTCCACTCGCAGGTTGAGTACCGGCTCCCCACAGGGCTGTGTGCTGAGCCCCCTCCTATACTGTCTCTACACCTACGACTGTAGTCTGGCCCACAACAACAACCGCATCGTCAAATTTGCTGACAACACTACTGTAGTCGGACTTATTTCAAAGGGAGACGAGGCAGCCTACAGAGAGGAAGTCCTGAAGTTGACAACCTGGTGCTCAGAAAACAATCTGGCTCTGAACACCAGGAAAACAAAAGAGCTCATTGTCGACTTCAGGAGGCACAGCACCGGCTTAGTCCCCCTACATATCAACGGCGAGTGTGTGGAGAGGGTCAACACCTTCCGGTTTCTCGGCGTCCTTATCTCTGCTGACATCTCCTGGACAGACAACACGACAGCGGTCATCAAGAAGGCTCAGCAGCGGCTGCATTTCCTGAGGGTTGTCAGGAAGCACAACCTGGACTCTAACCTGCTGCTGACCTTCTACCGCTCGTCCATCAAGAGCCTGCTGACATACTGCATTACAGCATGGTACGGCAGCTGCACCATGGCAGACAGGGAGAGGCTTCAGAGGGTAACTAGGACAGCACAGAAGATCATTGGTTGCCCTCTCCCCTCCCTGATGGATATTTATACATCCCGTTGCCTTAGCAGGGCAAAGAATATCATCAAGGACAGCTCCCATCCTGCGTTTGGACTGTTCAACCTGCTGCCCTCTGGAAGGCGCTATAGGTGCATCAAAACTAGGACAAATAGACTCAGGAACAGTTGTTTTCCGAAAGTCATAACTACTCTTAACTCACACATGCACTGACTTCACAGCCCAACGCCCGGACTTCCATCTACTCCATCCACGTACTGAAATTTGGAACTGTAATATGTATTGTAATTGTAATTTTTAATATTTTAAAAATAATTTTTAATATTTTAATATAACTTTAAAAATCTGCCTAAGAATACTACCTATTCATCCTTCACCATTTTGCCTTTATAGATATGTATATAGCGCCGCAGAATTGTGCACCTATCTCCCCCCCCCCCTGTTTTGTTTTCTGTTTCTTGTTTTTTGTACTAAATTATATGTATGCACTGAGTACGAGATGCTTTTAATCTCATTGTACATGTATAATGACAATAAATGGCATATCTATCTATATCTATATCTAGATTTACACTGACCCGGCATGTTCTCCTCCTCCAGTGGGGGAGACATTAAGCAGCCCTACTACAAGGCGCTGCTGGCGCGGCCTCTCCAACAGGCCCACCCTTCAGGGTCAGAAATGCCCCGGTAAACTCACCTCTTCCATGAGGGACATTATGCAGCCCTTCTACAGGTGCTGCTGCCATACATTTAAGCAGCCCTATTACAAGGCGCTGCTGGCGCGGCCTCGAGCAATAGGCCGGCCCTGCCATAGACTCGGCATCCCCATTAAGCAGCCCTGCTGCTGGCGCGGACTCTCCCATAGTCCCGCACTGACACAACTCCTGCTGTTAGGGTGTATCTAGCTTGAGCCTCCTCTCAATAGGGCTCCATCCTGGTCAACCTCCACATTATTCACTTTACCGGAAGGGAACCCTCCCGGCACCAGGACTGACCACTTTGGTCGATTTACCCCATATCTTGGGGACCTCTGCGGTCTGGGCACTGCATTGCTAGTGGATTTCCCCTCCCCCGGGAATCCCAGCACCCATATATATTACCGGAGGGAAAAACCCCTACCGGCACCAGGGCTGACCGCTCCGGTCCATTTAACCCCTTTCCTGGGGACCCCTGCGGTCTGAAAGCCGCATAACTACTGGATTCCCCTACCCGGGAACCCCAGTATCTTTGTATATATCGGGGGAAAACCTCCCGACACCTGGCATCTATATTATATCGGGGGAAAACCCTCCCGACACCCGGTCTACTGGAGGTCCCCTCCACGGGAACTCCAACATTAATATTTATATTGGAGGGAAACCCTCCCGACACACGGTCTACTGGAGGTCCCCTCCCCGGGAACCCCAGCATTAATATTTATGTTGGAGGGAAGCCCTCCCGGCACCCGGCCTACTGGAGGTCCCCTCCCCGGGAACCCCAGCATTAATCTTTATTATCGGAGGGAAAGCCCTCCCGGCACCCGGCCTACTGGAGGTCCCCTCCCCGGGAACCCCAACGTCTATGTGCCTATCGGAGGGAAACCCTGGAAGCCACTGACCACCTGTCAGCGACCGACTTCGCGACACCCGACATTCTCCAGCTATCCGCTCCCGCGGCAAGAACCGGGGTTTCCCCACAGCCCATAGCTGGTTCCCTCGTCGGGCCTCGCGAATCCTCCGGCAGGAAGCCTCTGGAACAAGAGGTTCCTGCAAGGAACAAAACAGGTAAGAAAACAAGCTTACATTGAGTTTAAATTCCTGCTGCTCCAACCGGCCGCCTGCACCAATGCGTCTGACGTAATGACGCACGTGCGGCTGAGCGGGGTTCTTCACGTAGTCACTCATGTGACTCCGAAGTAAAATCTATCTATCGCTGCCTTTAAAAAATTAAAAAATGTCCATTGGCTGCCTTCACAGCCTTCTGTGGCAATGAATTCCACAGATTCACCACCCTCTGACTAAAGAAATTCCTCCTCATCTCCTTCCTTTTGCATCTTTAGATTGCGCTACAATTTTGCATCATTCCGTATTACCTGTATTTAATGTCGTATTTATCATGATTGTATGATTTATCATATTGTTGTCTACGCAAGTACAGTGAGGTAGAGATACAAAAAACATCTTGCAGCAGCATCACTGGACAGGCATATAGGCTTGGATAAAAGCATAAATTATACTAAATTCATTTGCTAAATGTAAAAGACTGTGCAAATAACCAAATTATTACTGTAAAAATGCACAATTGGACAACAAGCCCATGGTAGTGCAAGTGGTAGTCTGTAATGTTCCATTGCTTCTTCTTCTTGCGTATGGCGTGCACAGCCTAAAGTTGTAGGACAACTTGTTCTATTTGATCTTATTTGATTGTTCACGCCGGGTTGATTGCATTCGTCGAAACAGGGCGGACCACGTGAAGGTTGCAATCTTCCACCCCTTTCCATTGCTGATGTTGGTTCAAGAACCTGATGGTTGTACAAAGTTAGCTGTTATTGAACCTGGTGGTGTGGGACTTCAGACCTCTGTACCTCCTACCTGATGGTAGCTGTGAGAAGATTGATGATTGATGCTGCCTTCTTGAGGAAGTACCTCATGTAGATGCTCTTATGGAGAGAGCTGTGCCCGTGATGGACTGGGTTGAGTCCACCACTCTCTATTTAAACTCTGAAGAATGTCGAGGTGCCGGCAAGCCACCTTCATGATTACATCAATATGTTGGGCCTAGGACAGGTTAACCGATGTTAATGTCCAGGAATTTGAAGCTGCTAACTCCATCGCCAATTCACCAATGTAAAGTGGCACGATGTCTCCCAACTTCCCTTATCTGGTCAACAATTAGAAGGGTCTTGACCCGAAACATCACCTATTCCTTTTCTCCAGAGATGCTGTCTGGCCCGCGGAGTCACTCCAGCTTTTTATGTCTATCAACAATTAGTTCCTTGCTTTTGTTGACTTTGAGTCAAGAATTTGTTGTAGCAGCATTACTTATCTCTCTCTCTCGCGCTCTCTCGCGCTCTCGCTCTCTCTCCTGTGTGCTGACTCATCGCCATCCATGATTATAGGCCGGTGAGCATCATGTTAGTGGTAAGGAAGCTGGTGGAGAGGATTCTTCAGGATTCGATTTACTCTCCTTTGGAACAGAATGATCTAATTATGGATAGTCAGCATGGCAGATTGTTTCTTACTAACTCGATCAAGTTTTTTTGAGGAGATGACAAATGTGATCGATGAGAGTAGGGCATTAGGTGTTGTCTACATGAATTTTAATAAGGCATTTATAGTCCCCCATGGTAGGCTGATCCAGAACATTAAGATGCATGGGATTAACAGTGACTGTGTTGTTTGGATTCTGAACTGGCTTACTCATAGAAGACAGGGTTGAATCAAGTAAATTTTATTAGCCAAATATGTATTCGTACAAGGAATTTGTCTTGGTGCTTTGCTCGCAAGAATAATGATTGACTAATCTTCTGGAATTTTTTGAAGATGCAACTAGGAAAATGGACAAGGGAGAGCCAGTGGATGTAGTGTACCTGGACTTTCAGAAAGCATTTGATATGGTCCCACAGGAGATTAGTGGGCAAAATTAGGGCACATGGTATTGGGGGTAGAGTGCTGACATGGATAGAATTTTGTTTGGCCTACAGGAAACGAAATTCTATCCCTATTAGGGATCCGTTAATCCCTAGTAGGGATTAACGGATCCCTTTCAGAATGGCAGGCAGTGACTAGTGGGGTACCGCAAGGCTCGGTGCTGGGACCGCAGCTATTTACAATATACAGCAATGATTTGGATGAAGGGATTCAAAGTAACATTAGCAAATTTGCAGATGACATAAAGCTGGGTGGCAGTGTGAACTGTGAGGAGGATGCTATGGGAATGCAGGGTGACTTGGACAGGTTGGGTGAGTGGGCAGATGCATGGCAGATGAAGTTTAAAGTGGATAAATGTGAGGTTATCCACTTTGGTAGCAAAAACAGGAAGGCAGATTACTATCTAAATGGCGTCAAGTTGGGAAAAGGGGAAGTACAATGGGATCTGGGGGTCCTTGTACATCAGCCTATGAAAGTAAGCACGCAGGTACAGCAGGCAGTGAAGAAAGCGAATGACATGTTGGCCTTTATAACAAGAAGAATCGAATATAGGAGCAAAGAGGTCCTTCTGCAATTTTACAGCGCCCTAGTGAGACCACACCTGGATTATTGTGTGCAGTTTTGGTCCCCTAATTTGAGGAAGGACATTCTTGCTATTGAGGGAGTAGGTTTACAAGGTTAATTCCCGGGATGGCGGGACTGTCATATGCTGAGAGAATGGAGCAGCTGGGCTTGTACATTCTGGAGTTTATAAGGATTGAGAGGGGATCTCATTGAAACATATAAGATTGTTAAGTGTTTGCAAACGCTAGAGGCAGGAAACATGTTCCCAGTGTTGGGGGAGTCCAGAACCAGGTGGTCACAGTTTAAAAATAAGGAGTAAGCCATTTAGAGCGGAGACGAGGAAACACTTTTTCTCACAGAGAGTGGTGAGTCTGTGGAATTCTTTGCTTCAGAGGGTGGTGGAGGCAGGTTTTCTGGATGCTTTCAAGAGAGAGCTAGATAGGGCTCAGGGGATCCCCATCCGGAGTCAGGGGATGTGGGGAGAAGGCAGGAACGGGGTACTGATTGGGGATGATCAGCCATGATCACATTGAATGGCGGTGCTGGCTCGAAGGGCCGAATGGCCTACTCCTGCACCTATTGTCTATTGTCATCAACATGATATAGGTATGTTGCAAAGCCTACCTGAAGCGTCGTTGAAAATCTGCCGTTGTGGGTGTGCGCGATTTTGGCGCCGTTTAGAGGGGGCGGGTTTAAAACGCGATTTTCTCTAAGCTGTTCCAATCGAAAATGTTCAGCCTAGTTAATTATTAACGAAAAATCGCTGGAAGACCCCGTCGCAAAAGCTATTATTAGGTTTAAAGGCCTTGAATAATAGTTATAGTAGTTTAAAAATCAATCTCTAAACCCGCGACAGCCAGCAACCGCAGGGTCTCATAAAGCAAATAGCAGAAGTTAGGTTGTATATTTTTACATTAAAAAGGGCTTCTAAAGATCCCTTTATACAAAGTTTAATATTGCGAGTAGCTCAATTTGGGCCCATTATATCCCGCAGTATTTTTCTGGGCATTTGGGGCACAAATCTACCGCAATGTGAACGTTCTAAACCAGCGCGTTCCACAGGGACCCACTGGAAAGCTGATTTAAATGGGCATTTATTTACAGCAATTAAACACTAAATTCCTTCCATTTGGCCTATAAATTAATGTAAATGAGATTTAAAAATCATGTTTTATTGTGAATTATTTGTGAATATTATTTGGACATTTAGGCTATTTAAAAATGTTAATCATTTATTAAGAAATGGATAGATGTTTAGATCTAGTAATTGAAGTCTGAAATTAGCTACAATTAGGTAACTAACTAATTATATGCTTTAATTTCAGGTCATCCAAGTAAGATTATTTTATATTTGTTTCAGAATGCTTCAATCTATGATAACTGAAAATTTCATTCAGTTCTCTTAATTTTTAAGAAAGTTATGGGCTTTTGACTGTTCACGATCACAGCTTTTTTGTTATGTCCATAGAAAATCAATAGGGAACAAGATGCTCATTTCCCAGTATGAAAATGGCCATAACTTTTTAAATACTTGAGATATGAAAGTGAATTAGGTGTCAAATTAAACTTATTTTTATGCTTTATCTGATGGGATAAATTACAGACTTGATTTTTAAAATCTCAAAATTTTGTAACATTGCTACATGATATACAGTAGACAATTAAAAATAAAATATCAATTTTATACATGAAGAATGAAATAAATTACCAGAGCAAAAGGAGGCTACTTTTGGCTGTTGAGTAGGGCTACTGCTCGTGGAAAAATGCTGTTTTTATGTCTGGCTGTGGCGGCTTTGACAGTCCGGAGTCACCTCCCTGAGGGAAGTGATTCAAAGAGTTTGTGGCCAGGGTATTATTTTAGCTGGTAGTCTGCAGGGATCCATGCTGGGACCTCTGTTCGTGATACACAGAAACGACTGCGGTGTAAATGTAGATGGGTTAGTATGTTTGCAGTACCATCAAAATTGGTGGAGTTTAGGAGAATGAGACGGGCTGTTGGGTATAGCAGGTATAGTTATAGATCAACTACAGAAGTGTGGAGAGAAATGGCCGATGAAGTTTAATCCCAGCAAGCATGAGGCATAGTATAAGGCATAGAGAGGGTAGACACAGAACCATTTCCCCAGGGTGGAAATGTCAAAGAGGCATAACTTTAACTTGAGAGGGGCAACATTTAAAGATTACTTTTTAAAAAGGGTGTTTGGAATGCACTAACATAATTTTTGGCACAGTCTTTAGTGGGGCGAAGGGCCTATTCTGTGCTGTTTACTGTTCTATGATTCATCCCACAACAGTGATGTCATTGGAGAATTTATAGATGGCATTCGTCATGGGTATAAAGAGAGTAGAGGAAGGGGCCGAGCAAGTAGCTTTGAGATGCAACTGTGTTATAGTCAGCGAGAAGGAGATGTTGTTACCTATCCTCTCTGATGAAGAAGTCCAGAATCCAGTTGCAAAGGGAGGCAAGTAATTGGGCTTGGAAGGGCTGATAGTGTTGGCTACTGTTCAGCATTTAATGAACAGCAGCCTGATGTATGTATTCTTGTTATTCAGATGGTCTAGAGCAGAATGGAGAGCCAGTGAGAATATATCTACTCCTGATCTGTTAAGACGTGGGAAAATTGAAATGGATCCAGCTCATTTCTGAGGCATAACTTGATTTTTACATCATCACCAACCTCCAGAAGCCCTTCAGTTAGGTGAATGTAAGTTCTACCGGATGAAAATCATTGAGGCAGGTCATTTTTGCTCTTGGGCACCAGTAAGATAATAGCCTTTTAAAGCAGGTGAGAACCTGAGACTGCAAAAACGATAGGTTGAGATGGACTTGAATACTCCAGCCAGTTGGTCCACGTGGTTCATTATTGTAGATCAGTGCTGTCCATGCAGGGCACCCAGGCATTGAAGTTACTGTCCTACGGGCAAGAAGCAAGTTTTACTGGCCTGGCCGAATACATCACCGATAATGTGGCGTCCTGTGCAGTGTGTAACAGCTTGGCACCTCGCCAACAAAAGCAACCACTTCTTTCACATCCAGTTCCTGCACTCCCATGGTCTACAGTGGCAACTAACATATTTGAGTGGCATGGCAAGCAGTACCTGGTACTCGTCGATTCGTATTCAGGATGGTTTGACATTGATTTTCTTAGCAGCCCCACTTCTTGCGGGGTGTTCGAAGCTATCTCGCCATTTTTCAGTCCACGGATCTCAGGGTGTACTGTTATCTGATAACGGCAATCAATTTACCAGCCAACACTTCAGGGAGTTTGCTACACGCTGGAATTTTCGCCACATTACCAGCAGCCCTGAATATCCACAGTCGAATGGACTAGCTGATCTGCCTGTCAAGAGTGCCAAACAGCTCATGGAACGTCCGTACAGAGCTAATTCTGACGTGTTCCTGGATCTACTCAACACGCAACATCTCCGTGACCCCATTTTGGGTTCACCTGCTCAACGTTTATTGTCGAGGCAGACCCGAGCCACGGTGCCTGTGGCGGATCAGACAATGATCCCTCAGGTGGTCCCACCTGAGGAGGTTCAGTCCAGGTTACAACAAAAGCGTGACATTCAAAAACAATGGTATTACAAAACAAGTAGGCCACTGCCACCAATGACCAAGGGGCAGGTGGTTCGTTTGCAGACTGGCAAAAGCCATGACCGTTTTGGTGTAATTTCTGGAACTGCTTCTGAGCCAGGCTCATATCTGGTCAGTGCCGATGGCGGCACCTACAGGCGTAACAGACAACATATCCTGCCTGTGAACGAGCTGGTTCCTCCTCCGTATTATCCAGACCGTACAAGTGTACTTCCGTCTGTGTCTAGCGGCACTCTTCCGCCTCTACCAGCACAACAACCCACGTCTACAACGGCTGATTTGCCAGTGGCGACTTCGCCTGCACCACAGTCTCCTGTTTCATCTCCGGGAATGCTGTTTAATCTCTGGGAATGCTGGTTCAGTCTCCCTCACCTGTGAAGCCAGCCGCTCTGCACCCGGAGTGAAAGAACGGAGATGGTCTCTATCGTACACGTGCTGGTCGTATTTGCAAGCCGGTTGTGAAGTACCCGGGCTATGTTTGATTTTCCTCCAGTTTATTATCAATTACTATGCATGCCTTACTTGGTTTATGGTTTTGTGCTGATGATTAATTCTTTAAGAGGGAGGATGTAGATCAGTGTCACTCATGTTATGAGTCATACTTTGTAGCCACGCCCATTAGCTTAACTGAAAGCTTCCCTGCCTTGTTCCCACACTTTCAGAGTAACGTGCTAGTATGAAGTTACCTATACTGTAATGTTAATAAAGTCTTTGGACCTTAATCACGATGTGAGACTTTGGTTATTTAAACAGCAGAGCGCAACAATTATCAAACAACCAGGTATGCAGTCTCGGTCAGGAGGTTCAGATGGATTTGTCCTCTTCAAGGATGTTCTGATGTTGGCCTCAGAGAATGAGATTACAGGGTCCTCGGCGGCTGTGAAGGCTTGTACAGGTGTATCATTGTTCTTTCCCTCAAAGCAGGGATAAAAGGCATTGAACTAGATATATTTTTGCTTAGTACAAGTCTCAGAGGTTATGGGGAGAAGGTAGGAGAATGCGGTTAGGAAGGAGAGATAGATCAGCCATGATTGAATGACGGAGAAGACTAGATGGGCCGAATGGCCTAATTCTACTCCTATCACTTGTGACCTTATGAAATCATCTGGCACTGATGTGTTGTTGCCACTTTGCTACGTGGTTTCGCCTTGTTGGAGATGATACCTTGTTGGCGGTATTAGTGTGCAAACCCTGCCACAGCTGTCGAGCATCTGTCTGGGAATCCAGCTTGGTCTGGAGTCATTTCTTTGGGTTTGTGATGACCTTCACAAGGTTATATCTGGACGACTTGTATGAGTCTTGACTGCCAGTCCTGAACACCAGATCTAGACCTGGGCAGATTATGAATCTCTCCGGTTGGGGAAAACCTAATGCTTTTTTTGGTACATAGTTATAGTGATACAACGTTGTAACAAGCCCTTCAGTCCAACTTGCCCACACCGACCAAAGCTTTCCAAAATGCAACCCCTCACATTTCTCTGTATTAAATTAGAAGTTGCCCACACATTTCTTTATGAAGTCGGTGACGACTGTGGCATCTTCATTCAGATCCACTGATGAATTCTGAAACCAGCTCACCAACCACTCCTCTGCCTCTCCTAATGAGCACGTTGTAGCTCTCTGATGCTACGCTCTTCAGTTTCTGCAGGCAAGAAGACGCACAACCAGATCTTCCAAACTCTCTGGCAGCCGAGAGGTGGAGCGGTCGGCATTTCTGATGGTGGTATAGCAGTGGTCAAGTGTTTTGAGTGCTCTGTGTCTATACTGTTCTCTCTGTGAGCTTCAGCTTTTACGAGGATATTGCAAGTACTTGAGGGCCTGAGCTATAGGGAGAGGTTGAACAGACTAGAACTCTATTTCTTGAAGTGCAGGAGGATGATGGACGATCTTATAGAGGTGCACAAAATCATGATAGGAATAGATCAGATAGACACACAGTCTCTTGTCCAGAGTTTGGCAATCGAGAACCACAAGACATGGGTTTAAGGTGAGGGGAGGAAAGATTTAATAGGAACCTGAGGGGTAACCTTTTCACACAAAGGGTGGTAGATGTATGGAACGAGCTGCTAGAGGAGGTAGTTGAGGCTGGGACTATCGCAATGTTTAAGAAACATTTGGACAGTTACATGGATAGGACAGGTTTAGAAGGATGTGGGCCAAATGTTGGCTGGTATGGGCAAGTTGGACCCCAAAGCCTGTTTCCATGCTGTAAGACTCTTAGGCTGTGGGCCGAGCATCAAAAATGTGGCTAGAAATGGGATTTTGTGACCCAAGTCACCAAACTACATGAAATGTTCACATATTGTGTAAATAAATTTATATAAATCACCCCTGCAACTCGATATGAAGAAGACTTGCACATTTTTATTAAATTAGAGAAAAACCGGAAAATTTTCGGGTAATTTTTAGTCCAATCAATGCACGTTTAACATTGAGTTGTCTGCCAGTTGGCCAATCACGCGCTTTGTTTCAGGCTAGCACACAAAATGGCTGAGGGGGCTTCACAGTTGCCTGTTTTACTGGAGATTCCGATTTGTTGTTCTGTGGAATAAATGTCGTGGAAACTTGCAGCAGGTAATTGTATTTAGTGGGAATAGCATTAAAAAGGCTGAAGAAAGTGCTGCGAAGTGGATTAAAGTGCAAGAAAGCCTTGAAAGCAAAGTCCCTGCTGAGGTCCTGGAACACAAAGATTTAGACAGCCAGGGACCAACTCTAACTAAAAAGTAAGATCTGAAGTCTGAATTTATGAAAATCTATCAGTATGAAGTTTAATTAATTTAATTGCACCCTTTTATAATGTGAATAAATTCATTCATTCATTCATTCACTTACTTCATTCATTCATGAAATTGAGGGCCTAAACTATATGTATCCAAAACCCAGTAAATTAAACATTGTCATTAATGCCAGCCTGTTGTAGAGTAATAAGTCTTTAACAGCTAATCTCGGAGCTGTCTGCGAAAACTTACCGGGAAAGGTGCTCCGACCGCGGGACATAGGTACTCGTGGTAAAGTGAAGCCGCGGTCTCAATTTATAAGCGGCCGATTCGCGAACGCGGAGCCGCGGATCATCTCCGCGGGAGGGCGGGGGGGGGGGGGAGGCTGTACATAGTGCCGTCTATAGCGGCCGTTATCAGACCCCCGACAACGGGATAAAAACGGAGGGATATCTGACCATTTCTCACTGCAATGGAAGCCTATAAATAGCGATCGATATCCCTCCGTTTTTTTCCCGTTGTCGGGGGTCTGATAATGGCCGCTATAGACGGCACTATGTACAGCCTCCCCGCCCCCCCCGCGGAGATGATCAGCGGCTCCGCGTTCGCGAATCGGCCGCTTATTAATTGAGACCGCGGCTTCACTTTACCGCGAGTACCTATGTCCCGCGGTCGGAGCACTTTTTCCCGGTAAGTTTTCGCAGGCAGCTCCGAGATTAGCTGTTAAAGACTTATTACTCTACAACAGGCTGGCATTAGTGACAATGTTTAATTTACTGTGTTTTGGATACATATAGTTTAGGCCCTCAATTTCATGAATGAATTAATGAAGTAAGTGAATGAATGAAGTAAGTGAATGAATGAATGAATTTATTCACAATATAAAAGGGTGCAATTAAATTAATTAAACTCCATACAGATAGATTTTTATAAATTCAGACTTTAGATCTTACCTTTTAGTTAGAGTTGGTCCCTGGCTGTCTAAATCTTTGTGTTCCAGGACCTCAGCAGGGACTTTGCTTTCAAGGCTTTCTTGCACTTTAATCCACTTTGCAGCACTTTCTTCAGCCTTTTTAATGCTTTTCCCACCAAATACAATTACCTGCTGCAAGTTTCCACGACATTTATTCCACAGAACAACAAATCGGAATCTCCAGTAAAACAGGCATCTGTGAAGCCCCCTCAGCCATTTTGTGTGCTAGCCTGAAACAAAGCGCGTGATTGGCCAACTGGCAGACAACTCAATGTTAAACGTGCTTTGATTGGACTAAAAATTACCCGAAAATTTTCCGGTTTTTCTCTAATTTAATAAAAATGTGCAAGTCTTCTTCATATCGAGTTGCAGGGGTGATTTATATAAAAAATTTTAAACAATATGTGAAAATTTCATGTAGTTTGGTGACTTGGGTCACGAAACTGCAGAATAAAGCTCCTCGGCCCACAGCCTATCTGACTATGTGCACAAGGGACTTCATTGTACCCTGGTGTAAATGATAAACTAATCTGAATCTCAATCTGATCATGCTGATTCAGGAAATGAACCCCATTGCCACCTTTGCAGTCCTGTTAAGAATATATTGTAGTTGTGGGCATGCTGGTGTTGCTGACATGGTGAGAATAAAAACATTTTTAAATGAAAAAGTTAAAAAAAACCACCCTTTTGTAGGCAATCTAGCAAAACACATTTTGGTGGTTTTGGCCTTTTGACAAATGGCAATGACGGCTTTAAAACTTGTACACACACTGGTCGGCTAATAAATCAAACAGCTATGCTAAAAAAATTGTAAATTGGTTTAAAAAAAAAAAGAAGATTTTTTTCACATGTTACACAATTGGCACTCAACCAATTAACAGTAGACATTGATGTGATACTCCAGTCCACCTCAAGCTGTGTAACTGACATATGTACAAAATGTTTTGATGTGTTTTTGGAACTATTATGGAAGTTTTTAATGTGGCATGGTTTCTCAAATTGTTCAATGGTGGTTCGACGGTGCTTTATTGTCAGGAAGGAACTGCAGATTCTGGTTCACACTGAAGATGGACTCAAAATTATGGAGTAACACAGCGGGACACGCAGCATCTCTGGAGAGAAGGAATGGGTGAAGTCACACCCTTCACGCCCAAAACGTCATTGTGCTTTATTGTTGTGTGCACTGCACAGTGAAATTCTTTTTGCATAGCCTCACACATGCACGAGTGGCCATATTTTGGTGCCATTTCGAAAAAGTTCATTTATGACCTAAAAGATATACCTCTTTCTTGTCCAAGAACATTTCTTGTGCAATTTTGGTCTCCAAATTTGAGGAAGGACATTAATGCTATTGAGGGAGTGCAGCGTAGGTTCACCGGATTAAATCCCGTGATGGTGGGACTGACATATGATGAAAGAATGGGTCGACTGGACTTGTATTGCTGGTTTAGAAACATAGTAACATAGAAAATAGGTGCAGGAGTAGGCCATTTGGCCCTTCGAGCCTGCACCGGCATTCAATATGATCATGGCTGATCATCCAACTCAGTATCCTGTACCTGCCTTCTCTCCATACCCCCCGATCCCTTTAGCCACAAGGGCCACATCTAACTCCCTCTTAAATATAGCCAATGAACTGGCCTCAACTACCTTCTGTGGCAGAGAATTCCAGAGATTCACCACTCTGTGTGAAAAATGTTTTCCTCATCTCGGTCCTAAAAGATTTCCCCCTTATCCTTAAACTGTGACCCCTTGTTCTGGACTTCCCCAACATCGGGAACAATCTTCCTGCATCTAGCCTGTCCAACCCCTTAAGAATTTTGTAAGTTTCTATAAGATCCCCCCTCAATCTTCTAAATTTTAGCGAGTACAAGCCGAGTCTATCCAGTCTTTCTTCATATGAAAGTCCTGACACCCCAGGAATCAGTCTAGTGAACCTTCTCTGTACTCCCTCTATGGCAAGAATGTCTTTCCTCAGATTAAGAGACCAAAATTATACGCAATACTCCAGGTGTAGTCTCACCAATGCCCTGTACAACTGCAGTAGAATCTCCCTGCTCCTATACTCAAACCCAGGTCTCGTTGCATCTCCCCTTTTCCTAATCGGCCACCATTCAGATAATAGTCTACTTTCCTGTTTTTGCCACCAAAGTGGATAACCTCACATTTATCCACATTATACTGCATCTGCCATGCATTTACCCACTCACCCAGCCTATCCAAATGACCTTGCAGCCTCCGAGCATCCTCCTCACAGCTAACACTGCCCCCCAGCTTTGTGTCATCCTCAAACTTGGAGATGTTGCATTCAATTCCCTCATCCAAATCAATAATATATATTGTAAATAGCTGGGGTCCCAGCACTGAGCCTTGCGGTACCCCACTAGTCACTGCCTGCCATTCTGAAAAGGACCCGTTTACTCCTATTCTTTGCTTCCTGTCTGCCAACCAGTTCTTTATCCACATCAATACTGAACCCCCAATACCGTGTGCTTTAAGTTTGTATACTAATCTCTTATGTGGGACCTTGTCGAAAGCTTTCTGAAAGTCCAGATATAACACATCCACTGGTTTCCCTTATCCACTCTACTAGTTACATCCTTGAAAAATTCTATAAGATTCGTCAGACATGATTTACCTTTCATAAATCCATGCTGACTTTGTCCAATGATTTCACCACTTTCCAAATGTGCTGCGATCCCATCTTTAATAACTGATTCTAGCAGTTTCCCCACTACTGATGTTAGACTAACTGGTCTGTAATTCCCTGTATTCTCTCTCCCTTCCTTTTTAAAAAGTGGGGTTACATTTGCTACCCTCCAATCCTCAGGAACTACTCCAGAATCTAATGAGCTTGGAAAAATTATCACTAATGCATCCACTATTTCTGGGGCTACTTCCTTAAGTACTCTGGGATGCAGCCTATCTGGCCCTGGGGATTTATCGCATTTAATCCATTCAATTTACCTAACACCACTTCCCGGCTAACCTGGATTTCACTCAGTTCCTCCATCTCATTTGACCCCCAGTCCCCTGCTATTTCCGGCAGATTATTTATGTCTTCCTTCGTGAAGACAGAACCAAAGTAGTTATTCAATTGGTCTGCCATGTCCTTGTACCCCATGATCAATTCACCAGCTTCTGACTGCAAGGGACCTACATTTGTTTTAACTAATCTTTTTCTTTTCACATATCTATCAAAACTTTTGCAGTCAGTTTTTATATTCCCTGCCAGTTTTCTTTCATAATCTATTTTCCCTTTCCTAATTAAGCCCTTTGTCCTCCTCTGCTGGACTCTGAATTTCTCCCAGTCCTCTGGTAGGCTGCTTTTTCTGGCTCATTTTTAAGCTTCATCTTTTGTTTTGATGCTATCCCTGATTTCCCTTGTTATCCACAGATGCACTACCTTCCCTGATTTATTCTTTTACCAAACTGGGATGAACAATTGTTGTAGTTCATCCATGCAGTCTTTAAATGCCTTCCATTGCACTGAAGATAGACTGAAGATAGACACAAAAAGCTGGAGTAAATCAGCGGGACAGGCAGCATCTCTGGAGAGAAGGAATGGGTGACCTTGTGGGTCGAGACGCTGGTTACAGAAGATTGAGGGGGGATCTTATAGAAACTTACAAAATTCTTAAGGGGTTGGACAGGCTAGATGCAGGAAGATTGTTCCCGATGTTGGGGAAGTCCAGAACAAGGGGTCACAGTTTAAGGATAAGGGGGAAATCTTTTAGGACCGAGATGAGGAAAACTTTTTTCACACAGAGAATGGTGAATCTCTGGAATTCTCTCCCGTAGAAGGTAGTTGAGGCCAGTTCATTGGCTATATTTAAGAGGGAGTTAGATGTGGCCCTTGTGGCTCAAGGGATCAGGGGGTATGGAGAGAAGGCAGGTACAGGATACTGAGTTGGATGATCAGCCATGATCATATTGAATGGCGGTGCAGGCTCGAAGGGCCGAATGGCCTACTGCACCTATTTTTTATGTTTCTATGTTTCTATGTTATGGATAAAGGAAACTAGAGATATGGATGGTGATGTGGAGAGATAATCACAGGAATTTAGGGAAAAAAATTACCCAAAGAGTTGTGAATCTGGAATTCACTGCCACAGAAGGCAGTGGAGCCCAATTCACTGGATGTTTTCAAGAGAGAGTTAGATTTAGCTCTTAGGGCTAAATGAATCAAGGGATATAGGGAAAAAGCAGGAACGGGATATTCATTTTAGATGACAATAGACGATGATCAGCCATGATCTTAATTATAATGATGATCAGCCATGATCATATTGAATGGCTGTGCTGGCTCGAAGGGCCGAATGGCCTACTCCTGCACCCATTTTTCTATGTTTCTAAGATGGTTTATAAGAAAATAGTCAGCATAAGGAATATCTATTTCCTTGTCTTTCTTGCAGTGGGCAATTTCTTAGGCTTAGAATTGCATAAAACCTACAAACCATTCATGTGGATATTTATACTTTGTCATATTCCAAGCACTCTAGGCACAGAGTTTTCTCCTACATTTCAACTAGATTAGTGAATTTCAGACTATTGTATTCATAGTTTCAGATTCAAATTTTAGCTCATCAAATTCTTGTATAATTTTAATGGCCTCTTTTAGATCACCTCTTGGCCCTTGTTTCAAGTCAAGAGTGTTTTATTGTCATATGTCCCAGATAGAACAATGTAATTCTTACTTGCAGCTGCGCAACAGAATATGTAAACATAGTATACTGTAAGCAATATAATAAATGAGAAATTTATTATATAGGTACACATATAAAAAACTGGCTCCGATGAAAAGGAGCCTGGGCTTGTGCCTGCGATCCCCACAAGACCATTCTGGTGCGTGATTTGAAAAAAAACCTTAATATACAGGTTCATCCATGGACTTTTTCTAACATTTTCCAACATTTTTGTGACTACATTGTCCTAAATTGGAGGATCTGCTGACTTGTCAGCATGCAACAAAAGTTTTTCACTGTACCTCGGTACACTTGACAATAAACTAAACTGAACTGATCTGGGGGTGTTACTGAATGGATTGAATGGTTGAATGAGATTTAATCTTGAGGACCAGTTGCTCAAATGATTTTCATTGTTTAAAATGGATTGATTATTCTCCAAAAAAAAAAAAGACACAAAGTGCTGGAGTATCTCCACAGGTCAACCAACATCCCTGGAGAACATGGATAGGTGGCGATTCGGACTGGAACCCTTCTTCTGTTGTTTGAAAGTGCAAATTGAGATGCATAACCTTTATTCTTGGTGTTTGTGTTTAAAGCTTGAATTAAAGTCAGATCGAGCAGTTATTAAGTGAGAATCCTGTGGCCCCCTTCAGAGCTTGTGTGAAGTCCATCACTGAAAGGATGCCTTCATGTCAGTTGTTTGGATTTCTGTTTTATTCCAAACTATCTTGGCTTTGGCTTCAGAAACAAACAAGAATACAGATTTTTACTGATGTCTCAATGGAAACTTCTGTTGTGAATGTCTTTGTACTGTATTTGGACTCGCTGATTTCTTAGCATATCCAAATTTTTAAGTTGTGAAGAATGTTGGTGAGAACTTAGTGATGTTTGGGAATTAATGTATCTTTGATGCCTAAATCCATCCATGATAGTTATCCAATTCTGTGAATGTTCTTGTTTTTCTACTTTCTGCTGGAAGATATAATTTTCTTCAGGCATAGTTAGTGTACATTTTTCAAAGATGTTCGCCTTCGAAATGTTTTGCGCATCTGTGGCAACGCAACTTTGCTGGTCTTGTTGAGATGGGGATTTTCATGGGGAGATCAGGAGAGTTATATGTTTGGCAAATTGCATGGCTGTCTTTTTGGGGAAATCTATTCTTTAGTAAAGTCGGGGAAGAAAAATGTGGAATTACTTTATTTTAAATGTTGGGAATTGCAATTACAGTGGGATAATGTCAAATGAATGCTGTTTGTGACAGGGATTTTATACTCCCAATATTTTTTTTATTTAAAAAAAAAGGAAAAGTTTGTATTTTATAACTGTCATCTTAAGATTGATGTAGTTGTGTTGTTTTCTGTAACTACTAGCTTTGAGAAAAATAACACCAAGAACAGATCAAAGGCTTTTATTCAGAAGTACATTTTAATTGATCTGTGTAATTAATGTAATTATTTTTTTGTTTTATAAATTGACCAATTATTGGGAACTTAAGGTCTTCTGCCATGTTCAGTTGGGTAATATTTTAACCAGCTTTGAACTTTCTTTGCAGTAACTGTACATGCAACCTGGGTGGTAAGGCCATAAAACTAAACTACATATTTTTTTTTTGCATGGAATCAGTCTATCCACCAAAGTCAAATAAAGGGGCTGTCCCACTGGACGAGCTAATTCAAGAGTTCTCCTGAGTTTCCCCTGATTCGAACTCAGAGAATTACGGTAATAGCCGCTCGTAGATACTCGGGGCTCTCATGGACATTTTACAACATGTTGACAAATCTTCACGAGTCTTCACAAGCTTACTGCGTTTCCCGAGTACCTGCCGTTAGCATTACGAGCCGCTAAGATACGTCCCGAGTTCCGACGTACCCGCTACATACATTCTACGTGCTTATCACGAGTTAGATTTTTTTTTTACTCGGGAGAGCTCTTGAATTACCTCGTACAGTGGGACAGGCCCTTAAGGGTTCTGACCAGATGCTTTGCCTATCTATGTTCTCCAGGGATGCTGCTTAACCTAAAATGCTGGAGTAACTCAATGGGACAGGCAGCATCTGGAGAGAAGGACTGGCTGACGTTTCAGGTCTGAAGTAAGGTCTCGGGTCGACCCATTCCTTCTCTCCAGATGCTGCCTGTCCCGCTGAGTTACTCCAGCATTTTGTGTCCACCTTCGATTTAAACCAGCATCTGCAGTTCTTTCTTACACATGCTGCTTAACCTGCTGAGTTATTCCAGCACTTTGTTTATCTTTGGTATAAACCAGCACCTGCAGTTCCTTGTTATTACACCAAAGGGTTGGCTCACTAATAGGTAACAATGCGTTATCTTGGTTCTAATGCTCATATTCCTTCCAGCAGATTCATTGGCAGATCTCGTATCCCAGAGGATTGGGGAGGGAGAAGAAAAATAACTGCTGGAAATGTGAAATATAAAACTGCATGGGTCATTATCTGAAATTGTTAAAGTTGATATTTAGTCACATAGGCAATTAAACATTTCATATAATGCCGGCGCCACCATGTTTGGTGCTATTTCATCAAGGTCAAAGTTCCAGCCATGCTTAGCCGTGGTGTCTTCCGCTGTCGCTCCACCACTGTAGGCTGCATCGGTCCACGCTGAGGAAGGATGTGCTGGCTCTGGAGAGAGTCCAGAGGAGGTTTATAAGAATGATCACAGGAATGAGTGGGTTAACATATGATGAGCGTTTGTCGGCACTGGGCCTGTACTCGCAGGAGTTTAGAAGGATGAGGGGGTGGGAACCTCATTGAAACTTACCGAATAGTGAAAGGCTTGGGTAGAGTGGATGTGGAGAGGATGTTTCCACGAGTAGGGGATTCTAGAAGCAGAGGTCATAGCCTCAGAATTAAAGGATGTATCTTTAAAAAGGAGGAGGGATTTCTTTAGTCGGGGTGGTGAATTTGTGGAATTTGATTAGTCATGATTGAATGGCAGAATAGACTTGATGGGCAGAATGGCCTAATTCTGCTTCTATCACTTATTTACTTCATATTTCCTACTTATCGACACAGGGGGCCTTGATGATAAAAATTATCATCTGTCTTGGGAGCATTTCTGTGAAATCCTGTTGCACATATCGATGTTTTAAGGAGACAAACATGGTAGGAATGTCACAAAATTTTGAGATTTAAAAAATCAAGCCTGTAATTTATCCCATCAGATAAAGCATAAAACGAACTTTAATTTGATACCTAATTCACTTTCATATCTTCAGTATTAAAAAAGTTATGGTCATTTTCATACTTGGAAATTAATATCTTGTTCCCTGTTGCTTTTCCATTAACTTAACACAAAAGCTGTGATCGAGGACAGTCAATTGACATAAAAGCCCATAACTTTGTTAAAAAAGAGAACTGAATGAAATTTTCAGTCATTATAGATTGATGCGTTCTGAAACAACTATGATATATCTTAGGTACACAAAAAAGCTGGAGAAACTCAGCGGGTGCAGCAGCATCTATGGAGCGAAGGAAATGGGCAACGTTTCGGGCCGAAACCCTTCTTCAGATATGATATATCTTACTTGGATGACCGGAAATTAAAGCATATAATTAATTAGTTTCCTAATTGTAGATAATTACAAAATTGACTGTTGTAACGGAAATAGTAATAAACGCCCAGACTGCCTTGAAAATTTAAAAATATGATATTCTCAAGATCAGAACTTTAATATTATTGTAATGTTAAAACAAATAGTAACAAAAGATTCATATTCATAAGTGTCATCAAATCAATTCAATTCATCTAAATTCAATCAATTGATGTAAACATCTATCCCATTCTTAAGAAAAGGCTAAAAAAAATAGCCAAAGTATCCAAATAACAAACTGATCCCAATCACACAAGAATTCACAATATAACATGATTTTAAATCTCACTTTGTCATGAATTTCTATGCCAATGGAATGAATTGAATGTTTAATTCCCATAAATTTTACTCTGGTTTATAACTGCTGCGGGCAAGGGTCGTTTTACAGACATTTATTCAAAATCCACAAACATCCACTCTCAAGATAATCAAAATCATTATTTATTTACACAATCATGTCATAAGAATATCTAAATTATATATATTTTGTGTTATTGTCTGTCCTTGATCAATATTTTCATATTAAACCAGACTAAAACTAAAAACTATGTACTGTGGAAGTTTTCAATCAGATATTTAGTATGAAAATATTGATCATGGATAGGCAATAACACAAAATATAGGTGAGTTGGATGTTCTTATGACATGATTGTGCAAAAAAAAAAAGAATTTGATTATCTTGAGAGGGGATTGTGATAGATCAGAATGTGGCCGCTGCCATGATTTAAGCCCCGCGATATCGGCAAGCAAGGCATGGCCAATATCGGGGCCTAAATAACATATTTTGAATCATCAGATTATAATGAAACCACATCAAAAAGCAAGGTAAGATGTGAAATAAATGATATAACTTTTGTTTTGTCCTGATGTGGAAGTCCTTGATGATAATTTTGATCCGTGATGTTGAAGGCGTTAGAAGTCGCGTTTAACTTCAATCCAGCGATACAATTGACCAGCAACTTTAAAATAAAGCGGGAACGGAAGCGCAGAATGAATTTTTTCATCAACTTGTAGTCCGAGCAAATACCTCTCCGACAACCAATACAAACCTGCATTTTAATCTCCCCCCCCCCCCCACTAACCTCCTGAATCGCACGCACAGGCAGTGGGCAGATCTGGAGCACCGCTGATGGTAAATTTTGTAACAACGCTAAACATGGACGTTGTAAAAAATATGTTGTTGAATGGGCAACAATTGCCAGCTATTCCAACTGTGTCCATGTTCAGTAAAAGACTCAACAATACAAAAATTCTCACTCCTGTTAAAATATTTTCAGGTTGCAAAGCTGTTTTGACAGTTGGATGCAAATCAGAAAATGTATTTTGAGGTAAAATAGTTGTAGGTTTTGATCCATTCTTTGGAAAGCGAAGCAAACTGTCACACACGTGACCAGCCATATTTGACCTCTTACCCTAAACAGACATTGTCAGCATCCATCCATATCCTTAAAACTCTGATTTTGTGTGTGATCACATCTTCTCGAAAAAACGACGCGCTAACAGTAGCATTTTTATGTATTCCGATAGAGATTTATCCCATGAAGTCAAATTGCCTTTTTCTGAAAAATTCATGCTTTATTTCTCAAGTTATTAAATCAAAATGTTCACAAAACTGAAATAAATTTGAAAATAAACCGGCTCTTTCGCTGATGCTCTTTCGCTGATAACGTCACAATGGATCTGCTTCGCGTGGCCTGCGCTGCGTTCCACGCGTTGCGAGTGACCCCCTTCTCTCTCTCTGCCCCTTCTCTCTCTGCCCCCTCTCTCTCTCTGCCCCCTCTCTATCTTTCTGCCCCCTCTCTCTGCCCTCTCTCTCTCTCTCTGCCCTCTCTCTCTCTCTCTGCCCTCTCTCTCTCTCTCTCTCTCTCTCTCTCTACCCCCCTCTCTCTACCCCCCTCTCTCTACCCCCTCTCTATACCCCCCTCTCCCTCTCCGGACGTGCCTGCGAGTTGGGGGCTATGTGTGAGTGGATAGGGCGGGGATTGGGGAAAAGGAGCAAATTAATAATAATATAATGTGTGTGTGAATGGGGTGGTTAATGTGTGTGCGGGGGTTGGTTAGTGTGTGTGTGACCCTGCAGGCCGCCCCTCTCCTGCAACAGCACGTTGACGTGACCGGACCCAACGGGTACCACTTGGTCTAGTAACATATAAAAATTTCACTTGATAAACTGAAAAAAATATGAACCGTATGCAGTACAAAACAATACACCTAATTAGAAGAGATGTATTCCACCATTTTTCATCTTTTTGGTCACATACGTAATTAAGAATGGGCCTTTTACTTTTACTGATGAAATGGACATACATGTGGCATTCGAAAAAAGGCAATATAAACAACGCAATTTAAAAAAATGGGGAAGTAGATATAAAATGCTGGAGTAACTCAGCGGGCAGGCAACATCTCTGGAAAGTAGGAATGGGTGACGTTTTGAGTCGAGACCCTTCCTCAGACTACTTTAAAGAATGGAGATGCAGGCTGTAAGGCTGATTCATACCACATATCTTTAAAATGAGAAGGCTAATTTAAAAAAGATTGCAGTGGGTTCTTTGGCATTACAAAGTAATAGAAGAGGCTTCAGATAAATTATTGCATCTTTTCTCATGATTGCACTTTTGAGGTGAGTGGGCAGAGGTGCAGAAATAGTACAGAGATGAGGGGCTCAGGTTATTTGGGGGGGAAATTAGGGAAGATAGGACTTTATTTCTTCAAACAAAGTTAATTTGATTTTTGATAAGTGTTCTAAGCATTTCAAGGAAAAATATGGGAAGAATTACTACTATGATAAAACACAAGGTGCTGGAGTACCTCAGTGGGTCAGGCATAATCTGCACAGGGAATGAGCAGACGATATTTCGGGTTAGGACCCTTCTTCCTGGTAGGATAATCAGTTACAAGGGCACACATTAAAAAAAAATGATAAAAAATAAATCAAAGGATACAATTTTTTTAATGCAATAAGTTGTCATCTCGAATGTTCATCCGGAGAAGTTGGTAGAGTGGGTTTCAACAGTAACTGGCAAAATAAATTGTATATTGAAAAGGAAAAATTGATGGGTACAGACAAAAAGCAAGGTAACTTCAATCAAATGTTCAAATGCTGGAACAGGGTTGATTGACTGAAAGGTTGCTCTAGGATGCTTTGGCCTAGAAGTGCACATGCTTTGACCTGGAAGTGCACTTACTTTGGAAGCAATGCCTTGGGAAAACTATAGTCTGCACTACTGGAATTTTACTTGTGGTTTAAATCAATTGTAGACCTAGTAGTTCCAGGTTGGTTGATGGTAATTGTGTTAAACAGGCCTATGAAGGATGGACTTTTTCATTTGGTCGTTAACTCTGTTAATGTGGTACTACTCACTTATTTATTACTAGACCAGGTGCGGACCCGTTGGGCCTGTCCCCCAAAGGCAATATTCCACCACTGACCCATAGCCCCCAACTGTGCAGGTACGTCTCAGGCGGGTTCCCCTTGTGATGCGGGTCACGGCAACCCTCTCCCAACTGCGCAGGCGTGCCGGCAAGTGGGAGCGCGACACTGCGACGTTTTTAAAGTTCAAAATGGCAATAACCTGTAAAATATAAGTTCAATGTGAATGCATCTCACTCTCCCTCTTCAGTCCCCTATTCCCCTCCTCCATTATCCTCCCTCTCCCCACCCTCCACCAACCCTCCTCTGCTTCCTCCCTCACCCCCTCCCTCCCCTCCTCCCTCTTCCCCCTCCTCTCCTACATTACCTCGCCATCCCTCTTCCTACCCCTATCCTCCTCCATTCCCCCTCATCCCCCAGTACTCCCTTACCTCCTTCACCATCCCTCTTTTTCCCCTCTTCTCCTCCTCCCCTCCCCCATTCCCTCCCTCGCCTCTCGCTCCATCTCCTTTCCCCTACACTCAGTCACTCCCTCCCTCCATAACCCCTACCCCCTCCTCTCCCTTTATCCTCCTGCTCCCCCACTCCTCACCTCCCCCCTATTCCCCCCCCCCCACTCTCCCTCCTAACCTCCCCCACTGCCCTCCCTTTTTAAATGAAATTCTCAAATTCTTTAAAATAACCTAATCACAATGTTAGCTGTTAATGAAAACGGAAGAACTTGATTAAAATGGAATAGAATAAAATCAATGTCAATGAAAATCGCATTGAAAAAAATAAATGTAAATGACGTTGTGTCGTTGTGACGTTGAGCGTGGCTGACGGGCAGGGCAAGTGTAAACGTGGTTTTGTAAAGTGGTTTTGGTAAAGTTTAAAATGTCAATAACTTGTAAAATATAACATTAGGTCTGAAGAAAGATCTTGACCCAAAACGTCGCCTATTCCTTCTCTCCATAGACGCTGCCTCACCTGCTGAGTTTATCCAGCATTGTTGTTTAGCTTTGTAAAATATAACATCTATCTAAACGAAAGTTAGCTAATGCACACCCCAGGACAATGGTGAGTAAGGTGGGCCAAAAAATTGTAGAGCTATCGTGTACTGTTTTGGCGGAGTTTCGGGAAATCACGCACACACACAAACAAACAAGATGAGTTTTAGTAATATAATAATAATACACACACGCTCGCGCACACTTGCACACATACATACACGTGTGTGTGTATCATACTTATTAAAAGTCTGATCTTGTATGTGTGTGTGTATATGTGGTTGTCTTTACATCTTTGCAAAGACACTACGCGGTAACGATTACATTTTTACATATTCTGATTGACATATTTCACCTCGAGGCAGAGAACATTACTGTAGGATCACTGAACATTATATGCTTTATTTCTCGACTTATTCTCGACTTATTACTGATTAAAAGTCTAAAAAAATCGTAAGACTTTGAATTTAAAATTACTAACTTCAACTGATGGCGTCACAATGGCTTGGCTATAAGTGATCAGCTTCACTGTAGATTTCATCCTATATTTGACAAGTTATTTGCGATTTTACTTCGGAGTCACGTGAGTGACTATGTGAAGAACCCGGCCAGGACGCATGCGTGTCATATCGCTTTCACGCTTGCGAAACGACAGGCGGGGTGGAGCGTTCCCCCGCAGCAGAAAGTTTGAAACCGCGACCTGCAGGTAAGTGATTTACTCTGCGGTAGTGTTTATCCCCGCGCTGTTTTTACACAGGGGGGGGGAAGCTGGACAAAATAGTGTCCACAAGTGCTGCGAGTGAAGCTGGCTGGGGAGGCCGGCGAAGTTGCGGGAGCCAGCAGCAGCTGAAGGCACAAGCCCCGTAAGTGGGATCAGCTGTGCCGACTTTTGATCCCGCGCCGGCCAGAACACCACGGCCGGGCGGGAGACTATTCAGAATGGGGCCGTCGACTTTGACAAATCGAAACGGCAGGAGGCGGGGTGGAACGACATTCCCCCGTTGCGACAGTTTAACCCGGACCTGCAGGTAAGTGAAACTGCGGTCTTTATTCTCCCCATACTGTTTCACAGGTGGGGAAACATGGAGGGCTGTGCAAACAACGGCAGGCGGCACAGGAATCACCCATAAGGGAACAGCTGTGCCTGATTCCGCACCCGCACCGGCCAGATTAAACACCATGGCTGGGCGGGAAACTATACAGAACGGAGCCGTTGGCTTTGACAAGTCAAAACGGCAGGAGGAGGGGTGGAAGACGTTCCCCCTTAACGGTAAGTTTTAAGCCTGGACCTGCAGGTAAGTGATACTGCGGTCTTTATTGTTCCCATACTGTTCTACAGGTGGGGGAAACATGCACAAGACAAAGAAGTCGACCAGAGCTGCGACAAAGCTTGCGGGGGAAGACCGCGAAGTTGCGGACGCCAGCAGCGGCCGGCGGCACAGGAATCACCCGTAAGGGAACAGCTGTGCCCGACTTCGCCCCCGCACCGGCCAGATTAAACACTGCGTCTGGGCGGGAAGGCAAGAAGAAAACCAAAAGAGTCGTTGACTGATGAGTCCGACTTTGGGCGGCCAGCGACCGTGAGCGCTGGAGCCAGTTGGAGCGGCTTATGGAGCCGAGCTCCAACATGAAAAAGAAAGTTGGAGCGGCTTATGGAGCCGAGCTCCAACATGGAAAAGAAAGTTGGAGCGGCTTATGGAGCCGAGCTCCAACATGACAGGCTCCGGGAGATGGAGTCTAGTCACTGTGGGCACTATGTAAAACCCACAACAGCACCTCTTGTAGGGCTGCACAGTGCATCTCCCTCGTCAGAGGGGAGTACTGGTGGGTCAATTCTGGGCTGACCCTGAAGAGGGGTTTTGACAAACAAAACTACAAGTGTGCAGGGGGTGCAGGAAGGCAAAATCTACTGGTCATGGTGTCCAAATACATACAGCCAGACCACGATGGACACCACTGCAAAAATACTTGGGACCAGGAAACTGCGCATCCCTGAATGTTCCAGTCGTGGAAATAGCATCTGGAAACATGTCGGAGCAGGACTTAGGAAAGCCCTGGGGCTCATAAAGGCGACAACATTAAGGATCTCCTACAGCTAAAGACAGCACCCTTATGCACCCATCAGCAGAACAAGAGAAGCTGGTGAAAGCTCAAAGGCCGGGCATACAGGACAGCGATCTTTTAGACCATAGCCCAGACCAGCCTTTCTGGAAGATGCGCAAACCCCCAACCCAAAAACAAACCCAGACACCGGTGCCTCAACCTCCACGAAGACCACACAGAAGAAGCAAACTTCCACTGGTAACAATGGAGGTAGGTGTGTCTGGTCCCTTACAAATTATAGGAAGAGTGGATAATACACACATTGGTGGGAGATTACACTCTTTGGATATGGTGTATATTAACTACAGACACTTATATCCTAAGCAGTATCCAGGGATATACCATTGAATTGTGCAAAAGGGGTAATGGGTAAACCCAACACGATTGGCTGGAATACATTGTATTATATATTCAGTACAAAATAGGAACTGGTAACTGCTAAAGGACTGATTTCTAAAGGCTACTCCATGGCTAGCATCGACCTAAAAGATGCTTACTATTCAGTGCCTACACGGACTGATCACAAACGTTATTTAAAAAAAAAAATTCAACTGGATGGGGCAGCTCTGGCAGTATAGAGCTATACCAAATACATAATCATATGATCATACTAATTGTGGGCATAACTTTGGAGTTGGCCTAACTAGCTGTAACAGCCACCATACAATTGGGTGAAAACTGGGGTTATCATCCATCCAGTTAAATCTAAACTAACGCCTACCAACATAATGGATTATTTGGGGTTCACTATTGACAGCTCACATGTCGGTGACTTTACCAAAGGACAAGGCTACAGTCTTAACTGAGGCCTGCAACAACCCCACTGACATCAGTGAACCGTCTTATCAGATTGGTAGCAAGTATAATTGGCATATAGTGTCTGCCTTTCCAGCCACACAATTTGGACCTTTGTATTACCAAAAATCTACAAAGGGCAAAATATAAACACTCAAAGTTAATACTGGTCATTTCGACAGACCAATAAGCCACCAATCAAAGCTTATGGAATTAAAATGGTGGAGGGATAACATTCGGCATTGTTCCAACCCTATCGTTATCAGCAAACCCTTAGTGGTGCTACAAACTGATGCCAGTGCGCTTGGTTGGGGTACTACCAATTTCCATCTCCATCTGTGGAGGTAGATGAAAGGCACAGGAGGCATCATTATCACAGACACTGGGCATAAACTACCTGGAAATGTGGGGTGCGTTCTATGGCCTAAAGTCATACTGCTCTGGGATAAATCACCAGCGTGTTAGACTACAGAGTGACAACCTGACTAATACAATTTGGTAATGGTGTATCCAGAGAAATATTGGAATATCAGCTACTTACCTACCAGGTAACCCAAAATTCAGTGACAGACATCAGGTCATGCAAATTCAATAAAATAAGACTTAATCACCAGTTACCAAACTGTGTTTCTTGGGAACCAGACCCTGGGACAGCAGGGACAGATGCTTTTCACTACATTGAGGGGGCAATTGTTTATCTATGCATTCTCTCCTTTTCTGCATCATCAGTCGGGTATTACGAAAAATACAATAAGACTCAGCGTCTGTTAATTGGTAGTGCCGATTGGCCTACTTAACCATGGTTCCCTGTGATACTCAACATGGGGTTTAACCATGCATCACCATCCTGAAACAACCAGATTATTGGTTCATCCTGTAACAGGGGAACCCATCCATGTCAAAAACAACAAACCTATCAATTTGTAGAGTCTAAAGAAACCTCTACTGCAACTGGGACTGGCGGACCGAACATTGAACATTATCTCAGCGGGCCACAGACAGTCCACCAAAAACTATATCTGGTGTACATCAGGAAATGGGAGATATATTGTCACAGAAACAACATCACCTACAGTTGATGAACATAACGTCTGTTCTCGAATTCCTGGCAGGCCTCCATTATGACGAGGGGCTCAGTTACAGTGCCATTAACTGCGCCAGAAGTGCCCTATCAACATATCTATGGCGAGGATCAGAGCATCATTCTGTTGGGACTCACCCCTGGTAACCAAACATATGAGGGGAATTTTTAATATCTATCCCCCAAGAACCAGGGACTCTCTAAATGGGATATGAGTATTGCCCTAACGTTGCTAAGGAATTGGTCTCCAGCAACAGCTCTGTCCCTGCATAGACTGACGCACAAAACAGTCATGCTGATGGCTTTGGTTACGGCACTAAGGGTACAGTCGTACATAAGTTAAGGCTGGACTATATGACTTCTTCAACAGGAATATAACGTTTCATATAACGAATTAGTCAAACAGAACAGACCGGGATCATCAGGCCTCAAAATAGAATTTAGGGATTACCCTATAGATATCGTCTCTGTATAATAAGACAATTATTGTTCTATATGGAGAACACCAAAAACATCTGAGGCTATGAAATGGCACTACTAATCAGCCACAAACAAACCCACAAAAAAGTGTCGGTTCAAACTATTTTCAGATGGCTGAAACAGGTTTTAACAACAGCTGGGGTGGATACTAACATATTCAAATCTTATTCCACCAGGGCTGCAACTACATCGGCAGCTATGGAGTTGGATGTACCAATGAACCAAATCCTCGAGACAGCAGGATGGATCAGGGGAAAATGTTCCAACTATTCTACCACAAACCAGTAGTTAAACTGGAACTTTGCAGAGCCAATTTTAAGTTCTGTAATATAATTTCACCCCATAAATAGGGGCTATAATTTGTGTTAACAATTTATCATGGATTTCAATGTTGGATTCATGTCTAAACATGTTAACACAATTCCTCCCACAGTCAATTAAGGCAGATGTGATGCATGGACTCGTTTGCACGGCATGAAATCACAGAGCTTTGAAATCTTCACGTAGTCACTCACGTGATTCCGAAGTAAAATAGTAAGATTAAACGAGAACTTACCAGTTCGAAGTTTGATCGTTATTTTATGAGGAGTACGTTGAGGGAATACGTGCCCTCCGCTCCCACCCTTGATCATATACTCAACTGGTATTTTCTTCTCTAATCTTACTATGTTCAGTCATTACAGTTATCTGTGATTTCACACCGCTGCTTTGAAGAATGACACGCATGCGTCCTGGCGGGGTTCTTCACGTATTCCCTCAATGTACTCCTCATAAAATAACGATCAAACTTCGAACTGGTAAGTTCTCGTTTAATCTTACTATTAAAGCTTTAAAAATGCCAACTTTATCAAGATTTTTACTGTTAAAATCATTCCTGCCTGCTTCCAACACACTTCAATACAATGTTGCAACGCAGGAACACTCTGAACTTTTCATCTCACAGGTGGGGGAGGGCAAATTGCTATTGCAACACGCAGGGCATTGCAATTGGAATTTTTTTTAAAGCCCACTGCTGAGGGAGGCAGGGGAGTGCTGGAATCTTACATTCGGGAACAGCTGGAGTTGGAGGACCACGCCTCCCGTGGGGGCTACGGGTTGGGAACGGGTGCCCAATATATAATGAATTTTGAGGACAGCGGGTCCAAGAATGTACTATTTGCCAATCTGTCTCACAGTAGCTTATTAATGCCAGCGTTTTGTTCATTTTATTCTCTCATCCCCCCCCCTTATTCAACCACTTTATTCCACCTCCGCCTTTGTTTTGTTTAGAGATACAGCGTGGAACCGGGTCCTTCGGCCCACCTAGTTCCTGCCGTCCAACGATTCCTACTCACTAACGCTATCCTACACATTAGGGACAATTTACAATTTTGCCAAAGCCAATTAACCTACAAACCTGTACGTCTTTGGAGTGTGGGAGTAAACTGGGGCTCCCGGAGAAAACCCACGTAATCACGGGGAGAGCGTTCAAACTCCTCACAGACAGCACCCGTTGTCAGGATGAAACCGGGTCTCTGGTGCTGTAAGGCAGCAATTCTACTGTGCCGCCCCTACGTCTTTGGAGTATGGGAGATAACCGATGATCTCGAAGAAAACCCACACAGTCACGGGGAGAACGTACAAACACCATACAGGCAGCAGCCGTAGTGAGGATTGAACCCGGTTTTCTGGAGCTGTAAGACAGCAATTCTACCACTGCACCACTATGCTATTTCTTGCTACCTTATAACTCTAATTAAATGTATTTCTTCTTTGTTCAGTCTGTCATTTTTCATCTGTTAAGGAGTTGCTGTACAATTTCTCTGTGGAAAGGATCCAGACCACTTGTGCGGGCCACTAATGAGAGAGCATTTATTTTTGGGATGCACAACTAGATACTCGCATCTTCATTCATGATTAAAGATATAATGTTATGTTCTTGTTGCTTCATTGATCTCCCTCTGTGATCTCTCTTTGTCCCACTCTCTGGCCTCTCATAGTCTCCTTGCAACCATTCACGTGTCTCTGGTGCTCCTTTCCATTTTACCAATTATGTCAATGTCTTGCATGCTGTTTCTAAAAGCACATTAGTTGCATGTGAGAATGTAATTTTATTTTTGGAGGGGGAATGGTCCACTTAAAAACCGACTGCAACTAGAACTCTCTGGACCCAATGACAAGTGTGAAAGGATAGACAGGCCATTGACGGGTTAATGAACATAGTGACGATCGATCGGCTGAAGTACATTCAATTCAATGTCAGGACTATTGTGATTAAAGCAGATGGAACAATGTGTTGTGGCCATTACAGAGATTTGGTTTTAAGAGAGACAGTACTAACATTTCATCATTCTAGGGTTTTGATGTTTGAGATGTGATAGCGAGAGAAGTAAAAGATTTAGGTTAGAGATACAGCGCGGAAACAAGCACTTCATCCCACCGAGTCCACGCCGAACAGCAATCCCCCCACACTTAACACTATCCGACACACACTGGGGACATTTTACAATTTTACCAAGCCAAACCTGCACATCTTTGGAGAAGGAGGAGTTATACCAATCTGAAGTATTGTGTGCAGTTTTAGTCTCCTAATTTGAGGAAGGACATCCTTGTTATTGAGGCAGTTCAGTTTAAGTTCACAAGGTTAAACTCTACATCAGTGAGACCAAGAGCAGGCTTGGCAATCACTTCGATTTTTCAAGCATCTGCAGTTATCTCTTAAAAAGTTCACGAGGTTAATACCCAGGATGACAGGACTGTCATATGAGGAAAGATTGGGAAGATTGGGCTTGTATTCACTGGAATTTAGAAGGATGAGAGGGTATCTTATAGAAACATATAAAATTACAAAAGGACTGGACAAGCTAGATGCAGGAAAAACGTTCCCAATGTTGGGGGAGTCCAGAACCAAAGGCCACAGTCTAAGAATAAAGGGGAGGCCATTTAAAGCTGAGATGAGAAAAAAAAATTTCATCCAGAGAGTTGTGAATTTGTGGTATTCTCTGCCACAGAAGGCAGTAGAGGCCAATTCAGTGGATGAGTTTAAAAGAGTTAGATAGAGCTCTAGGGGCTAGCAGAATCAAGAGATATGGGGAAAAGGCAGGCACGAGTTACTGATTGTGGGTGATCAGCCATGATCACAATGAATGGCGGTGCTGGATCAAAGGGCCAAATGGCCTCCTGCAGCTATTTTCTAAGTTTCTATGTAATCTGTGAGAATGTCACAGCTGCACTAAGAGAGGAAATGCTGGAGGGTTCATCCACTGAAGCAATATGGACAGAGCTAAAACATGAGAAAGGTGCAATCACTCTGATGGTATTATCCCACAGGCCTCTGAAAAACAGATGGGAGATGGAGGAACAGATATGTCGACATTTTATGGATAGATGTGAAGGATTGCTTCATGATCTTTATATAATCTCTCTATATGTCAGTGAAAACTACTCTATTGTGAAATCTCCTCAAGGTATGTCTACTTTGAAGAAGTTCTCCTCCTCCTCGTCACCTATTCCTACGCTCCATAGATGCTGCCTCACCCGCTGAGTTTCTCCAGCATTTTTGTCTACCTTAGATTGTTCCAGTGGATAATTTAAACTTGACCAATATTGACAGGGACTTCTGTAGTGCAATTGGCTTAAATGGATCAGGATTTGTTGGGTGCATCAAGGAGGGTTACTTGAAACAGCAAGCTGGAAAGGGGATTTACAAGGATGTTGCCAGGGCTGGAGCTATAGGGAGAGGTTGAGTAGGCTGGGACTCTTATTCCTTGCAGGAGGATGAGGGGTGATCTTATTGAGGTGCATAAAATCATGAGAACAATAGATAATGTAATGCAAAGAATCTCTTGCCCAGAGTAGGTGAATTCAGCACCAGAGGACATAGGTTTAAGGTGAAAGGGAAAAGATTAAATAGGAATCTGATGGGTAACTTTTTCTCACAAAGGGTGGTGGGTGTATGGACCAAGCTGTCAGAGGAGGTAGTTGAGGCAGGGACCATCCAAACATTTAAGGAACAGTCAGACAGGTACCTTCTTAGGAGTAAAATGCGTGTGTGGCGAGGGTGGTGTACGTCTCTATGCAGACTTTATGCAGTCTTTACTTCTGGGCATTCAAGTTGCCGAACCAGGCCGTGATGCAACCAGTCAATATGGTCTTTACTGTGCACCTGTAAAAGTTCAAGAGAATCCTCTCTGACATATCGAATCTCAGTAATCTGGGAAATAGAGGTGTTTTTGGGCTTTCATTAAAGTTGAATCAGTGTGCTGGGTCCAGGAAAGACTTTCAGAAATATGAATGCTCAGGAATTTGAAGCTTTCGGCTCTTTCCACCTTTGTGCTGATCGATATAAACGGGTTTATGGGTCCTCCCCCTTCCTCTTCTAAAGTCCACAATCAGGCAGGTGGATAGACAGAGATAAGAGGACAAAAAGTTTGAGATAAGGATCGAAGCGGGGACAGTTGTGAATGCAGAGAAAGGGGTATAGATGGAAGAGGAGGAGGTAGTGGGGAAGTGTGTGAGAGTCTAGGTGGGGCACAGGGAAGAGTGGAGGGAGAGTATAGTCCAACTGGAGTAGGGCCCGCATGGGCCTTGCATTGGGAAATGAGGCTGGTCAGGTGAGTGTTTAAGAAGGAACTGCCGATGCTGGAAAATCAAAGGTAGACAAAAAAGCTGGAGAAATGCAGCGGGTGAGAGCATCTATGGAGCAAAGGAAATAGGCGATGTTTCAAAGGGTCTCGACGCTGCCTCACCCGCTGAGTTTCTCCAGCTTTTTTGTCTACCCTGGTCAGGTGAGTGGTGCTTCAGTGGAAAAGTAATTTGTGCGCAATGATACCAGCTCCAGTGTTAAGATAGTTATGAGTATGGATAAATCTGGACCTTGAGGTGGGGGAGAGGTAGGTGGAGGGCAAATTATAACCTTATTAGGCAGGAGCAAGAGTAAATTGGTAGCAGCTGTTATTTGATGTCTTCATCAAAAATGTATGAGTTTAAAGACGAGCTGATCAGAATTCAGCACTATCATGTTCCGTTAAGGGGGGGGGGGGGCAGGATATGGATTAGCTAGAGCTATGAGTGGAGAAATGGCAGTAGAGCGGGACTTTAAGTCAGCATCCACTTCATGCAGGCAGATTTGGTTCAGCTGCTGAAAGCAGTTAGCATCTTAGATTGACAGCCCTAGTGGGTGCAGACAAACAAAAACAGACAAGAGTGGAGCAACTGTGTGAGAGGAGTTTGTGTGGAGGTGCAAGTACTGTGAGGAGGATAAGTGCGAGGTTTTGGATCATGAGGCTTCCGCATCGAGGGTGATGGCAAGATAAGGTACAGTTTTTACATAAATACTGCCAAGGGCTTAGACGGGGTGGAATTTGTCAAATGCATTCTGGAAAGTTTCCTTGGGTAATATGTTGAGGGCTAAATGGGAGAGGGCAAAACATGTTCCCAAGCATGCAGATGACACTAAAATAGATGGTATTGTAGCCATTGAAGATGGTTATCAAAAATTACTGCAGGCTCTTGATCACTCGATTTGTGCACACAATTCCGGGTGTGCACTCAGACTCTGACTGCAAGGACTTTAATCTGAGCAAGTGGGAAGTGTTGGACTTTGGGTGGTCAAATGTAAGGGAAAAATATACAATTAACGGCAAGACCCTTAACAGCATTGTACTGAACGATGGTGGGGTTCAAAACCATAACTCTCTAAAAGTAGCAACACAAGTAGTCAAAAAAGTCTTCTGGTATGGTTACCTTTGGGGTATTAAATATAAGAATCAGGAGGTCATGTTGCAGAAAATAAAAATGTGGTTGACAATAGACAATAGGTGCAGGAGTAGGCCATTTGGCCCTTCCAGCCAGCACCGCCATTCAATGTGATCATGGCTGATCATCCCCAATCAGTACCCTGTTCCTGCCTTCTCCCCATATCCCCTGACTGCTATTTTTAAGAGCCCTATCTAGCTCTCTCTTGAAAGCATCCAGAGAACCTGCCTCCACTGCCCTCTGAGGCAGAGAATTCCACACTCACCACTCTCTGTGAGAAAAAGTGTCTCAGTTCTAAATGGCTTACTCCTTATTCTTAAACTGTGGCCCCTGGTTCTGAACTCCCCCAACATCGGGAACATGTTTCCTGCCTCTAGTGTGTCCAAGCCCTTAACAATCTTATATGTTTCAATGAGATATCCTCTCATCCTTCTAAACTCCAGAGTGTACAAGCCCAGCCGCTCCATTCTCGCAGCATATGACAGCACAACCTCATTAGTATTGTGTGCAGTAGAGGATGGATGTGGAGGTTTTGGAGAGGGTTCAGAAGAGGTTTGCCAGATTGCTTCCTGGATAGGAGGGTATTAACTGCAGGAAAAGGTTGGACAAATTAGGATTGTTTTCTCTGAAGTGTAAAAGAGGTTGAGTGAACAGAAATGTATTAAATTATGATAGAAGTGTATTAAATTAAGGGGCAGTGAATGAAGGCTCATTGGGCAGATCCACCCTCTGCTATTATGAGCACTGGAGTTAAATTTGAATGCATGAGGTCCCTGATGTGACATGGCTGTGGCATTATCAAATTGTGCATCCTTCAATTTTCTGTATAAATATTGTGTTCTGTGTTGGGTGAGGTTAAAAATTCCAATTAATAGCCATTGCTATGAGTTGAGTCATTGCAGCAATTTCTGAGTCGGTGATCTTTTCCTATGAAAGACTGAATGGATAGGAATTCCTATACAGTCTACAGATAATGAAGCATACTAAGGACACTCATGTATCGTACTGCGATTTTAGTTCAGTAGAAAATCCTTAACATTTACACACCTGGGGGAAGTGATTGTAAGGCTGTGCTATTATATTTTTTTCAATAATGATGAAACAAAGATAGTAAAAGCTGTGAATCACATCACTAGGAGGCACAACTGAAATAGAAATCTCTAGAGGGAGCTGACATTGAAGCATGGATTTGCTGGGCAGAGTGGGGAACAGATTACACTTAGAATGCATTTTAGTTAGAGCCAAGAAAAATAAGTAATGGGTGTTTAATAAACCTGAAGAAAAACAAGCGAATGGCAGCAAGACCAAGCTTTTCAGTTGGACAAAACTTTTCAGTTGTGCTTGAATTAATCTTTTCCAATGAAATTTCCAAATTCACAGGACTCTTTTGAGGAACAAGAAGCTACAAGATCAAACGTTGGGGAGAAATCATGTGTTGTTGTAGACGTCTATTAGGGGCATTTAGTTATTTTTGACATGATCCCTTAAAATGAGGGTCAACAAAATTAATTGACGTATTCAAAATTATGATCATGAGAATATAGACATAAGCAAATGTTTTCAGCTTGTTGTTCAAAAGGAATTTTGTTTTTTGCTCCATGGAGTTCTATTGCTTCTTTCTATCCAGATCTTCTTTAATGTGATTAAAAAAAACATTTTTTTTCATTTTTCCTGCTTGCCAGATATTTATGAATAGAACTGCAACTTGCATTCTTTGGAAGATTTTGATGTGTAGGCTGAATCTTAAAGTACCGTTACAAATCATAGATTTCCTGAATTCTCATTACAGGCTACTTTTTTGACCAGTCTACTTTCACTGGGTTCAATCAATTGGTTAGAATAAAGCTTGTTGATAGTGATCAACAATTAAATTGTTAATGTGAGGAGAAGGTTTCAAAAGAATCTTTGTCCACTGAGAACAGAACAAAATGTAGAAACAAGTAAATTGCAGATGCTGGTTGATACCAATGGTAGACACAAAGTGCTGAAGTGGCGGCGCTGTGAAACGGCTGCGGCTCGCCTGCAGTCTGTCTGTTTTTACTTTTTTTGTGTTGTTTTTTTTGTCTAGTTCAGTTAAACTTTTGGTTATTAGGTGGTGTTATGTGTGGGGGGGGTGCTGAAACAGGGCTTTCTGTCTCTCCCTTCGGGGGAATGCGACTTTTTTGTCGTATCCCCTTTCTCTTCCCCCGCCTGAGCTGAGGCCTCCAACCTGCGACCGACCTCAAGGCTCGGGAGGTAGAGCCAGCCAGTCTTCGAGCTGCGGCGACGTTCGGGCAGCGGCACGACTCGGCGCTCCGGTGAGGGCAGACGGCGCGGGGCTGAGACACTCCTGTGTGGGCGGCCTGGGTCCCGGCTGGAAGGCGCTCCCGTGTGGGCAGCGCGGTGCGGGGATGAGACGCTCTCGTGTGGGCGGCCCGGTGCGGGGCTGAGACGCTCTCGTGTGGGCGGCCCGGTGCGGGGCGGAGACGGCGCTCCGGTGGCTGAGGTGGCGTTCTGGCGGCGGCGACCTGAATCCGGGGCCGGCCGCGGGCCAGTGGACGACATCGTCGGGAGCTCGCAGGTCACAGGCTGGTGCCTGTTTTCCGGAGCTCCCGTGGTAACAGCTGCATCCGCTGGACTGGAGGGCGGCAGCTTCGACCACCCCCGGGCCGCGGAGCTTGAACCGCGGGACTGACTTACCATCGCCCGGTGGGGTATCGCCTCAGCGCAGAGGGGGAAGAGACAGTAACTCTAAGACTTTTGCCTCCATCACAGTGAGGAGGTGCTTGGTGAACTCACTGTGGTGGATGTTAATTTGTGTTTATTGTGTGTTGTTATTATTACATGTATGGCGGCAGGCAACAACATTTCGTTCAGACCGAAAGGTCTGAATGACAAATAAAGGATTCAATTCAATTCAATTCAATGAAGTAACTCAGTGTGTCAGGTAGCATCTATGGAGAAAAATTATGTGTGACGTTTTGGGTAGGGACCCTTTATACTGAAAGAAGGGGTGGGGGGGAGGGGTAAAGTGCTGGCAGAGTCATAGAGGGGGAGCAGTGAGAGGGTTTTGCACAACTTTTGTTGGAGAGAGGAAGAGAACTTCTTCAAAGTAGGCATACCTTGAGATTTTGAAGTGAAGCAGACAAAATGTAGAAACGAGGAACTGCAGATGCTGGCTTATACCAAAGATAGACACCAGGTGCTTGAATAACTCAGCGGGCCAGGCAGTACATCTGGAGAAAAAGGATAGATGACGTATCTGGTCGAGACCCTTCTTCAGAATCGGGGTTCAGACCTTGAAGAAGGGTCCTGACCTGAAACGTCACCTACCCATGTTCTCCAGAGATGCTGCCTGACCCGAGTTACTCCAGCACTGTGTCCTTTAGTATTAAGTAGGAGGCTTGCTCAGCATCCACCCTCTTATCAGCATTAACTGCATTGTCCAATGCAATAAATTCTTCGATAGCACCTCCTTCACTCCAACAGATGTGGACGTCGTTAGCAAATTTAGCATTTATTGCCCATAATTAACCTTTGAAATTCGCAGTGAATTCCTTTCTTCAATTGCTGAGGTGAATGTGTTCCCATTATGCCCTTATGCAACAAGTTTTCAGACTTAAACACACTGACAAGGAAATGAATCTGTGTATTTCCAAGCCAGGATCATGTGTATCTTCATGGAGAATTTGCAAGTCATAGTGTATTAATGCCCCTATCTGTTGTCATTTGAGATGGAACGGTTTCTCGTTTGTGACCATCAGTCGGCTCATCCCCTCCTCTTTCCAAAGAGGCCTAGGCTTGGGGGCAGTCAGGCTAACGCTTTCTCAGTAATTTACATAAATCCCTTTATCTTCCGATGTGGAGAAAATTATATTGAGATTAGTTTCAACACCTATTTTCCCTCCTAATTGCTCTGTAGGGTGTCAGATACTTTTCTGGTGTATTGTTTGTATTTCCAATTCAGCCCACTGATTCTTAGTTATACTCTAGTTGTCGTCTACTAGGGGAAACCAAATGCACGTTGGATAACTACAGAAGAAGGGTTTCATCCCAAAACTTTGCCTATTTCCTTCGCTCCATAGATGCTGTCTCACCCGCTGAGTTTCTCCAGCACTTTTGTCTACCACAGAATACATCAATGTGCCTTTAAGGATACCCCTGACCTTCCAGTTGCCTGTCACTAAATCTTCACCCCATAACCACTCTACCTTCTGACCTCTGAATACCAGAGCAAAAGGAGGCTACAGATTTTTGGTTATTGAGTAGAGCAACTACTTGTGGAAAAAAGCTGTTTTTATGTCTGGTTGTGGCAGTTTTGACAGTCTGGAGTCGCCTTCCAGAGGGAAGTGATTCAAAGAGTTTGTGGCCAGGGTGTGAGGGGTCAGAGATGATCTTACCCGCTCGATTCCTGGCCCTTGCAGTGTACAGTTCGTCAATGGAGGGAAGGTTACAGCTGACCGGACGATTAGCTACAGCCTCCGGGTGTTATGCTTGGTGTCTGAGCCAAACCAGACCATGATGGAGAAGGTGAGGACAGACTCTAGGATGGCCGTATAGAATTGGACCATCATTGCCTGTGGTAGATTGTGCTTCCTCAGCTGCTGCAGGAAGTACATCCTCTGTTGTGCCTTTTTGACTGTGGAGTCGATGGTAGCCCCCACTTAAGGTCCTTGGAGATGATGGTTCCCAGGAACTTAAAAGACTCCACAGATGTGACTGTGGTGTTGTTGAGGGTGAAGTGAGGGGAGTGTGAGCTCTCCTAAAGTTTACTATCAATTCCACTGTCTTAAGAGCATTGAGCTCCAGATTGTTGCGACGGCACCAGGACGCCAGCTGTGACACTTCTTGTCCGTAGGCAGATTCCTCCCCATCCTGGATCAGTCCAATCAGGGTTGTGTCGTCCGCAAACTTGAGAAGCTTGACAGAGGAGTCAGTGGAGGTTCAGTCATTGGTGTAGAGGAGAGGGGAGAGTACGCAGCCTTGCGGTGCTCCTATGCTGAGGGTTTGCGGGTCCGAGATGTGCTTTCCCAGCCTCACATGCTGCTTCCTGTCTGTCAGGAAGCTGGTGATCCACCGACCGAGGGGTTCAGGCACAGTCAACTTGGAAGGTTTGGAGTGTAGTAGCTCTGGCACAATGGTGTTGAATGTAGAGCTAAAATCAACAAACAGGATTCTCGCATTGGTCCCCTGGCGGTCTAGGTGCTGGAGGATGAAGTGCAGGCCTAGGTTGACTGCGTCATCTACAGATCTATTGGCCCGATATGCAAACTGCAGAGGATCCAGCAGGGGGTTCGTGATATTTTTCACCTTGGCCAGCACAAGCCTTTCATGACTACAGAGGTCAGTGCGACAGGCCTGAAGTCATTAAGACCAGTAATCCTTGCCTTTTTGGGTACAGGGGCAATAGTGGAGACTTTGAAGCAGGCAGGGACAGTACGGGGACTGTTTGAAAATGTCTGTGAAGACCGGTGCCAGTTGTTCGGCACAGAGCTTGAGAGTAGAGGGGGAAACATTGTCCTGGAGATTTCCTGCTTTTCTGTCTACTGAAAAGCAAAGATTCTATAGCGGAGCAAGATAGGCTACTCCTGCGAAATACAATGGGCTGACGTGTAGTACGCTACGGAGGGGATCCTGGGCATTTTTCCCCGCCCATTTTAGTAACCGGAGCCTATCTGACCCGACCCGACTCCCAGGGTAATCAATGTTGCGGGGCAACAGTTTGTGTGGGTTAGATTCATAATTCTGTCAGTTCATACTTCTTGTCAAGAATAAAATTTGACTCTGGTAATTGTCTTTTTTAATGTTTTGTAAATCATTTCTTTTTAAATGGCTCACAAGCAGTGTTTGGGTTGATTTTGTAGTAACCGGAACCGACCCGACTCGCAGGGTAATTGACATTGCGGGGGAAGTTTTTGTGCGTGATATAGGGTTAGATTCATAATTCTGTTAGTTCATACTTCTGTTAATTCTTGTTAAAGAATAAAATGTTTATAAACACACATACATGAATGTGATATAAATGTATATAATCATGTAACACACACAATTATATTTCTTCTGATCCAATGATGAACTTTATTTCAGACTAGACAAGGGACATTAAATAAGAAACATTGTAAACCTCCCCGCAACTTCACACACATTAGGCCTTATCTCCCCCCCCCCCCCCCCCCCCCCCGGCACTCCCTCGCCTGCCCCCTCACTACAATGTCTCCCCCCCCCCCCCCCCCTCCTATGCCTCTCTCCCCACTGCCCCGGGCCGCGCACCCCCTTTCCCGCTGCCCCGAGCCGCGCACTCCCTCTCCCCGCTGCCCCGGGCCGCGCACCCCTTTCCCGTTGCCCCGGGCCGCGCACTCCCTCTCCCCGCTGCCTCGGGCCGCACACTCCCTCTCCCTCACCCCGGGCCGCGCACTCCCTCTCCCCGGGCCCCGCACTCCCTCTCCCCGGGCCCCGCACTCCCTCTCCCCGGGCCGCGCACTCCTTCTCCCCGGGCCCCGCACTCCTTTTCCCCGCTGCCCCGAGCCACCCACTCCTTCTCCCCGCTGCCCCGGGCCGCGCACCCCCTTTCCCGCTGCCCCGGGCCGCACACTCCCTCTCCCTCTCCCCGGGCCACGCACTCCCTCTCCCCGCTGCCCCGGGCCGCGTACTCCCTCTCCCCGCTGCCCCTGGCCACGCACTCCCTCTCCCCGCTGCGGAAACAAAGATCCAATCTTTGGCCGGAAGCAAGATGGCGGAACAAGATGGCGGAGCAAGATGGCGGAACAAGATGGCGGGGGCTGGTTGCTAAAATGGGTCATATAATCACCCATGAATCCGCCCATGAGCGTACTACACGTTTGCGTGAGAGTAACCCATCTTGCTCCGCTATAAGATCTTTGCTGAAAAGCCTCTCCACCTCCTCTCTTTTTATTGTTGATGATGGAGAAGTGATATTGTGCAGCCAGGAGGGTGTGGGTAATTGGGTGTGAAGTGGTGATTTGAGAGGGGTGGGTGGGAAAGAGTCCAGACTTTTCAGATACCACCCTAGGGTTGTTTGACGAAGTTGGCTCAGGAGACACAAGAGACTGCAGATGCTGGGATCTTGAGCAGAAAACAAAGTGCTGGAGGAACTCAGTGGGGATAGGCAGCATCTGTGAAGAAAATGGACAGACAACATTTTTGGGTGGGGACACTTCTTCAGAGTCGACCTGGAGGAGGATCCCAACCAAAAATGTCAGTTTCCCTCCACGGATACTGCCTGACCCCACTGAGTTCCTCCAGCACTTTGACATTTCGGGGTCAAGACCCTTCTTCATTCACAGAATGAATATGCAAATTCCACACAGACAGCACCCAAGGTCACAATCGAACCCGGGTCTCTGGCGCAACTCTACCAGGTCCACCGCTGTGCTGCCCCCAAGGCATATGCATGGAAGAGCAAATAGAATCTGTCAAGAAAAATTCAAAATGTACACCGCCGAGACCAAGAGTAAATCGGTTCCTGATGTTGGGGGAGTCCAGAACCAGGGGTCACAGTTTAAGAATAAGGGGTAAGCCATTTAGGACTGAGATGTGGAAAAACCTTTTCAGCCAGACATTTGTGAATCTGGAATTCTCTGCGACAGAAGGCAGTGGAGGCCAATTCACTGGATGTTTTCAAGAGAGAGTTAGATATAGCTCTTGGGGATAATGGAATAAAGGGATAGACATTAGACAATAGGTGCAGTAGTAGGCCATTCAGCCCTTCGAGCCAGCACCACCATTGAATGTGATCATGGCTGATCATCCACAATCAGTACCCCGTTCCTGCCTTCTCCCCATATCCTCTGACTCCGCTATCTTTAAGAGCCCAATCTAGCTCTCTCTTGAAAGCATCCAGAGAACTGGCCTCCACCGCCCTCTGAGGCAGGGAATTCCACAGACTCACAACTGTGTGGAAAAAGTGTTTCCTCATCTCCGTTCTAAATGGCTTACCCCTTATTCTTAAACTGTGGCCCCTGGTTCTGGACTCCCCCAACATCGGAAACATGTTTCCTGCCTCTGGCGTGTCCCAACCCTTAATAATCTTATGTTTCAATAAGACCCCCCTCTCACTCTTCTAAATTCCAGAGTATACAAGCGCAGCCACTTCATTCTCTCAGCATGTGACAGTCCCGCCATCCCGGGAATTAACCTTGTGAACCTACGCTGCATATGGGGAGAAAGCAAAAATGAGGTACTGATTTTAGGGGGAAAAAACAACCCAGCATCTGCAGTTCTTTCTTGCACATTGTGTTCAGAGAATTGTCCACTTTTATCAGATTGTTCATAAATTCATGTGATTCGGAGCAGAATTAGGCCATTCGGCCCATCAAGTCTTATCCGCCATTCAATCATGACTGATTTCTCTTACCCACTTTACCCCATGCTCCTGCCTTCACTCCATAACCCCTGACACCCGTACTAATTGAGAATCTCATCTCTCTGCCTTAAAAATATCTATTGACTTGGTCTCCACAGTCTTCTGTGGCAATGAATACCAGTTTCACCACCCTCTGACTAAAGAAATTCCTCCTCTTCTTCTTCCCAAAGGTATGTCATTTTATTCTGAGGCTGCGCCTCCTCGTCCTACACTCTTCCACGAGTAGAAACACCCTCTCCTCATCCACTCTATCCAGGCCTTTCACTAGTCGGTCAGATTGGTCAGCGTTTGTGATAATGTTTCATACAGGCCTACGCACTGGCTATTCTGGTAATGGAAATTAGCCCTTGGAGAATTCACAAATATCTACCCAAATATTTCAGATGGAGAATAAACACTCATTGAATTTATGTTGGATTGGGGGGGGAGAGGTGTAAATATATAAACATCAACTTTTTAATCAAATCGCGTGTCCTGATGTACGTGTAGAAAACATGGCCTGGCGTTGCAGGACTTTCAATACAAGTCACTTTCTAGGAATGCAATCCCAAGCCCTACATGCGCTCTTGCTTATAATCTAGTCATTGGTCAGGATGATATTTGTGGTCCATATTGTTCTCTGAATGTTTGTCATTTGCATTTTGATATTTCAAAGATATTTAAAAACTGAAAAATCATTTTGATGCTAAATTTATTGAAAAATAATTCTTAAGATTTACATTCTCAGCTCTTTTTTTCCCCCTGTTGACGTTTGTTTCATTTGAGGTATACCTCCAGGCAGATCTATATAATTGTTGTAGGAAGGAACAGCAGATGCTGGTTTAAATCGAAGATAGACACAAAATGCTGGAGTAAATCAGCGGGACAGGCAGCACCTCTGGAGAGAAGGAATGGGTAACGTTTTGGGTTGAACCCCTTCTTCAGACTGCCTATCTTCGATATATAATATTGTTTGCTTGCATTTTGACTTTGCAATTTTTAAATTTCTCTGTACATAGTCCTGCAGTTTTGATTCTGGGGGTGAACTAGTTTTGCGATGCTCAAAGTTATTAGCCTTGAAGGCAATATTAGCTTGTTGAGTTATACTTGTTGAATGTTTTATTAGCTAGTTCAGTCCCAGGAACACCTTGCATCTTCAGATGATTACTGTTCTTTGTAAAGTTGTTAGGTGGGTTAGAAAAATATCTCTTTGCCTATCTTTAATTTATTTTCAATTGCACGTTAACATTGGGGCACCTTCAGAGCCCAGTCATGATTCCTTAATTGAATCTGAATTGTGTTAGCATAGCCCCAAAGATTTAGTATTTTGAAGAAGGGTTTCGACCCGAAACATTGCCTGTTTCCTTCACTCCATAGATGCTGCCTCACCCGCTGAGTTTCCCCACCATTTTTGTCTACCTTCGATTTTCCAGCATCTACAGTTCCTTCTTAAACATTTAGTATTCTCCAGCATTTTTGTCTACCATCGCTTTTTCCAGCATCTGCAGTTATTTCTTGAACATTTTGTCTACTCCACTGCAAGGTATGCCTACTTTGAAGAAGTTCTCCTTCTCTCTCCGAAGACAGTTTAGCAACCTCCTCTCTCATTGCCCTCCCTCTGTAATTCCCCCTTCCCTCCAACCCTACGACCACATCTTAACCCAGACCCGTTACCACAGCCACGTTTGGTTTCTCGGGACTTGCCTGCGCCTCCATCTTATTATATAAACCTGATCCCCCGGTGGTTCAGCACTTCAACTCCCCCTCTCCCTCCCATTCCGAATCTGACCTTTCTGTCCTGGGCCTCCTCCATGGCCAGAGTGAGTCCCACTGCAAATTGGAGGAGCAGCACCTCATATTTCGCTTGTGTAGTTTACACCCCAGTGGTATGAACATTGACCTCCAGTTTCAGGTAGTCCTTGCTTTCTCCCTCCTTTCCCCTCCCCAGCACTCCCACAGACCACAGTCTCCGCCTCTTCCTTTCTTCTTCCCGCCCCCCCACCCCCACATCAGTCTGAAGGAGGGTCTCGACCCGAAACGTAACCTATTCCATCACTCCATAGATGCTGCCTCACTCGCTGAGTTTCTCCATCATTTTTATCTACCTTCTAGTATTCTTCAGCAATCATTTTACCATGGTATTTTTGGGCTACACAAGTCAGATTGGAGTCAAAAGCAGCCCCCTTGTCATATCTTGCAGAACTTTGTTTAGTTTAGAGATACAGCATGGAAACAGGCCCGTCGGCCCACCGGGTCCGCGCCGACCAGCGATCCCCGCTATCCTACACCCACTAGAGACAGTTTTTACATTTAGCAAGCCAATTAACCTACAAACCTGTACGTCTTTGGAGTGTGGGAGGAAACCGAAGATCTCTGAGAAAGCCCACGCAGGTCACGGGGAGAGCGTACAAACTCCGTACAGACAGTGTCAAAGTTTGTTTCGTAAAAGCAGATAGCAACAAAAACCATGGCAATCTTTAATTGATTCGAGAATTTAATGTGATTTGAGAATTAAGGGACAAATGTTTAGGGGTAACATGAGGGGGATCTTCTTTACTCAGGTAGCTGTGTGGAATGAGCTTCCAGTGGAAGTGGTGGAGGCAGGTTCGATTTTATCATTTAAAAATAAATTGGATAGTTATATGGACGGGAAAGGAATGGAGTGTTATGGTCTGAGTGCAGGTAGATGGGACTAGGTGAGAGTCAGTGTTCGGCACGGACTAGAAGGGCCGAGGTGGCCTGTTTCCGTGCTGTAATTGTTATATGGTTGTTATATGGTTCGTCAGATGGTAGTGGCAAAAGATCTACAATGAGCACAAACATTGCTCAGTGCTTCTCGGGCTCCCACTCACAGAACAAAGAAGAGTTAGCACAATTATCTATTTTTATTATCAGTAAAACACTCCTACCAAGTCTGAATATGGCATGACTGAAAAATTCTGCAGCCTTTCAGAAGATAGGAAGGCTGGGTCCAAATCAAGCTCATCCAATAACAAGTTATTACTTATCTCTGGAGCATCAGCTATTTTTTCAATCTTGGCTTCTTTATGGCCTTGAATGAAGCACATGTTATTACTGCAGGCTGCCATCTTAATGTGTTTATTTGAAAGGCAACCTGTCCTCTATATTGTGTTCATTCAATTTACAAAGTCATTCAGACTTGGCACCAAGCCATTCTTTTGTTCTACTCGATCATGCTTTTGTAGAAGAACGACTACATTTTTGATTTGACTACTAGATTTGACTATTAGCTCTTTCAACAGCACCCGTAGTCGGGATCGAACCTGGGTCTCCGGCGCCACATTCGCTGTAAGGCAGCAACTCTACCTCTGCGCCTTTGTCCATTGATTTATTGGAGGTTTATTTTAATTTAGTTAACATAGTGGTAACATAGCATAATGTTGATAGGCTGTGGGCCGAGCATCAAAAATGTGTCTAGAAATCAGTTTTCGTGACCCAAGTCACCAAACTACATGAAATTTTCCACAGATTTAGATGAAATATAATTGAGAAGGAAGTCATAACTCGTCATTGCCGAAAGTTGCACATTAATTAATTAAACTAATTAGAAAATGAGATCGGGAAAGTAAGCGCCATCTAATGGCCAATGCCCATATTACACGATGGGCAGCCTATTTCCGTGTTGCAGTCCATTTAAACTATATATCATTATACCTATATATATTCCAGATAGTAATATAGGTATAATATATATATCTAATAATATAATAATAACTATATCTATTCCAGATAGTAATATAGGTATAATAATATATTATTATACCTATATATATTCCAGATAGATATATTCCTCTGTTTTCCTGAAAACGGCCGCTACGGACGGCACTTTTTAAACCCCCCCCCCCCCCCCCCGCGGAGAAGATCCGCGACTCCGCGTTCGCGAATCAGCCGCTTTTTAATTGAGACCGCGGCTTCACTATGTTAAATACATAGGCCCCGCGATCGGAGCACCTTTTCCCGGTAAGTTATTGCAGGCAGCTCCGAGATTAGATGGTTAAGACTTATCACTCTACAACAAGCTGGCATTAGTGAAAATGTTTAATTTACCTTGTTATTGATACATATAGTTTAGGCCCTCAACTTCATGAATGAATGAATAAGTGAATGAATGAGTGAGTGAATGAGTGAGTGAGTGAGTGAATGAAGGAATGAATGAGTGAATGAATGAATGAATGAAGGAATGAATGAATGAATGAGTGAATGTACAGCCTCCAAATCTCATTTTTTCACATTATAAAGGGTGCAATTAACTTAATTAAAGTCCATACGGATTAATTTTCATAAATTCAAACTTTAGATCTTACCTTTCAGTTTGAGTTGATTCACAAAGTTTCACAACTTTGTGCTCAGCAGGGACTTTGCTTTCAAGACTTTATTTTACTTCTATCCACTTAGCTGCACATTTTTCAGACTTCTTAATGCTTTTCTCACTAAATTCAATTACCCTGCTGCAAGTTACCACGACAAAGAACCTTCATCGGAATCTCCAGAAAAACATGCATCAGTGAAGCCCTCTCAGCTATGTTGTGTGCTAGCCTCAAACAAAGCGCGTGATTGGCCAACTGGCAGACAACTCAATGTTAAACGTGCTTTGATTGGACTAAAAATACCCGAGATTTTTCCGGTTTTTCTCTAATTTAATTTAAAAAATGTGCAAGTCTTGTTCATGACAAGTTTCAGAGGTGATTTATATTTTTTTTTACACAATATGTATTGGTGACTTGGGTCACGAAACACTGGAATAAAGCTCCTCGGCCCACAGCCTATGAGGGGGACATTATTTCTTAGTATATTGGTTCTTTCATTTTGGAGATTCTCTTAATTTCTGTAAAAAAATTTAATGAGGCCTTTGGCCCATGATATTTGTGCTGAACATTTTCCCATTAAAACTGCTTGCATCTGCTGGTACATGATACATATCCCTCTATTCTCTGCACTTGCATTCTCCTAAGTAAAGGCCGATTAAACGCCACTATCGTATCTGCCTCTACCACCACCCCTGGCAATGCATTCTAGGCCCTGCCACTCTGTAGTTTAAATAAATACTTGACTGAAACTTTCCCCCTCTCACGTTATAGACAATAGGTGCAGGAATGGGGCCATTCGGCCCTTCGAGCCAGCACCGCCATTCAATGCCATCCCCAATCAGTACCCCGTTCCTGCCTTCTCCCCATATCCCCTGACTCCGCTATTTTTAAGAGCCCTATCTAGCTCTCTCTTGAAAGCATCCAGAGAACCTGCCTCCACTGCCCTCTGAGGCAGAGCATTCCACACTCACCACTCTCTGGGAGAAAAAGTGTTTCCTCGTGTCTGTTCTAAATGGCTTATTCTTAAACTGTGGCCCCTGGTTCTGGACTCCCCCCAACATCGGGAACATGTTTCCTGCCTCTAGCATGTCCAAGCCCTTAACAATCTTGTATGTTTCAATGAGATTGCCTCTCATCCTTCTAAACTCCAGAGTGTACAAGCCCAGCTGCTCCATTCTCTCAGCATCTGACAGTCCCGCCATCCCGGGAATTAATCTTGTAGTTATTCCCTCCGGTGTTGGACATTTCCACCCAGGGAGAAAAAGGTTCTGTCTACCCTGTCTATGCATCTCATACTTTTATACACTTCTAACCAGTCTCAACTAAACCTCTGACATTCCAAAGAAAACAATTCAAGTCTGTCCATCCTCTCCCTGTAGATGAAACCCTCTAATCTTCGGCAGCATTCTAGTAAACCTCCTCTGCACCCTCTCCAAAGCCTCCACATCTTTCCTGTAATGGAGCGATCAGAACTGCACGCAATACTCCAAATGCGGCCTGACCAACGTCCTATGGAGCTGTATCATGACTTCCACAACAGTTGTGCCAGCTTTTGGTCCTTTCAACGAACCAAAACATCTTCGTTAATGTTAAGCAAATTATAAATAAATCTTGGGCAATATGATGTACTTTTTCAGTATGTGTACATTGGATTTATAGGCAGCTTTTCCCCTCCTCCGCCAGTGAGTACAGCTAATGAAGAGGTTTTCGTCGGCGGTTCTTGACTCAAATGGAAGAGAGTGCTGAAGCTGGAACAGCAGCTTGTTTTAGATTTATGCTGATGGTCCATGTTTTTAGTGCTGCCCAGATTTACTGGAAATCACTTATTTCATCTGGCAGATTTTTATGAATCACTACCCATCATTTTTTATGTATCATTCTATACTGGGATTGTGGTAAAAAAAAAATCACCACTGAGGATCTGATTAATACATTTCATTAAAGCTGGCATCTTGCATTGATAGCTGTCAGTTATAAGACTGGTAAAGGCCCTGATTATACTTTATGCGTGTACACTCCAAATCCCTTGAATATGCCAACCTACTTGAGCCCAGTTCATGCCACCTACCTTCTCTCATGTGCTTATCTGTTGTTGTTCTGAATTAACTGGTACCAGCATTGCTACTGTCATACCTTACTTGCTATGCATATGGAAACTGTTTAGAAAGAAGAAAAAAAAGGAGTATGGAGAGGATAGAAATTCATGCAAGAATAGTTATAGAGAAAGGGAGACTGAAATGAAGGATTAAACTAATTTGTAGTATAATTAACAATAGAAGCTTTCTACATTTAAAAATGCTTTCTTTATATCGACATCACTATGACATGGTCACAGTTCCATATCAGACATTGCTTGTTCATATGTTCTAGGTGCAGAATTAGGTCATTTGTTCCATCAAGGCTATTCTGCCATTCAATCATGGCTGATCTATCTTTCCCTATCTAATCCATTCTCCTGCCTCTTCCACCCCCGCCCCCTCCCCCCCCATTACCCCTGGCATCCATACTAATCAAGAATCTGTCAATCGCCGCCTTAAATACCCATTGACTTGACCTCCACAGCCGCCTGTAGCGATGAATTTCATAGATTCACCATCTGACAAGAAATTTCACCTCATCTCCTTTCTAAAGATACGTCCGTTTATTCTGAGGCTATGGCCTGTGGTCCTAGACTCTCCCACTAGTGGAAACATCCTCTCCACATTCACTCTATCCAGGCCTTTCTCTATTCGGTAAGTTTCAGTGAGGTTTCCCCTCATCCTTCTAAACTCCTATGAGTACAGGCCTAGTGCCTTCAAGCGCTCATCATATGTGAACCCACTCATTCCCAGGATCATTCTCGTAAACCCCCTCTGGGCCCTCACTAATTCCAATAGTCAATAGTCAGTTTATTCGTCACATACACAATGAAGTGCAGTGAAATGAACTTGCCAGCAGCGGTACAATCAAAAAGAACGCACAATACACAATAAAAAATTTACCACAAAACATCCACCACAGCATTCATCACTGTGGTGGAAGGCACAAAGTTCAGTCAGTCCTCCTCCATTTTTCCCTGTGATCGGGACCACAAACCTCCGCAGTCGCTGCTGCGGGCGGACAGATGTACAGGCAAGGTAACATCCATGTGAATTTCACTGGTTGATACCAAGGCATTAATGCCATCATCATTGTGTGCTTTCCAATTGATATTTCTGGTTGTTTGCCGCAGCCATAGGTTTTCTGGAAGATCGGCATTGTATCTAAAGTAGACCCGGTTTCTATAGCTATTGATATATTATTGTCACGTGTGCCAAGTTGCAGTGAAAACCTTGGTTGTGATTGCTATCCATGCACGTCATACCATACATCAGGAAGTGCAAAAGAGAAAATAAACAGAGTGCAAAATACAGCATTACAACTACAGAGAGAGTAGATTCTTCAATTAATTGTACATAATAATTTCTACATTTGCTGTGGAGTTGTGCATCATAAATATTGGCCCTTCAGCACAATTCGTCCATGCTATCTATGCTGGCCCCATATTCCTGCGAAAGACGAACAGATGATTTGGCTGACCAAATCTAGATTTTAACTATTTTCATTGTTGGCAAGTATAAAGAACGGTCTCGACCCGAAACGTCACCCTTCTCTCCATAGATGCTGCCTGTCCCGCTGAGTTACTCCAGCATTTTGTGTCCCATCTTCAGTGTAAACCAGCTTCTGCTGTTCACTCCTACACATTGAGTCTCATTTTAGTTCTATATGCTTCTATTTTTATGTATGCCATTTTTTGTTTAGTCAATGGATTAGGAATTTAATGCTGAAACTAGAGGTAATAAACAACTATTTCACCTTGAATAACTTCCTGTGAAATGGCTTATCATCAAAATGGTTCATTGAGAATTGTTTGTTTGTGCCTCTTTTGGAGATGCCACTGTTTGTTCAGTATGTTTGCCTATTGAAGTATGAGCTATTTCACTATTATCCAAAGATAGACACAAACAGCTGCAGTAACTCAGCGGGTCAGACAACGTCTCTGGAGAAAAGGAATAGGTGACGTTTCGGGTCAAGACCCTTCTTCAGACCCTGTTACCCAATTGAGTTGTGGGATTCTGAAGCTCCATAAAATGTAGTCAGTCATAAGCCAGTGATAAATTGGTTGCTATCCTCCAGTGTTTTAATGCGATATGTACAAAATGCCACAAACAGACATTGAAGATGGTTGATGGGAATCAGAAAAAGCAGACAAGTAATTGAATCTGTTTGGAGAAACAGCACGCTTAGGAATAATGACAAGAAGGGAAACAATGAACTGTTGATTGACATGAAGGCTTGACATAGTTTTCCAAAGGCAAATGGAGAGAGATGAAAGTAGATAATTTAAAATGGGATTACTACATTTTGTTGACACTTGGAGGCAGATGAAAAAAATTCTGTACTGTATATGTACTTTATATCCTTATCTCCACGTCTCCCTCTCCCCTGACTCTCAGACTGAAGAAAGGTCTCAACCCGTAACGTCACCATTCCTTCTCTCCAGAGATACCGCCTGTCCCGCTGAGTTAGTCCAGCTTTTTGTGTAATCCTTTGTTTTCATATGTATTGTGTCTTAGATGGTGTGCCAATGGTCATCAATAACCACTTCATTTAAATGCTTTTTAATCTAACGAATGGGCCAATTTTGTTTTATGGCTGTTTGATAATGCTGCTTGAAGAACTCGGGAAATTTTTAATGTTCAAATGTAAAGATGATTCAAATACTTCATAAGAGTACTTTCAAACAAAATAAAATGTTCAAAATGCTGGAATAACCCAGTATCTCTGTATAGAAGGAATGTGCGGCGTGCCAGGCCCCAAAATATATATTTATATGTATGTGTGTGTGTGTCTATATATGTATAATGTGTGTGTGTACGTATGTGTGTATGTGTATATATATGTGTATGTGTAGTATGTGTATATACACACTGAACGTTTTTTTTCTATCTCTCGTTTATCATATTGTTCACAGTGTACTATGGTTACATATTTTGTTGTGTTGCAGCAAATAAGAATTTAATTGTTCTATCTGGGGCATATGACAATAAAACGCTCTTGGTTGTGGGAGGATGGTTCAGTTGCTTGATAACAGCTGGAAAGAAACTGTCCCTGCAGCGTTCAGGGTGATCACTGGTCGGAGCGGACCCGGTGGACCAAAGGGCCTGTTTCCACGCGGTATCTCTAATGTCTAAAGCAAAGTCTAAAGTTACAGCATTGGCAACTGAAAGCACAATTCTAACGCTGGAGTAAGCACCTATTTCCCCCCTTGCACCAACATTCCCCCTTCTGGTTTCACAATTTACAACTCTTCTATCCTTATTTCACACCCTTTGTCTTTTTATCTCTGGCCTTTGCCCAATCATCTGCCTATCAAAAACCCTCTCACCTGAAAGTAACTATGACTTGCTTGGCTTTCTCCTGGCCCTCCTCTCTTCCAGCTTTGTTCCTACTCCCGCCGCAATCAGTTTGATGATGAGGTTTTGATCTGAAACATCACCTATCCATGTTCTCCAGAGATGCTGCCTGACCCGCTGGCAAAAAGGGGCCAGGAAATAACTCTGGCGGGTAGCATTAAGGACAATTCCAAAAGATTTTAGAAATACATAAGGGGGAAAAGGGTAACTAGAGAGAGAGAGTGGGATCTTTCAGGAATCAAATTGGCCTCCTCTGTGTGGAGCCACAGGAGATGGGAAAGGTACTAAATGAGTATTTCTCCTCTGTATTTACTGAGGAGAACGACAGTCGGACAGAGGAAATTGGAGCAGACACTGGAAGTGTCTTTAGAGCAGTCAAGGTTACTGTCGAAGAAGTACTGAAGGTACTGTCGTGTTTGAAGGCAGACCAATCTCCGGGGCCTGATCAGATGTATCCGAGGACATTGCGGGAAACTAGAGTGGAAATTACGGGAGCCCTGGTCGAAATTTACAAGTCGTCCTTAAATACAGGAGAGGTGACGGAAGACAGGAAGGTGGCAAATGTTGTGCCTCTTTTCAAGAAGGGCTGCAGGGAAAATGCTAGGAACTATAGGCCAGTGAGCTTAACATCTATAGTTGGTAAGTTACTGGGGAGCATTCTGAGGGATAGGTTATACAGGCATTTGGATGGGCAAGGTCTGATTAGGGACAGTCAGCATGGTTTTGTACGTGGAAGGTTATGTCTCACAAATCTGTTATTTTTTTGAAGACGTGAACAAAAAGGTTAATGAAGGCAGAGCTGTAGATGTTGTTTACATGGACTTCAGTAAGTCGTTCGGCATGGTAGGCTGCTCTGGAAGGTTAGATCGCATGGGATCCAAGGAGAGATAACTGAATGGACAGCAAATTGGCTCCATGGAAGGAAGCAGATGGTTGCTTCTCGGGCTGGAGGCCTTTGACTGGTGGTGGGCCTCAGGGTTCGGTGCTGGGCCGTTACTGTTTATCATTTACATCAATGATTTGGATGAGAACATATATTGGGAAGATTAGCAAGTTTGCTGATGATACAAAAGTTAGTGGTTTTGCAGATAATGAAGATGGTTGTGAAAGATTGCAGCAGGATCTGCATCGATTGGCCAGGTGGGCAGAGGAATGGTTGATGGAATTAAATACAGAGAAATGTGAGGTGTTGCATTTTGGGATGTCGAACAAGGGTAGGACCAAAGATCATAGAGCAGAGCAAGATAGTCCACTCGGCGAAAAAGCCGTTGTAGGTCATGGGTAATCTTCAGCGCGTATATATATATATATATGATCTATATAATTAAAACTGATCTTGACCACTTCCTGTTTGCACTGCATATTGATTTTAGAAAAAACGCTACCACTTACGGCTGTGATTTTTGGCCATCTTATTCAGAGTCCTTCCGCTGCGCAGAACTAGAGGACTTTTCCAATCGATGAAAAATAAAAGACTTGTGTTTAAAACATTTTGAGATTCTCTCTCCAGTCAATCACGCCATGAAGGCCACGCCCCTTCTGGTGGGAGGGGGAGGGACTATAAAACCGGGAAGTGTGGAGGTGCCTCATTTCTCTGCAAGATGGGGGAGCGACAGGTCACGACGCTTGACAGGAAAATCGTGCTTGACTAATCTTCTGGAATTTTTTGAGGATGTGACAAGTAAAATGGATTAAGGGGAGCCAGTGGATGTAGCGTATCTAGACTTTCAGAAAGCCTTTGATAAGATAACATGGGAGACTGGTGACTAAAATTAGGGCGCATGGTATTGGGGGCAGGGTGTTGACGTGGATAGAAAATTTGTTGTCAGACAGGAAGCAAAGAGTAGAAGTGAACGGGTCCTTTCAGAATGGCAGGCAGTGTCGAGTGGAGTGCCGCAAGGCTCGGTGTTGGGGTCGCAACTGTTTACCATATATAAAATGATTCGGAAGAGGGAATTAGGAGCAACACTAGCAAGTTTGCGGATGACACAAAACTGGGTGGCAGTGTGAACTGTGAAGAGGATGTTAGGAGGTTGCAGGGTGACCTGGACAGGTTGAGTGAGTGGGCAGATGCGTGGCAGATGCAGTATAATATAGATAAATGTGAGGTTATCCACTTTGGTGGCAAAAACAAGGGGGCAGATTATTATCTCAATGGGGTTAGGTTAGGTAAGGGGGAAGTACAGAGAGACCTGGGTGTCCTTGTACACTGGTCACTGAAAGTTGGCGTGCAGGTACAGCAGGCAGTGAAGAAAGCTAATGGAATGTTGGCCTTCATCACAAGAGGATTTCAGTATAGGAGCAGAGAGGTTCTTCTGCAGTTGTATAGGGCTCTGGTAAGACCACATCTGGAGTATTGTGTACAGTTTTGGTCTCCTAACTTGAGTTGGGCCGAAGGGCCTGTTTCCACACTGTATCACTGTATGACTATGACTAATACTTTTGTTGGTATGCGTGAGGTCCGTTTTACAGCAGCACACCTCGCGCTCTCTCTCGCACTCTCGCTGATCGCGACTCAGCCCATCGGTGAACCCCTCTGGCGCGTAAAGCAATACATAGCACTACAGACTTGCCGCGCAAATCAATAAACACAGCGCTACAGACTTGGCACGTAAAGCTAATACACACAGCACTGCCGGCTGGTGGGCAAAGGTTTAAACCTTTGTCAGCTTAGTGGGAATTTAAACAAAGAGCTGTCGGCTGCAGCACTATGGTTCTAAATATAGCGCTACCGGCCTCAGCGCTATGGGGTTTAAATATAGCGCTATGGCCACAGTGCTATGGGTCACATAGAAACATAGAAACATAGAAATTAGGTGCAGGAGTAGGCCATTCGGCCCTTCGAGCCTGCACCGCCATTCAATATGATCATGGCTGATCATCCAACTCAGTATCCCGTACCTGCCTTCTCTCCATACCCTCTGATCCCCTTAGCCACAAGGGCCACATCTAACTCCCTCTTAAATATAGCCAATGAACTGGCCTCGACTACCCTCTGTGGCAGGGAGTTCCAGAGATTCACCACTCTCTGTGTGAAAAAAGTTCTTCTCATCTCGGTTTTAAAGGATTTCCCCCTTATCCTTAAGCTGTGACCCCTTGTCCTGGACTTCCCCAACATCGGGAGCAATCTTCCTGCATCTAACCTGTCCAACCCCTTAAGAATTTTGTAAGTTTCTATAAGATCCCCTCTCAATCTCCTAAATTCTAGAGAGTATAAACCAAGTCTATCCAGTCTTTCTTCATAAGACAGTCCTGACATCCCAGGAATCAGTCTGGTGAACCTTCTCTGCACTCCCTCTATGGCAATAATGTCCTTCCTCAGATTTGGAGACCAAAACTGTACGCAATACTCCAGGTGTGGTCTCACCAAGACCCTGTACAACTGCAGTAGAACCTCCCTGCTCCTATACTCAAATCCTTTTGCTATGAAAGCTAACATACCATTCGCTTTCTTCACTGCCTGCTGCACCTGCATGCCCACTTTCAATGACTGGTGTACCATGACACCCATGTCACAGACTGTTCGGGCAAAATTCTCATATATCAGTGTCAAAGGTTATGGGAAGAAGGCAAGAGGATGGGGTTGAGAGGGAAAGATAGACAATTACAACATTATGCGACTTGAAAATGGCGCTTAACTGGTGATTCTGTTTACTGCTATACACTTGGATTTTATCTAAGTCACTGAAAGTAAGCATGCAGGTACAACATCCAGTGAAGAAAGCAAATGGCATGTTGGCCTTCAAATCGAGAGGATTTGAGTTTAGGAGCAAGGAGGTCCTACTGCAGTTGTAAAGGGCCCTGATGAGATCACACCTGGAGTATTGTGTGCAGTTTTGGTCTCCAAATTTGAGGAAGGACATTATTGATATTGAGGGAGTGCAGCGTACGTTCACCAGGTTAATTCCCGGGATGGTGAAACTGACATATGATGAAAAAATTGATCGACTGGGCTTGTATTCACTGGAATTTAGAAGGATGAGAGGAAATCTTGTAGAAACATATAAAATTCTATCCTAATAATTTTATGGAAGCCAATTAACCTACAAACCTGTCTTTGGAGTGCGGGAGGAAACCGGAGCACCCAGAGAAAATACACGTGGTCACAGGGAGAACGTACAAACTCCGTGCAGACAGCACCCGTAGTCAGGATCGATCCCAGGTCTCTGGCGCTGTGAGGCAGCAACTCTACCGCTGAACCACCGTGCCTCCTTCGTGGTCCAGGGATTCTGCATGGATATGTTATGCCTTTTCCAAGCAGGTTGTGAATCATTTTCTCTGCCCACTTGATAACCACTGGTTGTCAAATCAAGTCAAGTCAAGTCACATTTATTTATATAGCACATTTAAAAAACAACTCTCGTTGGCCAAAGTGCTTTACATTTGTTATAAGAATAGCACAACAAAACAGACTATATACATATATACATGTAGCCCTCACTCAGAGGACGTCAGGAAAGGCTTGGGAGTATAGATAAGTCTTTAGTCTTGACTTAAAAGAGTCGATGGAGGGGGCAGTTCTGATGGAAAAGGGGATGCTGTTCCACAGTCTAGGGGCTGCAACCGCAAAGGTGTGGTCGCCCCTGAGCTTATGCCTAGACCGTGGGATATTCAGCAACCCCAAGTCGGCCGATCTGAGGGGCCTGGAGGTGGAGTGGTGGGTGAGAAGACTTTTTATGTAGGTGGGGGCAAGCCCATTGAGGGCTTTGTAGACATGGAGGAGTATCTTGAAGTTTATACGGAACCGCACAGGGAGCCAGTGGAGAGAGGCCAGGATCGGAGTGATGTGGTCCCTTTTTCGGGTGCCCGTCAGGAGTCTCGCTGCGGCGTTTTGGACCAGTTGCAGGCGGGACAGGGAAGATTGGCTGATGCCAACGTAAAGGGAGTTGCAGTAATCTAGGCGGGAGGAGATGAATGTGTGGATGATCTTTTCCAGGTCATCAAACTGGAGGAATCTTTTTATTTTAGCTATCGTCCGAAGCTGAAAGAAGCTAGCTTTTACCACGGCATTGATTTGTTTGTCAAATTTCAGTGCTGAGTCAAATATCACGCCAAGGTTTTTGACGTGAGGTTTGAGTAGTGGGGTAAGGCTTCCAAGGCTGCCTGCTATCATTTTGATTGAGTCCGAGGGGCCGAGAAGGATGACCTCAGACTTACTCTCGTTTAGTTGGAGGAAGTTCTGGGCCATCCAACACTTTATATCCTCGAGGCAGTGGGTAAGGTTAAACAGATTAGATTGGTTTTTGGGCTTCCAGGGGAGATAGAGTTGGGTATCGTCTGTGTAGCAATGGAAGGAAATGCCGTGCCTTTCAATGACTTGGCCTAAGGGGAGCATATACAGGGAGAAGAGAATGGGGCCAAGGATGGAACCTTGTGGAACCCCACAGCAGAGATTATCTGGGGAGGAGAAAGAGTTGCCTATGTTAGTCGAGAAACTCCTACCTTTGAGGTAGGAGATGAACCATCTCAGAACAGTGCCATCAATACCAACCCCGTACCGGAGACGGTCAATTAGGATGGTGTGGTCGACAGTATCAAATGCTGCACTGAGGTCAAGAAGGAGCAGGATTGCACAGTCGCCAGAGTCAAGGTGAGCAGTAGGTCATTGTGCACCTTCAACAAGGCAGACTCTGTGCTATGGTGAGCCCTGAAACCTGATTGGAAAGTTTCCAAGATAGTGTTTTGGTGAAGGTAAGGTATAAGTTGACTTAAATTACCTTTTCAAGGGCTTTTGAGAGGAAAGGCAGTTTAGAAATGGGTCTGTAGTTGCCTGGCAAGGTGGGGTCGAGGTTAGGTTCCTTCAGGAGGGGCTGGACCGCCACATGCTTGAAGCAGGTAGGTACAGTGCCAGTGGCCAGAGAGCTGTTGAAGATGGCGAGGATGCTGGGACCAGCTGTTGTGATGACGTCCTTTAGGAGGGCAGAGGGGACAGTGTCGAGGGGGCAAGGTAGTAGGTTTCATGGTGGTGATCAGTTTTACAAGGGAGGGTAGAGTAACGGGTTGAATAGCAGACCAATGAGACAGCCAGGGTGGGAGGGGAAATATTCGCTCATATATTCTTTACCTTGCTGGTGAAAAATGTGGTAAATTCCTCGCACTTAGCAGGGGACCCAGTTAGGCTGGTGCTGGTGGCAGGACAGATGATGGAGGTGATGGTGCTAAAAAGGACCTTGGAATTTTGCGCGTTTTTGGAGATAAGGGTGGAAAAATATTTAGTTCTTGCAGATTTTACTGCTTCCAGGTATTTGTCAAGATTATTTTTCAGGAGTTCAAAGGAAATTTGAAGCTTATCAGATTTGTACTTCTGTTCTGATTTTCTGCATTCTCTTCTTAGGGCTCTGGTGGTGTAATTGAGCCACGGCTCGCCTGTGACAGAGTTGTCTTTATTTTGGGGGTGGTGTCAGGCAATCTGGTCTGCACATCAGAGCTGACTAATTGTAATTGGACCCTCAATATTGGGAACATTAGCCTGGGGAAAAAATGCTGATATTGGTTCAATATCCAGCCAAAGGATAGAAAAATCTTGTAATGATGACTTTTGTGGAATTTCAATGCTTTGACATGCCTCCAATTAACATCCCATCTATTAAGTGCATAAAAAGAGCATGATTCACTGCTTCATCCTTGATGAATATAGTTTGAGGCCTTAATCAATATATCCCATTGAACCCAGAAATGGCTGGAGCAACTGGGTCCTGGCATGAAACGTCGCCTATCCACGATACTGCCTGACATGCTGGGTCACTCCAGTACTTGGTGTGTTTTTTTGTAAACCAATTTCTGCAATCCTTGTGTCTGCTTAAATGCCCTGAGGTATAATAGTTCAACAGTCAGATTAATGAAATGTTTCTATTCTTCTGTTCATTAACCCACACAAGAACATATCAAGGGACTAGTCCAGTCTGTTGCACAAGGTATTGCTTAATTTTCCATCCGCGATCTTCATAGAGACTGAAAATATGTCTGGATGTGGGTTTTAGACAACTAATTAGGTACGCTGTTGCTGTTTGATTTTATTGCCTGATATGAGTATTGAGCATATGACAGAAACCATTAACATCACCCACAGACGCTGTTGCCCCAAACCAGCTTTGATGTTGTGTTTACTTTATTTATGTGGAAACAGAGAAACGTGTAGCCTCTCTTTATCTCCACCCTGCACATACTAACTGCAAGTTGAGATATTTTGGTATCAGCTTTAGGGATGGAACAGCAGTTGCTGCCTTACAACAGAGTTGTACGTTCTCCCCATGACCACGTGGGTTTTCTTCGAGATCTTCGGTTTTCTCCCACACTTCAGACGTGCAGGTTTGTAGGTTAGTTGGCAAGGTATGAATGTAAAATTGTACCTAGCGTGCGTAGGATAGTGCTAATGTGCGGAGATCGCTAGTTGCTGCCGACTCAATGGGGCGAAGAGCCTGTTTCTGCGCTGTATCTCTAAACTAAACTGCCTAAAGTGCCTGGAGAAGCAGTTGATTACTTGCATGGCTTGTATAAGCAGCAGGTGTCTGCTGGAGAAATTAATTAAATATTTTTTCAAAAATAGTAGTTCTTAATTCCCAAATTGCATATGCCTGTCATTATATGTCGCTTATTGTACTAAAGTTTTTTTTTGCAGCATGAGGTTCACAAAATAGATTATTTAATGTTGCAATAATACATTCTGTATGACAGTTCAAGGTGTGCGGCTTCATTCTGTTGAACATTACTTTGACATTATGTCTGTTATCGTAACTCTTGAGTGTTCTTAAAAATTGAAGCTGATTGTATTTAGCTTAGAGATGCAGCGCGGAAACAGCCCTTCATCCCACCGAGTCCGCAACATCCAGCGATCTCTGCACATTAACACTACCCTACACACACCCTAGGGACAATTTTACATTTTATACCAAGCCAATCAACCTACAAACCTGTAGGTCTTTGGAGTGTGAGAGGAAACCGAAGATCTTGGAGCAAACCCGCGCAGGTCACGGTGAGAACGTATAAACTCTGTACAGGCAGCGCTCGTAGTCAGGATCGAACCTGGGTCTCTGCCGCTGTAAGGCAGCAACTCCACCGTGCCGCACATTTATTTACACATTCAACAGAAATAAAAACAAGGTACCTAATAACCTGAAAGAATATTAATTGCTTGAAAAAACATGTAACAGGGCTTTTCAAATCTAAATATAAACATTCAAGTTAATTTGATTGGACATTTGATTTGATTGGACTTATTTAATTGAAATCTATTCTGTAACTTTGTTTGTTTTGCACTACTTACTGTTGGGCTCAGAAGCTCGGGCAAACATTTGCATTCATCTGGAATGCTTAAGTACCTTAAGTGTAGAATTATGTAGCAGATTCTACCTTCCCCATATACAATATTACTAGTCATTTGGTACAATAATGATAGTAATAAATCTACCGGTGATTTAGGGAAGCAGTGGGGATTTCCCTCATTGTGGAGAGCTTTAAGGGCCTGTCCCACTTGGGCGTCATTTGCGCGTCACGCAGGTGGCGCTCGAGGATTGTGAGAATCCCAAAATCCTGGGGCGCCGCATGTCACTGCCTACGCCACCACGCGCCATGCACACGTAATGCACGCGTCACGACTGGTGCGTCGTGACGCATAAATGATGTCGCGTAAATGTCACGCAAATGACGCCCAAGTGGGACAGGCCCTTTAGGGACCAGCAGTCCTTTGTTTCTCCCAAGCATGTACACTCACCAGAACTCAAATTTTTACTGTAGGAAATCTCATCCAATTTGAATTTAAATGAGTCAATACTATTTCTTCCACTCAGACTTCCACTCTGCATGTGTATTTTGTAGCAAGTAATCATACTGTATCACTTTTTAATAAAATATAGCACTAAATCCTTTTGCTTATGCAACTAAAAGGACGTAAATGTACATACAGTCATACAGTGTGGAAACAGGCCCTTCAGCCCACCTTCCCCACACCGAACAACATGTCCCAGCAACACTAGTCTCACCTGCCTGCGCTTGGCCCATATCCCTCTAAAACTGTCCTATCCATGTACTTGTGCAAATGTTTCTTAAACGTTGCGATGCTACTTGCCTCAACTACCTCCCCCGGCAGCTCGTTCCATACACTGTGAAAAAGTTACCCCTCAGGATCCTATTAAATCTTTTTTTCCCCCCTCATCTTAAACCTATGTTCTCTGATTCTTGATTCCCCTACTCTGGGCAAGAGACTCTGCATCTACCCAATCTATTCATCTCACGATTTTGTACTCCTCATCCTCCTGCGCTCCAAGGATATATAACTGCAACATAACCTCCCAATCTCTATGATCAATACTCTGACTGATGAAAGCCAAAGTGCCAAAAGCCTTTTTAACTACCCTATTAACCTGTGGTGCACTTTCAACTAACTATGTACCTGCACTCCTAGATCCCTCTGCTCTACAATACTCTTCAGAGCCCTACCATTAACTGTGTAGGTCCTGCCCTTGTTAGATGTACAAGAATGCAACACCCCACATTTTTCCTAATTAAATTCCATCAACCTTTCCTCGGCCCACCTGCCCAACCGATCAATATCCTGCTGCAGCTTTTGACAATCATCTTCACTGTCTACAATTCCTCCCACTTTAGTGTCATCCGAGCATTACATCTTTTTTTTTCCGGGTCACAATTGCCACTTATGGCCATGATAACTGCCACTTAATTGATAATCACAATACAAGCCCTAAGGACATTAAATTTTGTGATTATCATTTGGAAAGATTATTATTCTATCATCAACCTATGAAGATGCAGTAAATAATTTTCTTAGCATTGATGAGCTATCACTTAGTATAAGATGGGTGTAGACAACTCTTCCTCTGGGAGATGAATCATTGGACCACAGTCAATGAAGGAGCAAAAGTAATGATTTGCACTGGAAATCTTGTATTTTTAAGTGAATGTGAATACTTCTATTTAATTGGTAAACGACTATGAAAGTGATCTGGACATCAACTCTGTTTAAGAAAGTACTGCAGATGCTGGAAAAATCGAAGATAGACAAAAGTGCTGGAGAAACTCAGCGGGTGAGGCAGCATCTATGGAGCGAAGGAGTAGGTGACGTTTCGGGTTGAGACCCTTCTTCAGACTGATGTGGGGCTCCAGGTGAGGCAGAGGTTCACCTACACCACCTCATCTATTGCATTCACTGCTCTAGGTGTCAACTGCTCTGCATCTGTGAGACCAAGCGCAGGCTTGGCGATCGCTTCGCCCAACACCTCCGCACAGTTTGCATTAACCAACCTGATCTCCCGGTTGCTCAGCACTTCAACTCCCCCTCCCAGTTCGAATCCAACCTTTCTGTCCTGGGCCGCCTCCATGGCCACAGTGAGTCCCACTGCAAATTGGAGGAGCAGCACCTCATATTTCACTTGGGTAGTTTACACCCCAGCGGTATGAACATTGACTTCTCCAATTTCAGGTTGTCCTTGCTTTCTCCCTCCTTCCCCTCCCCTTCCCAGCTCTCCCACAGCCCACTGCCTCTGCCTCTCCCTTTCTTCTTCCCCCCCCCCACCCCATCCTACCCCCACATCAGGCTGAAGAAGGGTCTCGACACAAAACGTCACCTATTCCTTCGCTCCATAGATGCTGCCTCACCCGCTGAGTTTCTCCAGCATTTTTGTCTACCTTGGACCTCAACTCTGGATATTTAAGCATTCTACATGTTACGCACTAGAATGTCCTCTACTCCATGCTGGCTCCCAACAGAGCAGTCCCATTCAACCTTGTCTTATTCCCCCACAGCCCTGCAACTTGTTCTGTCTTGCTGACCCATTTTGATTTAGTGGCCTCCAAACCAACAATAATGGGCATTTTTTTCTCCACAGTAGCCAATTAACCATCCAAGTATATCTTTGGGATGTGGGAGGCATCCAAAAGAACCCCATGTGATCAGAGAGAGAACATGCAAACTCCATTCAGGCACCAGCTGAGGCCTGGTGCTTGGGAAAGCACCAACATTACCCTGTCCCTGCTTGTTTGTGTGGGATGGAGGGGGGAGGATGGGGGGGGGGGGGGGGTATACTGGCCTATTCTGCAGATTTTGTATAATAACAATTTGATATGACCATAGTTCTGAATTTTGTCTTTTTACATTTCTGAGCTATTTGGAGTATAACCTGTACAACATGTCACTGTGTGTCATATTGTCACTTGTGAGCGGAGCACCAAGGCAAATTCCTTGTATGTGAGTACTTGGCCAATAAACTTAACTTACAGTGCAAGCTATGTTGAACACTTCAAGCCTTTGAAACTTCCTTTTTATTTCCTCTTTTAATTTTCCTTTTTATTTATCAAATCCAATCTATCCATCGTAAATATATATTGAATTTCAAATAATTTATGTTGAAACTATTTATATGTCATGCTATCAACTAATCTGAGTGATCCAAGGAAAGATTTCTTCATATCTAACTACATAGTGAAGTGCTGCACTAATGTCCATCTTATGTCCTAAACACTTCCTGTGTCAGCTTAAACAATCTCATATTGGCTTCGTTAGGCTGTGACTTTAAATTTTGCTCTGGACAAGGTCCCTTTTGAAAGTCCAATTTAATTATCTCCTGCAACATCATTAACATCTCACATAATTTTACTTGATTCTTTTACGGTCTTTCTCAGAGGAATCTCTTCAGACTAGACTTTAGAGATACAGTGCGGAAACACGCCCTTCGGTCCCACTGAGTCCATGCCGACCAGTGATCACCCGTACACTACAACTATCCCATACACACACGGGTTATTTTTTACCAAAGCCAATTAACCGACAAACCTGTGTAGGAAGGAACTTATGATGCTAGTTTACACAGAAGATAGGCGCAAAATGCTGGAGTAACTCAGCGGGACAGTCAGCATCTCTGGATAGAAGGAATGGGTGATGTTTCGTGTCAATGGGTCTGAAGAAGGGTCTCGACCAGAAACGTCACCAATACCTTCTATCCAGAGATGCTGCCTGCCCCCCTGAAGTTATTCCAGCATCTTCAACCTACAAACCTGCATGTTTTTGGAATGTGGGAGGAAACTGGAACCCCTGGAGAAAACCCATTTGGTTGCATGGAGAATGTATAACCTCCGTCCAGACAGCACCTGTGGTCAAGATTGAACCTTGGTCTCTGGTGTGTAAGGCATCAACTCTACCTCTGCCAGCCTCTATTGAGCTGGATGGGATTTCATTAATTCAAGATATCTAAAATAATATTTTTTTATTAATGAACTAATTTAAAACATTCTTTTATGTGAGGGCACTAACATTGAATCAAAGCATAAAAACCTTTTTTTTTTTAAACCGTTGCACATATTTGCCATAAATCAGTGAGTGATCATTTTCATATTCAACGTTACTTCATCTGCATTTATCCTCCTTCAGACTATTACATTTAAATTACTATCTCCTTTTTGAACAGTGAGCTTCATATACTTAAATCATTCTCTTATGATGTCTGTGGCTTGTTCACTTTGCCATTGGGATGCTGAGATCCCAAATGACACAGCATGATACTCTGAGAGAAATAATATTGTTATCTTGTTAGTGGTTTATGTTGTTTGTTCTAATGTCTATCCTTACACCTAATTTCTGAAGGGTGAATTGATTAGAGAGTATTAGCAACAAAGTGAGGTTGGACAGGGTTGGATTGTTGTTACTGCAGCATCGGAGGCCAACGAGAGACTTAATAGAAGAATATTAGAAGAATAATGGAAGAGTTTAGAAGGATGAGGGGGAGATCTTATAGAAACATATAAAATTATAAAAGCACTGACAAGCTAGATGCAGGAAAAATGTTCCCAATGTTGGGCGAGTCCAGAACCAGGGGCCACAGTCTTAGAATAAAGGGGAGGTCATTTAAGACTGAGGCGAGAAAAAACTTTTTCACCCAGAGAATTGTGAATTTATGGAATTCCCCGCCACAGAGGACGGTGGAGGCCAAGTCACTGGATGGATTTAAGAGAGAGTTATGCCCCTGTCCCACTTAGGAAACCTGAACGGAAACCTCTGGAGACTTTGCGCCCCACCCAAGGTTTCCGTGCGGTTCCCGATGGTTGCAGGTGGTTGCCGGAGGTTGCAGGTAGCGGAAGCAGGTAGGGAGACTGACAAAAACCTCCGGGAACCTCCGGGATCTGCACGGAAAACTCTGGAGAGTTTGCGCCCCACCCAAGGTTTCTGTGCGGTTCCCGGAAATTGATAGGGGGCGATCAGCCACGATCACAATGAATGGCGGTGCTGGCTCGAAGTGCCGAATGGCCTCCTCCTGCACCTATTTTCTATGTTTCTATGTTTCTAATATAAAATGATGAGATGCATAAATAGAGTAAACAGTGAGAACCTTTATCCCAGGGTGGAGGTGGCAAATACCAGAGGGCATATCTTCAGGGCGAGAGAGGCAAAGATTATCAGAAATATGCGGGGCAGGTTTTTATTTCACAGTGGTGGATGCCTGGATGTGTTGCCAGCTGGTTTGGTGGTGGCAGCTACGATAGAAGCATTTAAGAGACTTTCAGATGGATATGCAGGGACTGGAGGTATCTGGATCACGCACAGGCAGGTTAGATTAATTTAACTTGGCATCATCTTCAGCACGGACATTGTGCACTGAAGGACTGTACTGTTCTTTGTTCCCCAATCTTACAGTATTCCTTAAAAAGGTAACTTCAACAATGAAGGCTCTGGTCTTTTGAATATGTTAATGTAAACTTGCTATGTCCTCGTTCTTGTACACTGCATGGTTCTGTAAACTTTGGACTACTTTGACAATAAGAATACAAACGTCAAGATGATGTTCATTGATTACAGCTTGGCATTTTACTCCATTATCCCCTGCAAACTTGTTGCCAAGCTTAGGGAACTGGGTCTCTTCTCATCCCCTCTGCAATTGGATCCACTTCTTCATCAAAGGACCATAATCAGTGTGAATTGATACCAACACTTGGTCCTCTCAGACTATCAGCACAGGACAGCTCAAGGCTATGTGCTCAGTCCCCTGCTTTACTCACTCTATACCCATTACTGTGTAGTCGGACACAGCTCCAACTCCATCCTTAACTTCACTGACGACACCATTGTTGGGCGAATTATGGGTAATGATGAGACAGAATATAGGAGGGAGTTCGATCGTCTCACAGAATGGTGCCAGAATTGCAACCTTGCTCTCGACGTCAGCAAGACCAAGGAGCTGATTGTTGTCTTTAGAAGAGGGAGGCCCAGAATCCACAAACCTATCTGCACTCGACAGGACGACGGTGAAACTCTATCACGACAACTAGGAAGGGGTGGAGAGAGAACATAGAAACTTAAAAAATAGGTGCAGGAGTAGGCCATTCGGCCCTTCGAGCCTGCACCGCCATTCGATATGATTATGGCTGATAATCCAACTCAGTATCCCATCCATGCCTTCTCTCCATACCCCCTGATCCCTTTAGCCACAAGGGCCACATCTAACTCCCTCTTAAATATAGCCAATGAACTGGCCTCAACTACCTTCTGTGGCAGAGAATTCCAGAGATTCACCACTCTCTGTGTGAAAAATGTTTTTCTCATCTCAGTCCTAAAAGATTTGCCGCTTATCCTTAAACTGTGACCCCTTGTCCTGGACTTCCCCAACATCGGGAATAATCTTCCTGCATCTAGCCTGTCCAACCCCTTAAGAATTTTGTAAGTTTCTATAAGATCGCCCCTCAATCTTCTAAATTCTAGCGAGAAAGAGGGGATTAAGGGTTATTTGGGGAAATCAATGTTCATTGAGACCCTGGGTCAGCAAGACCAAGGAGCTGATTGTTGTCTTTAGAAGAGGGAGGCCCAGAATCCACAAACCTATCTGCACCCGACAGGACGACGGTGAAACTCTATCACGACAACTAGGGAGGGGTGGAGAGAGAACATAGAAACATAAAAAATAGGTGCAGGAGTAGGCCATTCGGCCCTTTGAACCTGCACCGTCATTCAATATGATCTGGGTTGCAAGCTGCCCAAGCAAAATATGAGGTACTGTTCCTCCGATTTGGGTGTGCACCCACTCTGACAAGAGGAGGCCCAGAACAGTAAGGTCAGTGTGGGAAAGGGAGTTGAAGTCTTTAGCAACCGGGAGATCACGTATGCTGAGGCAGACTGAGCGATGGTGTTCCAGGTGTGGACTCCTATAGATCGGCAAGACCAATCGCAAACTGGACGATCGTTTCGCTGAACACCTTCGCTCAACGTCCTGTTGAGTTTCACTGTCTGTGTAACTCATTATCACCTGCCCCACAACCAACAATAGACCATTGTGAGCTCCACCTTTCCTTGATTATTGTTGCTATTTACATAGTTTTCATTCATTTGTTCTAGATATCTCTATGTCAACATCTCTTGTTCCCCTTGCCCCTGACACTCGGTCTGAAGAAGGATTTGGACCTAAAACATCACCTATTCCTTTACTCCAGAGATGCTGCCTGACCCGCTGAGTTACTCCAGCTTTATGTGTCTGTGGATTTGTGATTGGGCTATAAAAATGTCAGTGTTCAACATCAAAAGTTGAATGTTGTACCCTTTATCCTTTATAGAGTCTTCCAGCATGGAAATGGGCCCACCTTGCCCACACCGAACAACATGCCCCATCTACACTAGTCCAACTTGCCTGTGTTTGGCACATATATTCCTCTAAATCTGTCCTATTCATGTAACTGTCTAATTGGTTCTTAAATTATAATGGCATTATTAATTATTAGAGGGCTTAAATGATTAAACCCTTAATTATTAGAGGGCATTGGCTATAAGGAGAGGTTGAACAGACTTGAATTGTTTTCTCTGGAATGCTGGAGGTTGAGAAGAGACCTGATGGAGGTATATTAAAATTATACCAGGCATAGGTCGGGTAGACAGTCAGAACCCTTATCCCCAGTGTGGAGATATCAGGCACATAGCTGTAAGGTGAAAGGGACAAAGTTTAAAGATGTGCAGGGCTAGATTTTTTTTAAACTAATGCTTCAAATCCAATGCTGGGTTGGGTGAGGTGGGCGGGGGGGGGGGGGGGGGGGGGGGGGGGGGGGGGGGGAGAGGGGAGAGACACACGAGGGGCAAGGTATATCTCCACTTTTCTTTTTTCTTATTTCTATATCTTTCTGCCACACTACCTTGGTAGTTTAGGGGATTTTCTTTTGTTCTTTTTCGATCTATCTTTTCACCTTCTATTCTTTTTTCTTTCTTGTTTTCTTTTCTTTTTTCATTTTCATGGTTTGGGTAATAAGGATAAAAATGAAGCTGTACAATAATTGTAAAATTTTAGATGCCGAATGTTTTATCTCTGTAAAATTGCTTCTAATAAAAATAAATATTAAATAAAAAAAATTTAAAAAACGACTGCTTCGCAGAGCGTTGGGTGCCTGGAACATGTGATATGCCTGGATGGTGCTGCCAGGGGTGATGGTAGAGGAAGATAAAATAGTGGTGTTTAAGAAGCTTTTAAACAGACACATGGATATGCAAGGAGTGGAAGGGTATGGATTGTGAGATTAGTTTATGTTGGCATCATGCTTAGCACAGACATAGTGGGCCGCAGGTCCTGTTTCTCTACTGTTCTCTGTAAATAAATGATGAATGCAAAGCAGAATGGCACAAAAGATTGTGGAGCAATCTGCACTCAACCAGTTAAAAAAACAAATGAGGTACAATAAAGAGTAAGAATGCGTGGCAGGTTCTCCTTGAAAGGAACATGAACGAGGAGATTGATTCGGGAATGTGTTAGCAGTGGGGAAGCAGCTGTTTTCCAGTCTGGATGTTTGGTCTTTCGAGCCGCCGTATCTTCTTCCAGAAGGAAGAGAGATGGAAACGGCCAGGGTTGCAGGTAAGCTTGATGATATTTCCAGCCTTCCTGATGGAATGGATCATGATGATGGACTGGAAGGGAGGAAGTGATGAGACCGTGATGGCCTGAGCCGTGCAGGTCCAGGTGGACAAGAGCAGAGCAGTTCCTGTACCAGGTTGAGATGCAGCCTGTCTGAATACTTTCCACAGCATCATATTTGTAGACGGTCGAGACCTCGTGGACATGCTGAATCTTCTCAGATGCCCAGGGAAATATGACATTAAATGCTTGGTTGTATTTCAGAAACCATGACACAAGGTAGTCTGAAGAAGGGTCTCGACCCGTAACATTACCATTCTTTCTCTCCAGAGATGCTGCTGGTCCCGTCGAGTTACTACAGCATTTTGTTGACACAAGGTAACCGATTCCTTTCCTGTACTCCATCTCATTGTTGCTGTCCGACCAACAACAGTTGTAGCATCTGTCTGAAGATTCTGAAGAAGAATCTCGACCTGAGACGTCACCCATTCCTTCTCTAGATATGCTGCCTGTCCCGCTGAGTTACTCCAGTTTTTTGCATCTAACTTAGTTGTATCATCGATGAATTTAAAGATCATGTTGGCATTGCTCTTGCCATACAGTCTTTGGTGTACTCGGAATAAGCAGGGGACTGTGCACACAACACTGCCTTGCCTGGTGTGCCTTGCTGCAACTTTGTTTTGCTGCTCAAAACGGGCATACAAAGCATTTAGCGTACCCAGTATACTGATGAGCTAAATGAGCTCAAGAACTATTAATAAAGGCCATCAATTAATCAGCAATAAAGCATAAAAAATGTAATAAAATGTAAATTTACTAAAAAAAAAATCACAATTGATAGCAAGAATTTTGATCTGTGCAGGAAAAGCAGCAAGGTGGTTGGATGGAGAATGTGTGTGCTGTCATACTGCCGCTTGTGGTAATAGAGTACATTTTGTGACCACACCGAACCCTACACTCATCCCTAGAACAGCTGGAGAAGAGAGACACCTACGCCAGTTTGCATTGACGGCACCGAAGTAGAGATGATTGAAAACTTCAAATTCCTGGGAGTCAATATCACCAACAACTTCTCATGGACCAACCATATTGAAGCAATGACCAAGATAGCAGACCAATGCCTCTACTTCCTTGGAAGGACGTAGGAAGTTCGGCATGTCCCCAACAACTCTTACCAACTTCTACAGATGCGCCGTATAAAGCATTTTATTGGGATGCATCACAGCTCCCATCAGGCAAAAGGTATAGAAGTGTGAAAACGCACACCTCCAGATTCAGGGACAGTTTCTTACCAGCAGTTATCAGGCAACTGAATCATCCCACCACAACCAGAGAGTGGTGCTGAATTACCTCTTTGATGATCCCCGGACTATCCGTGATTGGACTTTGTTGGCTTTACCTTGCAGTAAACGTTATTCCCTTATCATGTTTAAGAAAAAACTAGACGCTGGAAAAATCGAAGGTAGACAAAAATGCAAGAGGAACTCTGCGGGTGAGGCAGCATCTATGGAGAGAAGGAATAGGCGACGTTTCGGGTCATAAATGCTGCCTCACCCACTGAGTTCCTCCAGTATTCCCTTATCATGTATCTCTTTACTGTAAATGGCTCAACTGTAATCGGGTATTGTCTTTCTGCTGACTGGATAGCACTCAACAAAAGCTTATCACTGTGCCTCGGTCGGTACACGTGACAATTAACTAAACTAGTAAGATTAAACGAGAACTTACCAGTTTGAAGTTTGATCTGTATTTTATGAGGAGGAACGTTGAGGGAATACGTGAAGAACCCGCTTCCAACGCATGCGTGTCATTCTTCAAAGCAGCGGTGTGAGGTCACAGAAACTATAATGACCTAACATAGTAAGATTATCAAAGAGATACCAGTTTTGATATGATCATAGGAGGGTGGGAGCGGAGGGCACGTATTCCCTCAACGTTCCTCCTCATAAAATACAGATCAAACTTCAAACTAGTAAGTTCTCGTTTAATCTTACTATTTTACTTCGGAGTCACGTGAGTGACTACGTGAAGATTTCAAAGCTCTGTGACCTCATGCCGTGGAACGAGTCCATGCTTCACAACTGCCTTGGGTATCGGGAGAGAGTATCATTAGCAATTTTAGACACACTTATACAAAGACTTGTGTGATATAACGAAGAAAATACATTTATTAATTGAAATCATAGCCCTGTAACCCTTCGGGCAAATTATAATATTGAACGTAAAATGCTTTCCGAAAATGATGATGGCTCCAAAACTGGTTTATTATAAAACCTTTTGGAAAGTCCTTTCGGATGACCATCCTGCTATTCTGAGGATTTGGTCCGTGGGTACCTCAGAATTTTTGCTGCGGATGTTGCTGCAGCCCTGGTGGAATGAGATTTAAAACCATTAGTGTCTATTCCTGCCATCTTTAGGACACATTTGAGCCACCTTGAGATAGTTTGGGTCGTGACCCTTTTGTGCGGTTTCTTGTAAGAAATTAACAAAGCCATTTCCTGACCTCGAATGCTCTTAGTATATTCCATGTATAATTGGATATGTCTTGCTATACACAGACGTTCGTCATATGGATATGCCATAAATTCAATCACTTGACCCGATGAACCTGGTCTGTTTGTTTTATTAACTCATGTATGACAAACACCAGTTTCTCTTGTGAGATGATCAAGGAGTCCAGGCTCAGTTTGCTTAATGACTGGACTCGTTGTGCAGTAACTAACGCCATGAGCATAACCATCTTCATGGTCAGTTTCTGCAGTGATAATGCTGTTTATGGGCAACCAGCTCCTCAGCATGTTTAAAACGACACCCACATCCCAGATTTTGGAGTACCTGGTTTTAGGGGGATTTGCATTGAATATGCCCCTCATAAGTTTTGTTACCAGGGGGTGCGTTCCCACCGTGTGCCGCTCCGTTCCTTGTGATAGGTAATTGGAGAGTGCACTTCTGGCACTATTGATGGCACTGTAGCCCAATCGTTTATCATAATGGAGGTTTGTTAAGAATTCCAATACGGCCGGAATGTTCTTGGCCCTTTGGTCTGGGTTGTTGTCAAAGCAGTATATGCCCCATTTCTTGATGTGTCCGAGGTACTGCTTCCGTGTTGACAGTCTTTGTGCGGATGTGATGAGATTCATCGTCCTGTCTGACAGCCCCATGCCGTGTAGTGGGTCTTTCAGACTCTACAAATCAACAAATCCATAGTCTTATGGCATGGGTGACTACCCCCCTCCAGTTACTGGATGAATTAATAAATTCGGGCTGTGTCCAATAATGGAACATGGTTCTAACACCATCCCCTGTATGACCGAATACCACGGTTGAGTAGGCCAATCGGGTACTATGAGAATCCCAGATGCCGAATATTGTTGAATTTTCCTTTGTACCCGATTGATGATGCAGAATGGGGGAAAATCATAAAAAACGCCATTTCCCCCAATGCAGTGAGAAAGCATCTGTAGCTTCTGCCCCAGGGTCTGGTTCCCAGGACACATACCTTGGTAATTGGTGATTCAACGTGGACGCAAAAATATCAATATCTGGTCTACCATATTTTGCTGTAATTTCAGCAAATACATTTTTATTTAACATCCATTCCGTGTTTTCATTAAATTTGCGTGACCTGGTGTCTGCCACTGAATTTAGCTTACCTGGTAGGTATGTTGCCGATATCCAAATGTTTCTTTGGATACACCATTTTGTAATACCATAGACGAGTTGTCAATAATGATGGGGTTGGAGCAATACCTAATGCTATGTTCCTACCACTGTAGTTCAATTATAGCTTCCGTAGGCAGCTCCATAGGTCTATCAAAATGACCTTTGTTAAATTTGAGTGCTCTAATTTTTGCTCTTTGCAAATTTTGATAATGTAATGGCCCAAAATGTGTGGCCGGGAATGTAGCCACAATCTTCCCAATTATCCGGCCTACCCGTCTAATGGAGGGTCTGTTGGTGTTAAGAAGCTCGCTGCAATCCTCCTGTAGGGCTGCGGCTTTATTTATTGGTAAAGTTACTAACATATTGACCGTGTTAATGGTGAATCCTAGATAATCCATATTCGTTTCTGGTATCAATTTACACTTAACTACCGTCTGTGTTCCCCTTTGATGGGTACTGTATAGTATGCATCTTTTAAGTCAATGCTTGTCATATAGAAAACCAACTGATACTAATTCTTTAGCAGTGATAAAGGTATCCATCTTAAAATGAACATATTGAACGAATGTGTTTAGGGTTGAAAGGTCAATGATAATCCTGCAACCCCCATCTTTTTTATTTTTCATAAATATGTTTGATACAAATTTTAATTGTTCATGAGTAGTATGCTCAATCACACCTTTTGTATACAATCGTTGTAGCTCCATGTGGACTTTAGATTGTTCGGTTTTTGTAAGGACGAAATGCCTTTCTGGTGTATGTTGTACTGGGGGGTTATTGGGATGAGTAAATTCTATCAGATAACCTTGAATACTGCTTAGAACATACGAGTCTGTAGTGATTTTACACCATTCGTCACTGTAGTATTGCAACCTCCCTCCCACTGTCGTGGGTCCCTTTTTTACAAAAGAACCACACCCACCTACCTCCATGGTTACTGGTGGTTGTATTATTTTCTTTGTTTTTTGAAAAAAGGGGGTTTTGTTTTTATTCGTGTTCGTGGTTGTACTGGAGGTTTAGGCTTCCGCATCTTCCAGGGTGGCCGTCCCTGGCCATACCCTAAAAGAAGGCTGCTGCGTGTTATATTGGGTTCTGGCACTGCCACTGATATAAGCCACACTTTTCGGTCTTCCATGTGGCTGGTACCGCGATCCAAAAATAAGCCTTTGCGCTGGTTTTGATGAGCCCCAGTGTCTTGGCTTCCCCAAACAAAAGGGTTGGGGTTTTAACGGCTCTTTGTTTGCAAATTGTTGCATATTTAGGATCCAGTGCTGGCTGAATAGCCGCCCTCCGCATGCTATTCAGCTCATATTGTACATTACAGAACAGGGCTAGTGCGTCTTGGTGGCCTTTAGTTTGTTCTGTTTTGTCCAGGGTGCGGATGTAAGCTGTGATCCCTGCCGTAAGCCCCTTTAAGGCTTTCTGGATTTTGAGATCATGGTTCCTGATGTCCTTCCCCATATGCTTCCAAATGCATTGGTTGACACTGGGGATTTGTAATGCATCACAGTTACCAGGTGGCAGATGTCTGGCCAGTGTCTCTGTGAATATTTGTTGTTGGAGTTTGATGGCCAGACATGTAGTTAATACTGGCTGCCATCCTGGAATCCAAGTCTGCCCCTGTTTGACTTGGTTTGAAGTAATCAGCCACCATGTCCAGCAGTGTGTGTTTTTCTGCAGATTCAGGATCATGGGAAGCTGTGTGATCAGGGTCTGGCCCATCAGGGTCCTGCCCACTCTCCTCCGAAGAGGTCGAGATTTCAGGGGTCCCTCACGGGGTACCCATATGGGGCTTGTCTGCCCACTGTGGCTAGTCTCCACATTCATGGGACTGCCACTGTGAAGGAGCTCCTCCAGCAGCTCCTTTAGACGGTGAGCTGCACTTGCTATTTTTGGCTGCTCCCATTTTTGCAGCCTTTCAGCAGTGTGCTGCTCTTCTATGTATCCCAGCTGTTCCCGTCCCCGGTACTCACGGGTGCTGGTTTGCGGGCTTTCCTCGTCCCGCCGCTGGCCACACCGGTCCTGACTGTCGGTCCACGTCTGTTCCCGGTCAGCCGTTTCTCCTGGCTGCTCCGTATGCAGCCACTCATAGCGGGTTTGTTCCGTCTGCCGCACCCGTTCAGCCCTGGTCCGATATTGATACGGGCTGGTCGCCCGCTGCTGCTCCAAGTCGGGCTCTGCTAGATGGTGCGTTTTTGTTTGAACTTTGCCTCCCGGCCGGTGAGTAAGTTTCGTCGGTGCCAGAATGATTTCTGGCACAGCTGATTCCTCTACCGAGGCCTCTACTAGAGCCGACGGCTGCTGTCTCTGCCGTTCATCCACGTTTACAACGCGTTTCTCGGGCAGCTTTTTTGCAGACCGCTTTCTTTTCACTCTGTCCATTTTTCTGTGAATAAAAATGCAGAGTCCTTACCTGCCTTTTGCTGGTCCTTTTTTCCTTCTCCCGTTACTGGGGGACGTCCTCCACCCTTCTGTTGACTCGTGCAATGCGCTGTAGCGATATGACACGCATGCGTTGGAAGCGGGTTCTTCACATAGTCACTCACGTGACTCCGAAGTAAAATAAACCCAAGCCTCAACTCCATGCTGTCCGGTAAATACACTGCTGACCATAGAGCAGTTGCAAAGCTGTGTTGTGTCTATCCTCCTTCTTTTGTTCTTCCTCCAAGTTAAACAGCACAATGGACATGAGATCAAAAAGGAGACAAGATCACAACAGCAGCAATGAGGCGTGATTTAAAGCCACAATATAGGGAGCTATCCCCAGCCTGCCAGAAATCACATGCAACAAAGACTGAGTAGAAGAGCAATTCAGGGCTTTGTAGTCTTTGTAGTGGCAGTTGTTAATCTTTCCTTCTTGCAACTCGAGTTTTCGTAAGCACCTAATGAGCCATTTTACCAGCTAGTTTTATAGTGTCCTTCATTCTCATGATAGTTACCATTCCTCTTCCCTATGCAGCTTGAAATCCAACCTCAAAGATGCATCATTGTTTAGTTTATTATTGTCACGTGTACCATGATACAATGAATAGCTTTTTGCGTGCTATCCGGTCAAAGAAAAGACTACAAAAATTAATACAATCCATGTACAGTTTATGATAATACTTCCTCTGTAATGATTTATCCTCTGTTTTTATAGTGGAGAAAGACAGAAGTACTGAGTAACTTGGGCCAGTCACTGGAAGTGTCTTGAGAGCAGTCAGGTGACACCTATGAAGGCAGACAAATCCCCCCGGGCCTGATCAGATATATCCGAGGACACGGTGGGAAGCTGGAGAGGAAATTGCAGTAGTGCTGGCTGAGATTTACAAGTTGTCATTAAATACAGGAGAGGTGCCAGAAGACTGGAGCATGGCAAATGTTGTGCCTCTATTTAAGCAGGACTGCAGGGAAAATGCTGGGAACTATAGGGCAGTGAGCTTAACATCCGTGGCCAGAAAGTTACTAGAGAGTATTGTGAGGGATAGGAGTACTTAGATGGACAAGGAATTGGGGATAGCCAGCATGGTTTTGTATGTTGGAGATTGCGTCTCACAAATCTAAGAATTTTGAAGATATGACAAAAAAAGGTGATGAAGGCAGAGCTGTAAACATTCTACATATGGATTTCAGCAAAGCATTTGACAAGGTTCTGCATAGAAGGGTGCTCTGGAACGTTAGATTCCATTGGGATTCAAGGGGAGATAGCTGAATGGATAGAAAATTGGCTTCATGGAAGGAAGCTGAGGATGATGGTGGAAGGTTGCTTCTCGGACTGGAGGCCTTAGACTAGTGGTGTGCCTCGGGGTTCGGTGCTGGGCCCGTTACTGTTTGTCATCTACATCAATGATTTGGATGAGAACGAACAAGGCACGGTTAGCAAGTTTGCAGATGACACAGGCAGTATTGTAGATAGTGAAGATGATTTTCAAAAATTGCATCTAGATCATGATCGGTTGGCCAGGTGGGCTGAGGAAGGCTGATGGTATTTAATATAGAGGAATGTGAGGTGTTGTATTTTGGGAAGTCTAACATGGGCAGGATCTACACAGTGAATGGTAGAGTTCTGGGGGGGGGGGGGGGGGGGGGGGGGGGGGTTGTGGAGCAGAGGAATCTTGGAGTGCAGGTATGTAGTTTGTTGAAAGTGGCACCATAAGTAGATATGGTGGTCAAAAGGCCTTCATCAGTTGCACATTGGCCTTCATCAGTCATTATTATATAAGTTGTGAGGTCATGCTGCAGTTATATAAGATGTTGGTGAAGCTGCATTGACGGTATTGTGTTCAGTTCTGGACACCATGTTATAGGAAAGATGTTGTCAAGCTGGAAAGGGTGCAGAGATGAATTACGAGGATGTTGCTAGGACTCGTCGGCCTGAGCTATAGGGAGCGGTTCAGCAGGTTACCACTCTATTCCTTGGAGGATGAGGGTTGTTCTAATAGAGGTGTACAAAATCATGAGAGGAATAGATCCAGTAAATGCACAAAGTCTCTTGCCCGAGTTCGGTAATCTAGAACCAGAGGACATTGGTTTAAAGTGTGGGGGGAAAGATTTAATAGGAATCCGAGGGGCAATTTTTTCAAACAATCGATAGTGGGTATATAGAACGAGCTGACGGAGGAGGTAGTTGAGGCAAGTACTAATGCAATGTTTAAGGAACACTTAGACATGGATAGGGCATGTTTAGGGGGATATGGGCCAAATGCAGGAGGGTGGGGGGACTAGTGTAGATTGGTCATGTTAGTCGGTGTGTTAACCTGGATGTTGCAGTTTTCAGGCTCCCATACCTTCTACCCGATGGCAGGAGTGAATTGAGAGCATGGCCAGGCTGGCGTGGGTCTCTGATGATGCTGGCTGCCTTTCTGAGGCAGCGACCCCATCAATGGTGGGAAGGACCGGGGCAGTGTCCACCACCTTCTGCAATCTTCTTTGTCAAAACAGGCGGTGATGCAACCAGTCAATGTGCGCTCGACTGTGCACTCGCAGAAGTTCAAGAGAGTATTTGTTGACATACTGAATCTCCTCGATCTTCTAACGAAGTAGAGGCGTGGTGGGCTTTCTTTACAATTGCATCAATGTGCTGTGCAATATTTCCATTTATATTTGCATCAATGTGCTAGTCAGTGCTATTTCCATTAACTGCTATGTCTTACTTTTAACTGAACACCAACTGTTGCTTATTTGGCACACTTGAAACGTATTTATTTTTTAATTAATTTGATATTTCCCCGCTGCACCAATCAGTTGATCAAGATCTATCTAGTGCAGTCTGCTAAAGCCTTATTCAGATTAATGGACAATTTGTGGTTAAGCCCCTGTCCCACTTAGGAGACCTAAACAGCAACCTCTGGTTACCTTGCCTGCCACCCAAAAAAAAATCAAGGTTGAGGTGACCTGCAACCACCTACTACCTCCCATGCATATGTTGAAAACCTTCCTCGACAATGAAGAAAACCGGCTTCGACTAGACCTGCAACCTATTTTTAGTCAAGGCCGGTTTTAATCATGATGGAAAATATAGCAGCAACCTAGATGAAGCCTCGACCACGCGGAAACCACTCTCGACCAAAGTGACCCAAAACCTCCAGTGACCTCACGGAAACCTTGGGTGGCGGGCAAGGTCACCAGAGGGTGCTGTTTAGGTCTCTTTAGTGGGATAGGAGTTAAGGGGTTGGACAGGCTAGATGCAGGAAGATTGTTCCCGATGTTGGGGAAGTCCAGACCAAGGGGTCACAGGGGGAAATCTTTTAGGACCGAGATGAGAAAAACATTTTTCACACAGAGAGTGGTGAATCTCTGGAACTCTCTGCCACAGAAGGTAGTTGAGGCCAGTTCATTGGCTATATTTAAGAGGGAGTTAGATGTGGCCCTTGTGGCTAAAGGGATCAGGGGGTATAGAGAGAAGGCAGGTACAGGATACTGAGTTGGATAATCAGCCATGATCATATTGAATGGCGGTGCAGGCTCGAAGGGCTGAATGGCCTACTCCTGCACCTATTTTTTTTATGTTTCTATGTTTCTTTAGGGGCTTACGTTTATAAATCCTTTAACCCCTTCACTTGATATAATGAATTTATGTTCTTTCAACAACCAGGTGTTTTACAAAAAGGATTTGTGAATGTTGTCTCTTCTCTGCTCCCGTTCCCCGCACCCTCGTCCAAAGGTGTATATTCCTTTCTCATTAACTTTTTTTTCTTCAGTCATTTTAAATTGATGGTTTCAGTCAAAGTGTTTCAGATGTTTATCTGGTTCTACTAGTGACATTAGAATTCTAAGGTCATTAGAAATTAGATTAATACAACCAAAACTATTTTCCTGCATGATCATTACATAACATATAAAATAATATCCACCTGGCAGGATGCAAATCTGCATACTGGAATTTCTGTATGCATCAGATTAAAATTTGGATATGTGAGGTGAGTCAATATCAACCCATGATGTAATTAATGGTTCCAAGACGATGTGAGCAGGAGTAAGCCCCTTGGCCTCTCAGGCATGTCCCACCGTTCAGTATGATCATGGCTGATCCGCACTGGCCTCGACTCGTTCTTAGCGCCATTCTCCATTCTCCCTCAATTCTTTGATTTTTGCAATATTTCTCCATCTCTGCCTTAAAATATATCAAATGACTTTACCGCCACCACCCTTGGGGCAAAGCATTCTGAAGATTTGCACCCTTAGAGAAGAAATGCATATAATAATGCCTTTTGTAGTTATGTTCCCTTGTTTGTGACTCTGCTATTGGTGAAACAAATCAAAATTTATCCTGCCAGGTGTTTTTACGACCTTGTATATTATCTTCCAACACAAGGGGAGATCATTTGGCTCATTGAATCCACACCTGCATTGTGCAAGAAAAACCGTTTATCCCATATTTTTAATGAAACCCCCGCAGCAATTTCTAAAGCATAATATTTGTAGACTGCGAAAGGACACTAAGTGCTGGAGTAGCTCAGCGGGTCAGGCAGCATCTCTGGAGAACATGGATAGGCGACATTTCGCTCGAGACCCAAAACATCGCCTATCGATGTTCTCCAGAGGTGCTGCCTGACCTGCTGAGTTGATACAGCACTTTGTGTCCTTTCGTGTATTAACCAGCATCGGCAGTTCTTTATCTACATTTATAGACTACGAATAGTTTTATTAAAACTGGTGAACAATTTGCACATTGGGGAAATATTTTGTATTTTAAAGCGAATGAGAAGCAGACCTTGTGACCACAACCTATATTAGTTTAAGGCGATGCATTCAAAGTAGTGTGGTTGCTAGAAGTGAAGATGGTCAAGAGTTTCCACTTCGTACGTGTAAATGCCACCAGCATTTTGTCTGGTTCAACCACCTTGGCACTGCAAGGACACACTGGCCCCTTTTGAATATCGATATTTATCAAAGCTGTAGAAGATCAGGGGAAATTTCAATAATCAATAGTTTAATTGTTATATGCATTAAATTCTTACTTGCTGCAGCCTTACAGGCACATTAATGCAACAACACAAATGCACAACAGACAGTAATACAATGAATTCTCAGTTGTACTAGGTAACTAGATCTTAACAGTCTAAGCTAAAGTATCATGTGATAGGGGCAGAATTAGGCCATTCGGCCCATCACGTCTACTCCGCCATTCAATTGCTGATCTATTTCTCCCTCCTAACCCTATTCTCCTTCCTTTTCCCCATAACCCCTGAAACCTGTACTAATCAAGAATCTATCTATCTCTGCCTTAAATATATCCACTTACTTGGATTCCATAGTGGCAAAAAATTCCACCCTCTGACTAAATAAATTCCCCCTCATCTCCTTGATGAGGGGGAAGAATGAAGTTTACAAGAATGATCCCAGGAATGAGTAGGTTCATATGAGTAGGAATATGATGAGCATTTGTCAGCACTGGGCCTATTCGAGCCATTCAATGTGATCATTGCTGATCATCCCCAATCAGTACCCCGTTCCTGCCTTCTCTCCATATCCCCTGACTCCGCTATTTTTAAAAGCCCTATCTAGCTCTCTCTTGAAAGCATCCCGAGAACCTGCCTCCACCGCCCTCTGAGGCAGAGAATTTCACAGACTCACCACTCTCTGTGAAAAAAAGTGTTTCCTCGTCTCCATTCTAAATGGCTTACTCCTTATTCTTAAACTGTGGCCCCTGGTTCTGGACTCCCCCAACATCGGGAACATGTTTCCTGCCTCTAGCATGGCCAAGCCCTTAACAATCTTATATGTTTCAATGGGATTCCCTCTCATCCTTCTAAACTCAAGTGTACAAGCCCAGCTGCTCCATTCTCTCAGCATATGACAGTTCCTCCATTTATAGATTTATTATCAAATCATTAATATTAGGGGGGCAGGGTGGTACAGGAGGTGGAGTTGCTGCCTCACAGCACCAGAGACCCTGGTTCAATCCTGACTGCGGGTGCTGTCTGTACGGAGTTTGTACGGGAAGCTCCGGTTTTCTTCCACACTTCTAAGACGTACAGGTTTGTAGGTTAATTGGTTTAGTATAATTGTAAAATGTCCCAGTTTGTATAGGATAGTCTAAATGTGCGGGGATCGCTGATCGACGAGGACTGTGGGCTGAATAGCCTGTTTCTGTGCTGTATCTCTAAACTAAACTAAAATTAGCTCTCCATTAGCTTATTTAGTATTGGTCTCTATTATTTCCTTTACTTTAAGTGATATAATACCAGTTTCCTAGACACTTGCACTGATACTGGCGCTTGTTTGACTGGAAGCATACTGATAAGGTTGTACAGAACACACTTCAGAAACTACTTGCAGCACACTTTTATTTGATCATCTTCTGATTTACATTCGGATCATTGAATTCAACAGAGTATGAAGAAGGGTCCCGACCTGAAACATCACCCATTCTTTTTCTCCAGAGATGCTGTCTGACCTGCTGAGGTTCTCCAGAACTTTGTGTCTAACTTTTGTATATACCAGCATCTACAGTTCTTGGTTTCGTTACTCTCCCATAATCAATTTTTATTTGCCCTCCGGAACCCTTTAACTTGTGGTCTCCAGATTTTGGTGTCTCTTGCCTCCCCAGCACTAAAATAACCAAGGTCGGAAGTGACATTGAATTTGATGACTGCATCAAAATCTACTCATCCTCCCCACCATCTGCAATGTTCGACACAGCTAACTGCACCATTCTCCTTCTGGACATCCTGTCTATTGAGGAACTTGACACACTGCTCTTGGTTGGTTCAACATTTATTATTCAAGCTAAGGTTGGCACGGTGGCACAGCGTTAGAGTTGCTGCCTTACAGCGCCGTCTGTACGGAATTTGTACGTTCTCCATGTGACCTGCGTGTGCTTTCTCCAAAGACGTACAGGTATGTAGGTTAAAAATTGGCTTGGTATAATTGTATGGATCGCTGGGTGGTGCGGACTCGTTGGGCAGAAGGGCCTGTTTCCGCACTGTATCTCTAAACTAAACTAAAACTTTTCACCACAGTTCCCCCAAGGTGTTTTAATTAGTCATAATTTATATGTCCGGCAACATGATCCATTCTCGTAGGAACGACCTGTTCATGCATAATGAAGAACCCCCCCCCGACCCCCAGTTACAACCTATGATTCCTGACCAATCCTTTAATTTGCTTCTGTCGGTCAGCTGTCTTGCTTAGTAAGCAATTCTAGTTTAGTCATGCTATTTGCTGCACAATGCAATGTCAGAGTTTCTCTACTTGGCATTCGATACATTGAAGTGACAGGCAAGAAGGCACACCCATGCCTCTACTTCCTCAGGAGACTGAGGAAATTCAGTATTTATTCAATGATTCTAACAAATTTCTACAGATGCATCATAGAAAACATTCTGTGAGGTTGCATCGCAGCTTGGTTTGGGAGCAGCTCTGCCCAAGACTGCAAGAAATAGCAGAGAGTAACTCAGCCGGTGAGGCAGCATCTCTGGAGAGAAGGAATGGGCGGCGTTTCAGGTGAAACCCTTCTTCAGCCTGATGTCAGGGGAGGGGGCGGGACAGAGATAGAATATAGTCGGAGACAGTAAGACTGGTGGGAGAAATGGGAAGGGGGAGGGGATGGAGAGAGGGAAAGCAAGGGCTACTTAAAGTTAGAGAAGTCAATGTTCATACCGCTGGGGTGTAAGCTGCCCAAGCGAAATATGAGGTGCTGTTCATCCAATTTGCGCTGGGCCTCACTCTGACAATGGAGGAGGCCCAGGACAGAAAGGTCAGATTGGGAATGGGAGGGGGCGTTGAAGTGCTGAGCCACAGGGAGGTCTGGTAGGTTTAGGCAGACTGAGCGGAAGTGTTCAGCGAAACGATCGCCGAGCCTGCGCTTGGTCTCCCCGATATACAGGAGTTGACACCTGGAACAGCGGATACAGTAGATGAGGTTGGAGGAGGTACAAGTGAACCTCCCCCTCACCTGAAAAGACTGTTGGGGTCCTTGGATGGAGTGGAGGGGGGAGGTAAAGGGACAGGTGTTGCATCTCCTGCGGTTGCAGGGGAAAGTTACTGGGGTTTGGGTGGGAAGGGACGCGTTGACCAGAGAGTTGCGGAGGGAACGGTCTCTGCTGAAATCAGAAAGGTGTGAAGATGGGAAGATGTGGCCAGCAGTGGGATCCTGTTGGAGGTGGCAAATGTTGGAGGATTATGTGCTGTTTGCGACGGCTGATGGGGTGGAAGGTGAGGACAAGGGGGACTGTGTCCTTGTTACAAATGGGGGGAGCAAGAGCAAAGCTGCGGGTTATCGAGAAGGCCAGAGTGAGAGCCTCATCTATAAAGGAAGAGGGGAACCCCCGTTCCCTAAAGAATCAGGACATCTCCGACGATCTGGTATGGAAAATAACAGAGAGTTGTGGATGTAGCCCAGTCCATCCACTATCGACACTTAACGCTACCTCTGAGAAGCTGCCAACATAATCAAAGATTTGTTCGTCCCCGGTCATTCCTCCTCCTCCCATCGTCCAAAGGTACAGAAGCTTGAAAGCGTGCATCAGATATGGGAACGGTTTTACCCTCTTTTATCAGCCTTCTGGACATTCCATAAGCTAGGGTTCTGTCCAATTCACCTTTGTCTCTGGAACTGGTGCATTACATTGCTGAGAACTGTGTATGAAGGAACAGCAGATGCTGGTTTAAAGGAAGGATAGAGACAAAATGCTGGAGTAACTCAGAGGGACGGGCAGCATCTCTGGAGAGGGTGATGTTTCGGGTCGAGATCCTTCTTCAGTCTGAAATTTCACAATTTTCCCAAGAACAATTGATTTTGAGGTTAATTTGAGGTCAAAATAAACCTGAGCAATTTGAACACAAACATAGAAACATATAAACATAGACAATAGGTGCAGGAGGAGGCCATTCGGCCCTTCGAGCCAGCACCGCCATTCATTGTGATCATGGCTGATCGTCCTCTATCAATAACCTGTGCCTGCCTTCTCCCGATATCCGTGATTCCACTAGCCCCTAGAGCTCTATCTAACTCTCTTAAATCCATCCAGTGACTTGGCCTTCACTGCCATCTGTGGCAGGGAATTCCACAAATTCACAACTCTCTGGTTGAAAAAGTTTTTTCTCACCTCAGTCTTAAATGGCCTCCCCTTTATTCTAAGACTATGGCCCCTGGTTCTGGACTCGCCCAACATTGGGAACATTTTTCCTGCATCTAGCTTGTCCAGTCCTTTTATTATTTTATATGTTTCTATAAGAAAACCCCTCATCCTTCTAAACTCCAGTGAATACAAGTCTAGTCTTTTCAATCTTTCCTCATATGACAGTCCCGCCATCCCAGGGATCAATCTCGTGAACCTACGCTGCACTGCCTCAATCACAAGGATGTCCTTCCTCAAATTCCACAATACTCCAGATGTGGTCTTACCAGAGCCCTATACAACTGCAGAAGAACCTCTTTACTCCTATACTGAAATCCTCTTGTTATGAAGGCCAGTATTCCATTAGCTTTCTTCACTGCCTGCTGTACCTGCACACCAACTTGCAGTGACTTGTGTACAAGGACACCCAGGTCTCTCTGAACCTCCCGCTTACCTAACCTAAGCCCATTGAGATAATAATCTGCCCCATTGCTTTTGCCGCCAAAGTGGATAACCTCACATTTATCTACATTATACTGCATCTTCCACGCACCTGCCCACCTGTCCAGGTCTCCCTGCAACCTCCTAACATCCTCTTCCCAGTTCACACTGCCACCCAGCTTTGTGTCACCCGCAAACTTGCTAGTGTTGCTCCTAATTCCCTCTTCCAAATCTTTAATATGTATGGTAGACAGTTGCGGCCCCAACACCGAGCCTTGCGGCGCTCCACTCACCACTGCCTGCCATTCTGAAAAGGACCCGTTCACTCCAACTCTTTGCTTCCTGTCTGCCAACCAATATTCTATCCCCCAATACCATGTGCTCTAATTTTAGTCACCAGTCTCCCGTGCGGGACCTTATCAAAGGCTTTCTGAAAGTCTAGATACACTACATCCACTGGCACCCCTTCATCCATTTTACTTGTCACATCCTCAAAAAATTCCAGAAGATTAGTCAAGCATGATTTCCCTTTCATAAATCCATGTTGACTTGGACTAATCCTTTTACTGCTATCCAAATGCCCCATTATTACCTCTTAAATAATTGACTCCAGCATCTTTCCCACCACCGAAGTCTGGCTAACTGGTCTGTAATTCCCCGTTTTCTCTCTCGCTCCTTTCTTGAAAAGTGGGATAACATTAGCTATCCTCCAATCCACAGGAACTGATCCTGAATCTATTGAACATTGGAAAATTATCAACAATGCGTCCACTATTTCTAGAGCCACCTCCCTGAGGACCCTGGGATGCAGACCATCAGGCCCAGGGGGTTTATCATCCTTCAGTCCCATTAGCCTACCCAATACTATTTCTCGCCTAATGAAAATTTCTTTCAGTTCCACTACCCCCTTAGATCCTTTGTCCTCCAGTACATCTGGGAGATTGTTTGTGTCTTCCTTAGTGAAGACAGATCCGAAGTACCTGTTCAACTCTTCTGCCATTTCCGCGTTCGCCATAATAATTTCACCCGTGTCTGCCTTCAAGGGACCCACATTTGACTTTGCTATTCTTTTTCCCTTAACATATCTAAAGAAGCTTTTACTGTCCTGCTTTATATTCCTGGCCAGCTTCCTCTCGTACTTCATTTTTACAGCCCGTATTGCCCGTTTTGTTTCCTTTTGTTGTCCTATGAAAGTTTCCCAATCCTCTGGCTTCCGGCTACTCTTTGCTGTGTTATACATCTTTTCTTTCAGTTTTATTCTATCCCTAACTTCTCTTGTGAGCCACAGTTGCCTCCTACTCACCTTAGAATATTTCTTCCTCTTTGGAATGAAATGATCCTGCGTCTTCCGGATTATGCTCAGAAATTCCTGCCATTGCTGTTCCTCCGTCATTCCTGCCAGGATCCCTTTCCAGTCTACCTTGGCCAGCTCCTCCCTCATGCCTTCATAGTCCCCTTTGTTCAACTGCATCACTGACACTTCCGATTTAACCTTCTTCTCAAATCACAAGCTCAACATGTTTTAAGTGTAATGAGATGATGCCTCCTTGCATTGTCCTGTCTTGTCTATTCTTTTAGTCAGACAGGTGAGAACAGAAGGTTTCATTTATATTGTTACAGTTTGAAAATTGATTATGATTATTATGTTAAATGCAGAATAGAATTGTCGTGTGAAATGAAGCAAACTGCTTGTAGAAACATTTTTGGAATGCGGTAATAGATCTGACCCGAAACATCACCTGTTCCTTCTCTCCAGAGATGCTGCCTGTTCCGCTGAGTTACTCCAGCATTGTGTGTCTATCTTTGGTGTAAACCAGCATCTGCAGTTCCTTCCTACACGATAATCTATGGACATTTGTTACATGGATTTCTTTTCTAAAGCCTTCAGAAGTTATATATTTAAATGTCCTTGTCCTTCCCTGCAAGATTCTGGTTGGGTCATAGTTCACTTGCAAGAATCGCAGTGCGAGCTAGATGCATCCACTATTTATGGGGTAGTTCCTTTTTACAGTGGTAATTCATCACTCCATTAACAGCAGAATTTATTTCCTCATGTAACACAATCTAGTCTGCACATTTCAAATTGGTGTATAATTCAGCATAAAGATCAATTTAAAATAATTAGTTTGGATAGATTATGCTGTTTTTAATTGTATTTCGGAAGTTTTGTTTAAATTCCTTACAATCAAGTCACCTTTAAGTTTGTCCCTTCCATGTAGTGCTTTTTTCCCAAAGTTTAGTACAGAGATACGGCATGGAAACGGGCCCTTCGGCCCACCAAGTCCGTGCCGACCAGTGATACCTGCACACTAGAACTATCCTACACTCACTCACTCATTCACATGACAATTTACAATTATACCAAGCCAATTAGCCTGCAAGCCTGTAAGTCTATGGAGTGTGGGAGGAAACCGGAGCATGCGGAGAAAACCCCCGCAGGTCACATGTAGAACGCACAAACTCCGATAACCATACTGATTCCTGGAATGTCAGGACTTTCATATGAAGAAAGACTGGATAGACTCGGCTTGTACTCGCTAGATTTTAGAAGATTGCGGGGGGATCTTATAGAAACTTACAAAATTCTTAACGGGTTGGACAGGCTAGATGCAGGAAGATTGTTCCCGATGTTGGGGAAGTCCAGAATGAGGGGTCACAGTTTAAGGATAAGGGGGAAGTCTTTTAGGACCGAGATGAGGAAAACATTTTTCACACAGAGAGTGGTGAATCTCTAGAATTCTCTGCCACAGAAGGTATAGTCGAGGCCAGTTCATTGGTTATATTTAAGAGGGAGTTCGATGTGGCCCTTGTGGCTAAGGGGATCAGGGGGTATGGAGAGAAAGCAGGTACAGGATACTGAGTTGGATGATCAGCCATGATCATATTGAATGGCGGTGCAGGCTCGAAGGGCCGAATGGCCTACTCTTGCACCTATTTTCTATGTTCTATGTTTCTAACCATAGTCAGGATAGAACTCTGGTCTCAGGTGCTGTATGGCAGCAACTCTACCGCTGTGCAATCATGCTGCCCGTAAACTCTGTTTCCTTGATGAACAGAAGTATCGCCCTGCTGGCCTGGTGATTATTCTCATTGAGTTTGTTTCTCAAGAGCATTTAAGGGACTGAGCAGTAATTTGATCATGAGACACGAGCTAAGGCAATCTATACCCTGAATGCAACCAGGCATTTCTCTTCCTCTGGGAAAATGTCACTTTAAACTTTCCATTTGTATTCTGTGGAATTCTCTACCTCAGAGGGCGGTGGAGGCAGGTTCTCTGGATGCTTTCAAGAGAGAGCTAGATAGGGCTCTTAAAAATAGCGGAATCAGGGAATATGGGGAGAAGGCAGCAATGGGATACTGATTTGGGATGATCAGCCATGATCTCATTGAATGGTGGTGCTGGCTCGAAGGGCCAAATGGCCTACTCCTGCACCTATTGTCTATTGTCTTTAGTGACAATCCCTGGTGCTGATTTCCTTGGACTCCCCTGAACCCTTTCCTGATCTTCTCTCCCGTCGTCCTTCACTTTCGCCCTGCTCTTCAATTTGCTACCTTCTTCCCCCGTCTTGCTTTCTTCATGATCTAAACCTTTGTCACCGAGCAAGACTTTGAAACACGTACTGAGATAGAGTTCCTGATGTGTAGGAAGGTACTGCAGATGCTGGCTTGCACCCAAGATTGACACAAAATGTGGAGGAGTGGGTGATCACATCAGTGATCACTATCTCAGTGCGTGCTTCAGAGAATCGCTCGGTGACAAAAGTTTAGATCATGAAGAGTGTGGAGTAATGGGTGATGTTTCGGGTCAAGTCTGAAGAAACGTTTACCCATTCCTATTAAGGGATACAAGGAAATTATTTTCTCTGGTGGTGTCGTTCACAAAGCCAGGAGTGACATTTGGACAAAAAATGTTGTGTAATAGAAATTCCTTTCCTACAAACTTCTGTTGGGCAGAGGTTATCAATTGGATTAATGATGTGCTACATCCATGAAGACGTGTCTAGTATTAGGAACAGTTTCTGAATATTTCTGGCTGTCAAATATTCAAGAATGACAGAGAAGTTAAAAGGAAGGGATGTCAGTTTTGATCAAGGCTGCTGTTACTGTTCTATATAAAGGATGAATTGGATGCTTCCATAACTGAAGCTGTTTTGGCTTGAATGAAGGATGACCACTTTCACGACCTCTGCCGAGTTTGCCCTTGACTCATACTCGCAGCATGGTCGTCACGAGGTCGTAGGTAGGTGGCATCAAGCAGGTCGGGTGTTTTTCTAGCCTGATGAAAAATGTCCACGAGTAAAAAAGGTTGTGAATTCGATCGTGAAAGTGGGACAGGCCCTTTATGAGTCCTTGTTAAATATTTGTGACTTGTATTACAGAACTTTAACCAAAGAAAAGAAGATGAATAGAACATAAAACAGTACAGCACAGGGACAGGCTCTTCGGCCCCCAATGTTTGTGCCGAACATTATCCCTACCTAAACAGATCTCATTTGCCACATCCCTCCATTCCCTGCATAACCATGTGCCTATCTAAAAGCTTCTTAAACGGCACTATTCTATCTGCCTCCACCTCCACCACCACCCCTGGCAGCACGTTCCAGCCCCCCACCACTTTGCATTAAAAAAAAACTTGCCCTGCACATCTCCATTAAACTCCACCGTCGTCTGTTCCTCAGTACCCCCGGTGACCTTAACTATGCCCTCTAGTTGTGGACATTTCCACCCTGGGGGAAAAAGGTTCTGACCATCTACACTCTTTTTGCTTTTCTCTGTTTTGTTTAGTTTATTGTCACGTGTGCCGAGGTACAGGGAAAAGCTTTTAGCGCGCTATAAACTTGGAGTCCAAGATCCCTCTGCACATCAATGTTGTTCAGGGTCCTGCCATTAACTGTGTACTTGCATTCATCCTCCCAAAGTGCAACACCCCACACCATATCGGGGACATAAATGGAATGGAATGCTATTTATTGTCATTCAAACAACTAGGTTTGAACGAAATTGCAATTACTACAAATGAACCCGGGATAAATGAAGAAGAAGGTTTTGGCCCGAAATGTTGCCTATTTCCTTTGCTCCATAGATGCTGCTGCACCCGCTGAGTTTCTCCAGCACTTTTGTCTACCATTTTGAGAACATTTTGTCTACCACTTTGTCTACCACTTTTGAGAACATCTTGATTTGTCAGCAAATTTTTGAAGTTATGTTGCAAATAGAGTATTGACATTAGTAAATATTACTTGTTGAAGGCAAATGAAATGATTGCATTCATTTCAAGAGCACTAGAATATAAAAGCAGGACTGTAATCAAACCTAGGTCTCTGGCAATAAGAGGCAGCAGCTACACCACTGTGCCAGCCTGGGCTGCAGCAACAGGTTGGACAGACTTGGATTGTTTTCTTTGGAGCTTTGGAGGCTGAGGGGAGACTTGATAGAGTGTTATGATAGGGTAGATAGTCAGAACTTTTTCTTCCCAGGGTGGAAATATCAAATACCAAAGGGCATAGCTTTAAGGTGAGAGGGGCAAGTATTTTTTCACACAGTGGTGGGTGCCTGGAACACGCAGCCAAGGGTAATGGTGGAGGCAGATTCAATAGTGGCATTTAAAAAGCTTTGGATAGGCACATGGATACGGTTCAATTGTGCTTTTATGCAGGGAATGGTGGGACTTGGCATCTCCACCTCCCTCTGCAACTGGACACTGGATTTCCTCACCAACAGACCACAGTCTGTCAGGGTCAACAACCTCACCTCCCCCACTATAACACTGAACACTGCGTGCCACAGGGCTGTGTGCTCAGCCCTCTCCTCTACTCCCTCTTCACCCACGACTGCATCCCTAAGTACGGATCCAACGCCATCATTAAGTTTGCTGATGACACCACGGTGGTAGGACTGATCAGTGACAACGATGAGTCAGCCTACAGAGAGGAGGTCCAGCACCTGACAACCTGGTGTGCCAACAATAACCTCGTCCTCAACTCCAAGAAGACGAAGGAAATTATTGTCGACTTCAGGTAGGTCAGAGGAGGCAGTCATACCCCCATCCATATAAACGGGACTGAGGTGTAGCGCGTCTCCAGCTACAAATTCCTCGGGGTACATATCTCGGAGGATTTGTCCTGGTCCCTCAACACCTCCAAGCTGATCAAAAAGGCACAGCAGTGCCTTTACTTCCTGAGGAGGCTCAAGAAAGCCCACCTGTCCCCCCAGATCCTGTCCAACTTCTACCGCTGTACCATCGAGAGCATCCTGACCACCTGCTTCACGGTATGGTACAGCAGCTGCACTGTTGCGGACAGGAAGGCACTACAACGGGTGGTGAAAACCGCGCAGTACATCATCGGTGCCCCACTCCCTGCCATGGATGCCCTCCACCGAAAACGATGTCTGAGACGGGCTGGGAAGATCATTAAAGACCCCTCCCACCCCAACCATGGACTGTTTGCCCTCCTCCCATCAGGGAGGCGGTACAGGAGCCTCAGGTCTCGTACCAGTAGGATGAGGAACAGCTTCTACAATTATACCATCACATTGCTGAACTCGGAGTCCTGCCGATAGATTTCTCCGGTCCCTCCGTCCCCATTGTTTAATTATTCTGTATTTTTTATTATTCTGTATCTTCTTTTTTTAAATTTCTATATGCACTACTACTACGGACTGACGCAAAACTGCATTTCGTTGTACCCATACTTAGTATTTGTGCAATGACATTAAAGTTGAATTGAATTGAATTGAAAAAACATTCATCAGGCTGAGGAGATTAGTTTAACTTGGTGTCACGTTCGGCACGGACATTGTGGGCCGATGGGATGTTCCTGTCCTCTGCTGCACTATTCTCATTCTTTTTTAGTTTGCTTTATTGTGGTAGGACGGTTCAGTTTGAGGGAGAATTAAGGGACAAAAGTTTAGGGGTAACAGGGGGAACTTCTTTACTCGGAGAGTTGTAGCTGTGTGGAATGAGCTTCCAGTGAAAGTGGTGGAGGCAGGTTCGATTTTATCATTTAAAAATAAATTGGATAGGTATATGGATGGGAAAGGAATGGAGGGTTATGGTCTGAGTGCAGGTAGATGGGACTAGGTGAGAGTAAGTGTTCGGCACGGACTAGAAGGGCCGAGATGGACTGTTTCCGTGCTGTAATTGTTATATGGTTATATGGTTCAGTTGCCTGATAACAGCTGGGAAGAAACTGACCCTGAATGTGAAGGTGTGCGTTTTGACACAAGATGATCCAGTGCTTGTTCCCTCTTCAGGGATGTTCTAAGAGAGCCTTTGGATCTCTCTTTCTGTCCACCATGTGATTGTTTGCCCTCTCTCAGCTCTTTATAAAGTAGCTGGTTTGGTATTCTATCATTAGACCATTTCTGAACTGTTATGCCCAGCCTATGTGATCTGGGTTTTTTTTTCAACTGTGTTTAGTTTAGTTAAATTGTCACGTGTACCGAGGTACAATGAAAAGCTTTTGTTGCGTGCCAACCAGTCAGCAGAGGGACAATACATGATTACAATTGAGCCATTTACAGTGTACAGATACAGAATACTTGATAACTGCCTGCCCATGGATATTTCAGAGGATATTTTTAAGGCAGAGATAGATAGATTCTTGATTAGTACGGGTGTGAGGGGTTATGGGGAGAAGGCAGGAAAAAGGGGTTAGGAGGGAGAGATAGATCAGCCATAATTGAATGGAGGAGTATCCTACTCCTATCTACTGGAGAGTCTCCTCCTATCACTTATGACCTTATAACCAATGCAAGCACCTTGGGTTGCATTTGAAAAGTGTATGCTCTTATTAGACTGTTGGTCGACCCTGTTGTTAGACCATCTTGCAGCAATTTTGAGCTTTCCATGCGGGTTTAACACAGAAATCCTTTACTTGACCGTGATTTTGCCAGAAGCATTTTACTGCAGGATAGATTAGCTTTTATCATTGAATGACCTACTTTGATGCTTTTGCCATCCATCTAGTTAGTGTTTTGTACCCTCTGGTTACTGACGCCTACGACACTGGACCAGTTTATTCTCTCTGACACTTTGAACATGTCTAACAAATTTCTCTTTGTTTCGCTATTCGAAGTTGGATGATCCATGTTTCTCACAGAAAATGCAACTATAAAAGTTTCATACAATTTTAACCACCTATCCATTCTGCCTAATAGGTGTAGTTAAAACTGACGCAGAAAATATGTTTGCCTGAACAATAAGTTGTGAGCCATTTCAGATAAGATACATTTTCAAAGATCCAAGTATGGTTTAATCTTTGTCTTTAGCGGCATTTAATTTTGTTATTTTCTACTAATTAAAGACAGTAGGATCAATGTATAGGAAGGAACTGTAGATGCTGATTTATATCGAAGATGGACACCAAATGCTGGAGTAACTCGGCAAATCAGACAGCATCTCTGGCGAAAAAGGAATAGGTGATGTTTCGGGTCAGAACCCTTCTTCAGACTGCTAATTGAAGAAGGGTTCCGACCCAAATCATCATCTATTCCTTTTGTCCGGAGATAGAAACATAGAAACATAGAAAATAGGTGCAGGAGTAGGCCATTCGGCCCTTTGAGCCTGCACCGCCATTCAATATGATCATGGCTGATCATCCAACTCAGTGTCCTGTACCTGCCTTCTCTCCATACCCCCTGATCCCTTTAGCCACAAGGGCCACATCTAACTCCCTCTTAAATATAGGTAATGAACTGGCCTCAACTACCTTCTGTGGCAGAGAATTCCACAGATACACCACTACCTGTGTGAAAAATGTTTTTCTCATCTCGGTCCTAAAAGATTTCCCCCTTATCCTTAAAATAAAGATGTCAGTATAGGAGTAAAGAGGTTCTTCTGCAGTTGTATAGGGCTCTGGTAAGACCACATCTGGAGTATTGTGTCCAGTTTTGGTCTCCTAATTTGAGGAAGGACATCCTTGTGATTGAGGCAGTGCAGCGTAGGTTCATGAGATTGATCCCTGGGATGGCGGGACTATCATATGAGGAAAGATTGAAAAGACTAGCCTTGTAGTCACTGGAGTTTAGAAGGATGAGGGGTATTCTTATAGAAACATATAAAATTATAAAAAGGACTGGACAAGCTAGATGCAGGAAAATGTTCCCAATGTTGGGCGAGTCCAGGGGCCACAGTCCTAGAATAAAGGGGAAGCCATTTAAGACTGAGGTGAGAAAAAACTTTTTCACCCAGAGAGTTGTGAATTAGAGGAATTCCCTGCCACGGAGGGCAGTGGAGGCCTAGTCATGGATGGATTTAAGAGAGAGTTAGATAGAGCTCTAGCAGCTAGTGGAATCAAGGGATATGGGGAGAAGGCAGCCCCGGTTATTGATTGGGGACGATCAGCCATGATCACAATGAATGGCGGTGCTGGCTCGAAGGGCTGAATGGCCTCCTCCTGCACCTATTTTATATGTTTCTATGTTGATTGACCCGCTGAGTTACTCCAGCATTTGCGTCTATCTACAGTTGGATTTAAATTTGGCGTAAAAAGGCTTTATAACTCTTGATGATGTTTTCAGTCTGAAGAAGGGTCTCGACCCCGAGACATCACCCATTCCTTTTCTCCAGAGATGCTGCCTGACCCACTGAGTTAATCCAACATTTTGTGTCTATCTTCGATTTAAACCAGCATCTGCAGTTCCTTCCTTCACAATGTTTTGATCTGATTTCAAAATGGCCCCTATTTTACATATATGTAATTGTTTGCTGTCATTCAACAATGACATGGACAGCTGTCTCAGGATTTCCTTGGATGCATAGTTTCATTCATAAATCCTTTGGTTGCTGACAGCGATTCCATCAAAGGCAATTTACGTCAGCAGGGTTTCGGTTTTCATTGAATGACCCCGATTAGGATAGGGAGTACAGTCATATTAGAGTGAAGGTTGATGAACTGGTTTTTCATTCAATAATTAAAATCTGATGGCATGTTTATGTGTGATAAGAATCTATCATGACTCTATGATGTAAATATTGAAAGGATATTAACCATGTGCCTACTAGAGTATTATAAATTGTTCTCAGTAAGGCAGTGTCCAGTTTAACATGTGCCATGCTGAGTTTTCACAATGTTAAATTGAATAGGGATCCAATGTTTTGCTGTTGGATTTAGACTGACTTTAAAAGCTCTTGAGAACACACTGTTTTGAGAAACCAAGATAATTATATATGTGAGAGACTGCAGAAATGTCCAACTGAAATAAATAATAGGCATAATTAGACCCAAAATTCAAGTTTAAAAATTATTGAATGAATCAGCTGTAATCTAGATGAAGGCTTACACACATGTTATAATTTATTCAGAAATTTCATGGCACAGGATAATGATGACTGAGATACATGATCATTGAATGATACAACATTTGAGGTGTCTATTTGGCTCATCATGTCCCTGCCTGATTTTTGAAAGGAGTAATTTGTATCACTCCTTTGTTCTTATTATATAATCTGTATAAATACAGGTTGCAACAACAAGGTAAGAGTTAAAACCATCTTTCATACCTTTTTGATCCTGGCTAAGGAACCCAAATTTCTCTAACCTTTCTTCTAATATCGAACACACATTCTCCAGGACTTGGGCATCTGTGCATATGACCAGAACTGCACTTGATATTCAAAGTGCTGCCGAGGCAAACCATTATTATTTGATTAAGACTTCAGACGTGTGTTCAGCACGCTAGAATTTAGAAGATTAAGGGGGGATCTTATAGAAACTTACAAAATTCTTAGGGGGTTGGACAGGCTAGATGCAGGAAGATTGTTCCTGATGTTGGGGAAGTCCAGAACAAGGGGTCACAGTTTAAGGATAAGAGGGAAGTCTTTTAGGACCGAGATGAGAAAATCATTTTTTACACAGAGAGTGGTGAATCTGTGGAATTCTCTACCACAGAAGGTAGTTGAGGCCAGTTCATTGGCTATATTTAAGAGGGAGTTAGATGTGGCCCTTGTGGCTAAAGGGATCAGGAGGTATGGAGAGAAGGCAGGTACAGGATACTGAGTTGGATGATCAGCCATGAGTGGTGAATCTCTGGAACTCCCTGCCACAGAGAGTGGTGAATCTCTGGAACTCCCTGCCACAGAGGGTAGTCGAGGCCAGTTCATTGGCTATATTTAAGAGGGAGTTAGATGTGGCCCTTGTGGCTAAGGGGATCAGAGGGTATGGAGAGAAGGCAGGTACGGGATACTGAGTTGGATGATCAGCCATGATCATATTGAATGGCGGTGCAGGCTCGAAGGGCCGAAGGGCCGAATGGCCTACTCCTGCACCTAATTTCTATGTTTCTATCATATTGAATGGCGGTGCAGGCTCGAGGGCCGAATGGCCTACTCCTGCACCTATTTTCTATGTTTCTATGTGTCATTCACAATTGGTTCGGTACATCAATATTCTGGCGGTACAATGATCTGCAGATGCTAGAATCTTGAGTAAAACACAAAATGCTGAAGTAACTCAGTCAGGCAGTCTCTGTAGAAGGAATGGATAGGCGGTATTTTAGATTGGGTCATTTCTTCAGACTCTGGCACTTGTGCCTTTTGAATCTGAAGCAGTGTCCTGACCCAAAGCATCACCTATCCATGTTCTCCCGAGATACTGCCTGACCCACTGAGTTACTCCAGTACTTTGTGTTTTAGATCAATATGCTGTGGCTTTATTGATTGTGGTTTGACGCTGTTAGGCACATTGGGTCTTCTAATCCTTCACTTCAGCAAGACTATTTCAGCTTTAATCATGGAATAAGCAAGAAGATAGACACAAAAAGCTGGAGTAACTCAGCAGGACAGGCAACATCTCTGGAGAGAAGGAATTTGGTGATGTTTCGGGTCGGGACACTCGACCCAAACCGTCAGCCATTCCTTCTCTCCGGAGATGCTGTCTGTCCCACTGAATTACTTCAGCTTTTTGTGTCTATCTTCGGTTCAAACCAGCTTCTTACACATGGAATAAGCAAGTCTGTGTTTGGTTTTTGTGCTTTCTGGCTTAAATTTCATCTAATTGTTTTATGTATCCATATTTTGTACAACCCTTTCAGTAATATCAGTCATTTCGAAACTTTGTTACTTAGATTATTAATGTCTGTGATTACAGAAGTTGCACTGGTAGGTTAATTAACCACAGATTGGTACACATCTTGGATGAGTTTAGATCTTTGTTGGGCCTCAGTTGGTTAGTATAGATCTATAGTACAGATTTTAAACATGTCGGACCACAGAATGCTGGACTGGAATCATAAAGCTATACGGCACTTAAAAACAGGCCCGACCCAACTTGTCTATGTTGACCGTTGGTATTCCTGACTAGTCTCATTAGCCTGCATCAGGCCCTTTCTATCCACATATTTGTCCAAATGTCTTCTGGAAATTATAAATGTATTTGCTTCCATAGCTTCCTTTGGCAGCTTGTTCCAGATATGGATTAACCTCTGAGGAGAAAAGGTTGGCCCTGAGGTCCCTCTTAAATTTCATCCCTCTCACCTTAAGCCTATTGTCACTTTTCATTTCACTGCACATCTCGTATGTGTATGTGACGAATAAACTTGACTTGACTTGACTTGTCCTCAAGAATCTGTCTAACCTTGCCTTAAAAATATTCAAAACCTTTGCTTCCACAATCCTTTCAGGAAGAAACTTCTTTGGACACTCAGACATTTGAGAAGAGAAGTGTTGCATCTCATTTCTGTGTCTGATGTGGAGACTGGTTATTTTGAAATGTGCCCCTTGGATTCGACATGCTACAAGTAGCTCTACGTACGCCCTTTTAGCCTCAGGATAAAAGGACGTACCTTTAGAAAGGAAATGAGGAGGAATTTATTTAGTAAGAGGGTGATGAATCTGTGGAATTTGTTGCTGTGGAGGCCAAATTAATGGATATTTTTTAAGGGTGATTGATAGGTTCTTGATTCGTAAGGGTTATGGGGAGAAGGCAGGGGGAAAAATAACTGCCAATAAAATCACTTCCCTTCTAATCGCAAGGATATAAGCCTGGTCTATCCAACCTTCCCTCATTCGACAATCTGCTCATCCCAGTTATTGTAGCAATGAGTCCTGCAATAGCTAGAAATGCCCAAGTCCTACCTCATCAAAGCCATTTCTCTTTATTCTCTATGTATCTATGTCTCTCATTAGGCAAGTTGTCTACTTTTATTTTGTACTTCGCCTGCTGAGAATATGTCAGGAAGTAGAAGCACTCCATATTCTACCAGAATGTTGGCTGGATGAGAGAGTATTACTGATAATGTGAGGTAGAACAAACTTTGATAATTTTCTTCGGAGCATCGAACGTTGAGGGGAGACCCTAAGCGAAGTATATAAAATTATGAGAGGCATTGAGTCAAGAGAGTTTATTGTCATGTGTTCCAGATAGGACAATGAAATTCTTGCTTGCTGCAACACAACAGAATATTGTAAGCAAAATACAGAACAGTTCAGTGTGTCTATATAACCATAGACCATATATATACACATAAATAAACAGATAAAGTGGAATAGGCTGTTACAGTCAGAACCTTTTCCCCCAGGGTGAAAATGTCAAAGACAAGAGTGCATAGCTTTAAGGTGAGAGGGGCAAAGTTTAAAGATGATGTGTGGGGCAACACAGGCGGTGACTGCCTGCAACACACTGCCCGCAGTGGTGGTGAATGCAGATATGATAGTGGCTTTTGGATAGGCTTATAGTTATGGAGGGATATGGATCCCATGCATGCAGAGAGGATTAGTTTCTGATCCTCACTTCAAATGCAGAATATCTGATACGACCGTTATATTTACAACACTACCATGGCCGTCCGAAGGGGGGGTGCGTTGGGTGTGACCGCATCCCCCTTTCCTCTCCCAGAGTAAGAAAAAATCCCGAGGGAAAAAAAACAAAAAAAAACTATCGGGAAAAAAATCTGGCCCGCGGGATAAAGGAGTGCCCATTTCTCCGGGCCCGGGGGGGGGGGAGGGGTGCGGTGTCTGCCCACCCAGTCCAGCATCTCCATCCGCGGCGTCGGAGCCTCACCAACGGCTTGCCTGGCGACCAGGAGACCGTCCTCCTATCACTGGGCGGGAGTGGCTGAATCCCAGACGTCACTGCGGCGGGGCCCGCTCCCCTCGCCTCCCCCCGCCACTGGGGCCCAAGCCATCTTCCCCCCACGCCACCCCCGCTGGGCCCACAACACCCTCGCTGGGCCCACACCACCCCCGCTGAGCCCAAGCCACCCCCACTGGGCCCAAGCCACCCCCGCTGGGCCCAAGCCAACCCGCTGGACCCACGCCACCCCCGCTGGGCCCACGCCACCCCCGCTGGGCCCACGCTACCCCCGCTGGGCCCAGGACACCCCCGCTGGGCCCAGGCCACCCCCACTGAGCCCACGCCACCCCCACTGGGCCCCCGCTGGGCCCACGCCACCCCGCTGAGCCCGCACCACCCCCGCTGGGCCCAAGCCACCCCCGCTGGGCCCAAGCCACCCCCGCTGGGCCCAACCCACCCCGACTGGGCCCAAGCCACCCCCGCTGGGCCCACACCACCCCCGCTGACACCCACTGGGCCCACGCCACCCCCGCTGACCCCCACTGGGCCCACGCCACCCCCGCTGGGCCCACGCCACCTTCATCTTCGTGTCTCCCCGCCAGAAAGAGGGGGGGGGGTTGTGGGAGGGGGAGAGAGAGAGGGGAAGGGAGGGGAGAGAGAGATGGGGAGGGAAGAGGGAAAGGGGGATTATCTTTAGTGAGATTACAAAATTAAGGTAGGTTTTAGAGCTATTATATTTTCTCCTCCATATGAATAATTTTAAACAATATCAAATAATATCAAACAATTGGAACTGCTTTCTTTTCCTTGATAATAATACTGAAAAATATGAATTCCATAGTTTGTGACATAAATATACATTTTAATGGGATCATTATATACAGATGTAACATTTCCATTTCGAGATCGGGGGGGGGGGGTTTGAAGCCAAATATGCGTCAAGCCGATAGCCTAATCGTTAAAGATAGCCTGATCGATAAAGAGCTGAGAAGAGGAATCGGAGCTGCCAAGGAAAGGTACTCTGAGAAGTTGAGGAGCAAGTTCCCAGCTAGTGACGCTTCTTCAATTTGGAAGGGCATGCAAGAAATCACCAGCTATAAGAGGAAAGACCCCCGCTCTTTGGACAATCGTCAGCTGACGAACTACCTGAATGAGTTTTACTGCAGGTTTGAAAATCAGAAACGTAACCCTGGTATCCCCTCCCCAACAAACACAGCCAGACCCCAGTCTGCAAAGAATGGATCCTGCACCCTCTCCTTCCCATTCACCACCTCACACCTACTTAAGGCAAGATTCCAGTAATGAAAAGAGTGGACCCTTTCCCACTCCCACCAATACTTCACACCCAATTACTCATTTTTAACCAGTCCCTGCAAAGATGCACTGTCCCTGCCTGCTTCAAAGTCTCCACTATTGTCCCTGTATCAAAAAAGGTAAGGATTACTGGTCTTAATGACTACAGGCTTGTCGCACTGACCTCTGTAGTCATGGAGACCGTTGAAAGGCTTGTGCTGGCCAAGCTGAAAAATATCACAATCCCTCTGCTGGACCATCTGCATTTTGCATATTGGGCCAATAGATCTGTGGATGATGCAGTCAATCTGGGCCTGCACTTCATCCTCCAGCACCTAGACTGCCAGGGGACCTCTGCGAGGATTTTGTTTGTTGATTTTAGCTCTGCATTCTACACCATTGTGCCAGAGCTACTACGCTCCAAACTTTCTGAGTTGACTGTGCCTGAACCCCTCTGTCGGTGGATCACCAGCTATCTGACTGACAGGAAGCAGCATGTGAGACGGGAAAGCATATCTCGGACCCGCAAACGCTCAGCATAGGAGCACCGCAAGATGCGTACTCTCCCCTCTCCTCTTCTCTCGCCACACCAATGACTGCACCTCCACAGACACCTCTGTCAAGCTTCTCAAGTTTGCGGACGACACAACCCTGATTGGACTGATCCAAGATGGTGATCTCTGTACTCTTTTCAATTTGACATCTTTCCTATAACATGGTGCCCAGAACTGAACACAATATTCTAAATGCGGTCTCACCAACGTCTTATACAACTGCAACATGACCTCACAACATCTACACTCAATACTCTGATGAAGGCCAAAGTGCCAAAATACCAAAATACGTTTTGACCACCTGATACACCTGCGACACGACCTTCAAGGAACCATGCAACCATCAACCATTCCTCTGCCCACCTGGCTAATTGATCCAGATCCTGCTGCAATCTTTCACAACCATCTTCACTATATGCAAAACCACTCACATCTGTATCATCAGCAAACATGCTAATCTTGCCCTGTTCTGTGATGTTCCACAGAGTGCTGGAGTAACTCAGCGGGTCAGGCTGAGTATGGAGGTTGGGAGGTCTGTGAAACGTTGCCTATACATATTTTCCGCAGATGCTGCCTGACCCACTGAGTTACTCCAGCACTTTGTGTCTATTTTCCCTTCACCCATCTGCCCAAGCCCACTCTCCCCCATCCTTTCCTATGTTCCTTTCCACCCATAAACCTCTCTCTGCCTTTACATTTCACTCCTCTTTCAAATTTATACTTATTCTACTTATCTACATTCATTTTTCTTCTTAACTTTTTAGTCATAGAATGATGCAGTGTGGAAACAGGCCCTTCAGCCCAACTTGCCCACACCGACCGACATGTCCCATCTAAACTAGTCCCACACACTCGTTTGGCCCATATATCCATCTAAATCTGTCCTATCCATGTACGTGTCCAAATGTCTCTTAAACATTAGGATAGTCCCAGCCTTAACTACCTCCTCTGGCAGCTCGGTCCATACACCCAGCACCCTTTGTGTGAAAAGGCTACCTCTCCGATTCCTGTTAATTTCTGAAATATTGGTCATAAATTTGGTGCAAAAATGTTCCAAAATAAGGCTGAGAATGCATCAGTGAGCATCTAAAACCCCTGGCATCGAGGGATTTCACGCTTCGCGCTCATGATGTGCGCAGCGCGCACACTATTTCACATTAAATTTTTCGTAATCCTGTCATGCCACCCCCCTTTTTGGAAAGCTTCGTACGGGCCTGACTGCCATCAACTTCAAGACTTAGTGTCAATGTTTAGTGATGATACTATTGCAAGATTAAGATGGCAACCCAAACTAACAATAAACAAAAGTTGCCAACCTGACGATGCATTTAAAATGAATTTGAACCGTCAAGGTCAAGGACCAGTATTATTGATCTTAATACAGACACAAAATGCTGGAGTAACTCAGTGGAACAGGCAGCATCTCTGGGGAGAAGGAATGGGTGATGTATTGGATCGACACCCTTCTTAACGTCACCCATTCATTCTCTCCAGAGTTGCTGCCTGCCCAGTTGATTTGCTCCAGCATTTGATGTAGACCAGCATCTGCAGTTCCTTCCTACACGCATTTGTTCTTGATATGTATGCAACGCTCCATGTAGTGAATTAGATCACATCTATCAAGGGCAAGACCAGGCCACGATTTTGGTTTGGGCCGGAAAGTGGTATGATTGTTACCTGTCACATAAATGCCAGGCAATAACCATTTCCAAGAAGGCGATCCTCTTGATGTTCAATTGTAAACCTCTTGACATGCACACAAGGATGACAATTTAATCAAACTTAACAAGAAGCTTTTGTGAAGATAGACACAAAAACCTGGAGTAACTTAGAGGATCAGGCAGCATCTCTGGAGAAAAGGAGTATGTGATGTTTTGGGTCAAGATCCATCTTCAGACTGAGCGTCGGGGAGAGGCTTTTGTGATTTCCTTTCCCCCTCAGTTTAACCTTTAAAATGTGATCATTGCAAGCTGTATAATATTGATTGATTGATTCTTTTAATGACCACACAGCCAGGCTGGTGGAATTTGTTATGCCAATGCAACACATAAAAAAAGAATACAAACATGACAATACTAAAGAACTTTAACATGAAAACATCCCCCCACAGTGGTTCCCATTATGAGGGAAGGCACAAAGTCCAGTCCCCAACCCCAGTTCCCCCATAGTCGGCCTATTGAGGCCTCCACAGTAAGTCCAGTCCCCAACCCCAGTTCCCCCATAGTCGGCCTATTGAGACCTCCACAGTTGCCTCTACGGAGGCCCGATGTTCCAGGCCGTTCTTGCCGGGTGATGTTGTTCCGGCGTCGGGAGAGTCCTCTCAGCGGCCTGGGAACCCAGGAAACGGCCGCCTCCTTACTCGAGACCGTGGCTTCCGGAGCCGACAAGGCCGCGCCGAATGGAGCTCAACTGACAGATCCCAGGCTCCCGATGGAAAGTTCAGCGCCGCCGCCCGCAGCCGCTCCACAGACCCGTAGCTCCGCAATGGACCCAGCTCACCGGAGTTCCAGCTCAGCGACCCAGGCAAGGCACCGCCCGCCCGGCAATGGCGCTCCAGCACTGCACCGCCGTCCTCAGACCCGCAGGTCCGTCGATGCCGCCGCCGATGCCGATGCCGCCGCCGCCGATGCCGGTGCCGCCGATGCCGATGCCGCCGCCGCCGATGCCGGTGCCGCCGCCGCCGATGCCGATGCCGAGGTTCTGGGCGGTCCCCTCAGGAAACGCCGTTCCAGGCCCGCTGTTAGGCCGCGAGGACGGGTCGAGAGTGTAGCCCGGAGAAAAGCTGCATCTCCGACCAGGTAGGGACCCTGAAAATTAGTTTCCCCCTCCCCCCCCCCCCCCCCTCCCCCACACATAAAAAAGCTAGAACTCCTAAAACAAAACACTAAACTAACTAAAAAAAAGAAGAAAAAAGATGAAAGGACAGGACAGCTGCTGGCTGGGCAACCGTGCACAGGACAGCGCCCTGTGCCCTTTTTCATTTACTCCTCTTGCAAGAAAGAAGGATCTGAAGACGGTTATCAATGTTGTAGTCCACCAGGTTCTGGGTGTGGCTGAGGGTGGCAGGAACATAGAAACTTAGAAAATAGGTGCAGGAGGCCATTTGGCCCTTCGAGCCAGCATCGCCATTCAATATGATCATGGCGGTTCATCCAACTCAGTATCCTGTACCTGCCTTCTCTCCATACCCCCTGATCCCTTTAGCCACAAGGGCCACATCTAACTCCCTCTAAACTATAGCCAATGAACTGGCCTCAACTACTTTCTGTGGCAGAGAATTCCAGAGATTCACCACTCTCTGTGTGGAAAGAAAAAATTCTCATCTCGGTCCTAAAAGACTTCCCCCTTATCCTTAAACAGTGACCCCTTGTTCTGGACTTCCCAACATTAGGAACAATCTTCCTGCATCTAGACTGTCCAACCCCTTAAGAATTTTGTACGTTTCTATAAGATCCCCCCTCAATCTTCTAAATTCTAGCGAGTACAAGCCGAGTCTATCCAGTCTTTCTTCATATGAAAGTCCTGCCATCCCAGGAACACAGCAAGCCTCACTGTGGGGTGCTGCACAGCTTCAATGTCACCTGTAACGTGGACATTGTACAAAATAGTATTAAGTAAGTGAAATGGCAAAATAAACTCGAGGGCCTGCCAGTTACCCATTCCTCAATTATAACTAGTTATTTTGAAAGAACTGCAGTCTTCGAAATGACTGCTGTTACATTCAGAGGAAAATTGTAAAGGGAATTGTTTGGTCATTAAGCGGAAATGCATGTGCTAAATTTTTCCTTCCCCACCCGCCTCGCCAAAGAACCTTCCTCTCACAGGTCAAACATTTTGCAGACCTGTTTATCAGGAGGATGGCCAAAAACCACTGTCCTTCACAGCATCAGCTTTCTCTGGGAATCCATCAGACATTTTCCAACAAGAGTAAAATCTGCACGGAAGCCTGGGCCAGAAATGGTCAGATCAAGGACAACACGCACCCTGGCCACTCCCTGTTTTTCCCTTTCCCATCGGGCAAAAAGTATAGAAGTGTGAAAACGCGCACCTCCAAATTTAGGGACAGTTTCTTCCCAGCTGTTATCAGGCAACTGAACCATCCTACCACAACCAGAGAGCAGTGCTGAACTGTGCCTCATTGGAGACCCTCGGACTATCCTTGATCGGGCTTTGCTGACTTTACCTTGCACTAAACGTTATTCCCTTATCCTGTATCTGTACACTGTAAATCAAAGATCCTATAGCGGAGCAAGATAGATCACTCCTGCAAAATGCAATGGGCTGACGTGTAGTACGCAACGGAGCGGAACGTGGGCCTTTTTTTCATCCATTTCCATAACTCGACCCAACCCGACTCTCAGTGTAATCAAGGTTGCGGGGGAACAGTTTGTGTTAATAAATTAAAATTCTGAAAATGAGGAGAAGATTTTTACCAAATAACTTTTATTTTTACGAGGATGTTTCCGTAACCGGCTTCCGTCTCCGCACCAGTTATATTTGCTCCGCTATGGGATCTTTGGTGCGGAGACGGAAGCCGGTTACGGAAATGGGGCCGAAAATTACCCATGACCGTACTACGTCTTTTTCGTCGAGTGATCTATCTTGCTCGCTATAGGATCTTTGCTGTAAATGGCTCTATTGTAAACATGAATTGTCTTTCCGCTAACTGGTTAGCACGCAACAAAAGCTTTTCACTGTACCTCTCTGTATACATGACTATAAACTAAAGTATAAACTAAACTATAAACTAAAAACTAAAAACTCCCAACTCCCAAATCCCAAACTAAACTGGAACAGTACTTGATTTGGGTGGAAGAGAGAGTTTTTGCTAATACCGCGGGAATATTCAATTCAATTCAATGGTACTTTATTGCCGCAGGTACCTAGGTACAGTGAAGTTCTTTGTTTTTGCATACAGTCTGGTAAAATCATACAGCAGACCTCACCGAGGCATTACACAAAGAGTTGGCATGTTTCTGGCGCTGGTGAAGTTACAAAAGGCACACCGAACAACCTTCTAGTAGACACAAAATGCTGGAGTAACTCAGCGGGACAGGCAGCGTCTGTGGAGAGAAGGAAAGGGTGACGTTTCGGGTCGAGAACCTTCTTCAGATATCTCGACCCAAAACGTCACCCATTCCTTCTCTCCAGAGATGCTGCCTGTCCTGCTGAGTTACTCCGGTGTTTTGTGTCTACCTTCGATTTAAACCAGCAGCTGCAGCTCTTTCCTACACAGCCTTAATTTTCTTGCAGCGGTGAACCAGGGCCGCTGTTCCACGTGGCAGCAGGCGCCCCCCCCCCCGCCAGGTCTCCTTACGTTCTTGGAGACGGTTCTCACCCCCCCCCCCCCCCCCCCCCCCCCCCCCCCCCCCCCCTTCAGCTGGGTCCCCCCTTCGTTCTCATAGGCCCCTGCCTGGTTGCTCTCATAGTGTTAGACCTTATGCACCCTATACATTTTGCACATGGTTATTGCTGGTTCCTCTACAGGCTCATTGTTTATCTAGGCTTATTGTTTATTCAGGCTTTGACCCAACTGAGGAGATAGGTTACTCGGATACACACCATCTTTTCTTTTGTTGGGAAGTGTTGCGACGATCGGGTAAATGTTGAGTCCTTTGTCCAGAGTAGGGGAATCAGAAACCAGCGGAGATAGGTTTAAGGTGAGGAGGAAGAAGGATTTAATAGGAACCTGAGGGGTAACCTTTTTACACAAAGGGTGGTAGGTGTATGAAACAAGCTGCCGGAGGATGTAGTTGAGATAGATAGATAGTTACATGGATAGGACAGATTTATAGAGTTTATGGGGCAAATTGGGCTGAAGGGCCTTTTTGCAGGCTCTAAGATCATTTAAACAATCTTACTGCCGTCAAGCTTCATAGCACTTTTTAAAGGCTTTGAAAATGTATGTATTATGAACATGTAGATAGACACTAAAAGCTGGAATAACTCAGTGGGACAGGCAGCATTTTTGGAGGGAAGAAATGGGTGAGGTTTCGGGTCAAGACCCTTCTTCAGACTGAAAGTCACGGGAAAGGGAAACGAGACATAGACGGAGATGTAGAGAGGCATAGAACAAATGAATGAAAGATATGCAAAAATGTAATGATGGTAAAGGAAACAGGCCATTGTTAGCTGTCTGTTGGGTGAAAATGAGAAGCTAGTGGGACTTGGATGGGGGAAGGAATAGAGAGAGAGGGAATGCCAGGGTTACTTGAAGTTAGAGAAATCAATTGAGTTGTAAACTGCCAAAGCGAAATATGAGATGCTGTTCTTCCAATTTGCATTTCGACTCACTCTGACAATGGAAGAGACCTAGGACAGAACGGTCTGTGTGAGAACGGGAAGGAGAATTGAAGTGTTTAGCAACCAGGAGATCAGGTAGGTCCAGGCGGACTGAGCGAAGGTGTTCAGCGAAACGATCGCACAGTCTACATCAAATTCTTTCTATGATGTCATCAAATCCATTTCAGAGTGCTTCATGTATTTGCTCAGAGTTTGCAGCTAATAACCCTGTGTTTCTTTTAGAACTCTGATCATTATTACGATATGGATTACCACGACCCAAAACTTCACCAATTCCTTTTCTGCAGAGATGCTACCTGACCCGCCGAATTACTCCAGCTTTTTGTGTCTATCTTTGGTTTAAAACAGCATCTGCAGTTCCTCCCTATACTCCTTGTTTAGCACAAAATGCTGGAGCTACTCAGCGGGACAGGCAGCATCGCTGGATAGAATGAATGGGTGACGTTTCGGGCTGAGACCCTTCTATCTATGGTTTAAACCAGCATCTGCAGTTCCTTCCTACTCCTTTTTTAGCAACTGCTTTTCCACGTATTTTTTTGCACTTGATCAGAAATCGGCAGTGATAATGTTTTACATATTTGCTTTGTCTTCTACAACAGCTGCATGCTTGGATGGAGAGCCATAATTCTGCTAAGTTTGCTTTCTTTGCTTGGATTACATTCCTATCTGGCCTGTAACCCTCCATCATCCTTTATATGTCAGCAACGTTTGAAACAGATGATCACACAATATTTATTCAATAGCTTCTCACACTTCATCCAAATAAGTCGGCTGCCTTCATCCAGGTACACTCAGAGGTTGTCGTAGAAAAAAATAACTTCACGATTCTTGCCAAAAATGCAAATTGCTATGCATCTGATTAACAAGTGTAGTGCGAGCAGTGATGTGGATGAGAGTTTGAGCGGCAGAGGCAGCAATGGAGTGAATTCAAGCAATGTTGCTGAGCTGGTCTCTGGAATGCAATGAATGTTTGATGAAAGGATTCGCCTGGATGGAGAATATAGCTGGTGCGAACTTTTATGGTTGTAATCAATTTTTCAGAACAAAGAACGAAATCGCAAATTTCATGGAAAATCTGATTTTACTTTTTTTATTATCAGGTTATTATAGTTGTTATTTCCTTGATCATGACATCTAGTTTGGAATCACAAAGAACTGCAGATGTGGCTTTACAAAATACTCTTAAAATGTTGGAATAACTCAGCAGGTCAGGAAGCATCTCTGGAGAACATGGATAGGTGACCTTTTGGGTCGGGACCATTTCCGCAGGGGGGTGTTGAGCGCGGAAGGAAGCATGAAGAATGGAGGGGCAGGGTATACCCTGGTGAGTGGTATACTCCGTCGAGATGTCAGGATACTGTATCATCAGTGGTCCTAGGTTGCCTTTATCTGTTCACAATACTCTAAATACTCTTTCGTCCCCAAGGACATCTGGGAGATTGCTTGTATCTTCCTTAGTGAAGACAGAACCAAAGTACCTGTTCAACTGGTCTGCCATTTCATTGCTCCCCATAATAAGTTCATCTGTTTCTGTCTTCAAGGAGCCCACATTGGTCTTAACTAATCTTTTCCTTTTCACCTACCTAAAGAAGCTTTTACTACCCTCCTTTATATTCTTGGCTAGCTTACCTTCATACTTCATCTTTTCTCCCCGTATTGCCTCTTTAGTTCTGTTGATCTTTAACAGTTGCCCAATCGTCTGGCTTCCCGCTCATCTATGCCATGTTATATATCTTCTCTTTTAGTTTCATACTGTCCTTGGCTTCCCTTATCAGCCACGGTTGCCTCTTACTCCCCTTAGAATCTTTCCTCCTCTTTGGAATGAAATGATCCTGCATCTTCTGGATTATTCCCAGAAATTCCTGCCGTTGCTGTTCCACCGTCATCCCTGCTAGGGTCCCTTTCCAGTCAACTTTGGCCAGCTCCTCCCTCATGGCTCCACAGTCCCCTTTGTTCAACTGCAATACTGACGGTTCTGATTTTTCCTTCTCCCTCTCAAATTGCGGATTAAAGCTTATCATATTATGGTCACTACCTCCTCATGGTTCCTTTACCTTGTATCAACCTGATTTACCCAGTCTACCTGCATATTGAAATCTCCCATAACCTCCGTAGCATTACCTTTGTTAACTGCCAATTTTAACTTCTGATGCAACTTTACCCTATATCCAGGCTACTGTTTGGGGGCCTGTAGATAACTCCCATTAGGGTCTTTTTGTCCTTACAATTCCTCAGTTCTATCCACAATGACTCTACATCTTCTGATTCTAGGACACAAAGTCCCTGTTTCTTGTTGAACACCCTCCATCAGGATTGTAAGCTGCCCAAGCAAAATATGATGTGCTGTTCCTCCAATTTGCATTGGACCTCACTCTGACAATGGACCCTTCAGACTAATCACAATGCCATCAGCATGACATCATGTGCAAACTAATGAATCATATCTCCAACGTTCACATCGAGGTCATTAACACATGTCACAAACAATGGTACATCACTGGTCACAGACTGCCAATCAGAACAGCATCCTTCCACCATTGTCCTTTGCCTCCCATCGCCAAGGTAATTTTTGAATTGGTCTGAAGAAGGGTCCCAACCTGAAACATCACCGATCCATTCCCTCCACAAATGCTGCCTGACCCGCAGAGTTACCCCAGCGCTCTGTGCTTTAATCAAGATTCCAGCATCTGCAGTTTCTTGTCTTCATCTTATTTTTGGATCCAATAACCCGGCTCACCTTGGTTCCCACGGGTCTTCGTCTTATGAAGTATGTTCTAGAAAATTGTAGCATCATCTGATTTTAATGCTAAGTTGTTTGACTACCTTTTTGTGTAAGTGCCAGTTGATTGTATGTTGTGCATTGTCTCATACAATGAACAGGTGTTAAATGTTACAGTGCCAAAGCATTCTGGAGAGATTCATGATTGTTGCCTGCTTTAATCTGTTCTTTTTAACATGCGCTTTGTACCCTTCCATATCTCCAGTTCCCTCTCCCCTGACTCGGACTGAAGTAGGGTCTCGACCCGAAACATCACCCATTCCTTCTCTCCAGAGATGCTGCCTGTCCTGCTGAATTACTCCAGCAGTTTATGTCTATCTTTGGTTTTATCTACCTGCACATTGGGTTCTTTTAACACATCACTGTCAAGCATAATTAAGTCATAAGGTCATAACGGATAGGAGCAGAATTAGGCCATTTGGCCCATCGTCTATTCCGCCATTCAATCATGGCTGATCTATCTCGCCCTCCTAACCCCATTCTCCTGCCCTCCCAGTAACCCCTGACACCCGTACTATTCAAGAATCTCGCTATCTCTGCCTGAAAAATATACTTTGACCCCCTCCACAGCCGTCTGTGTCAAAGAATTCCACAGATTCACTACCTTCTGACTAAAGAAAATCCTCCTCATCTCCTTCCTAAAGAAACATCCTTTAATTGTGAGGCTGTGACATGTGGTCCTAGACTCTCCCACTAGTGGAAACATTCTCTCCACATCCACTCTATCTGAGCCTTTCACTATTCGGTACTTCTTAATGAAGTCCTCCCTCATTCTTCGAAACTCCAGCGAGTACGGGCCCAGTGCTGTCAAACACTCCTCCTATGTTAATCAATAATTGACTGATTAATAGACTTTGTCACATCAACTGCCCTTCATTTATCATTATGCTGCCTGTGGCATATTTACAGCAGACATTTCCCCAAAGCACAACATTCACATGCACCCCTTCAGTTATTACTGCAGTCTGGAAAATCTTGGTCATGAAAGGACAACCTTCAAATGCTGGTTCTTTATTTGTTTCAAACAGAAAAAAAAAATCACTTGTATGAATGTCCAAAGTAAAGAATAGTATTGGCAAAGAAAAGCTGGTAAAGCTGCTGCCTCACAGCGCCAAAGACCCGGTTTCGATCCTGCCCTCAGTGGCTGACCATGCTGAGTCTGTACATTCTCTCTGTGTGTTGGTCGCCTCCGGGTACTCTGGCTTCCTCACACATCCCCACAGATGTGCGGGTTTGTAGGCTAATTGGCCCTCTGTAAATTTCCCCCAGTGTGCCTGGGGTGGATGAGAAAGTGGGATTACATAGAACTAGTGTGAAGAGGCGGTCGGTATGGGCTCAGTGGGCCGAAGGGCATATTTCCGTGCAGTATCTTTCAATCCATCAATACTACTTAGTTTAGTTATTTCAGTTTAGTTTAGATTTGTTTATCGTCACTTGTACCGAGGTACAGTGAAAAGATTTTTGTTGCGTGCTAACCAATCAGCGGAAAGACAATACATATTACAATCAGGCCGTCCACAGTGTACAGATACAGGATAAAGGGAATAACGTTTAGTACAAGATAAAGCCAGTAAAGTCCAATGAAGGATAGTCCGAGGGTCTCCAATGAAGTAGATATTAGTTCAGGACTGTTCTTTAGTTGTTGGTAGGATGGTTCAGTTGCCTGATAACAAGTGGTAAGAAACTGTCCCTGTCTTGAGCGTTTTCACACTTCTATACCTTTTGCCTGATGGGAGAGGGGAGAAGAGGGAGTGGCCAGGGTACGACTGGTCCTTGATGATGCTGTTGGCCTTGCCGAGGCAGCGTAAGGTATAAATGGAGTAAATGGAAGGGAGGATTGTTTTTGTGATGGTCTGGGCTGCGTCCACAACTCTTTGCAATTTGTTGCGGTCTTGGATGGAGCTGTTCCCAAACCATGCTGTGATGCATCCCGATAAAATGCTTTCTACGACACATCTGTCGATGTTGGTGAGAACTTGCTGTGCTGGCTATGCAAGTTATCGCTATTCACAAATTTTTGTATGTCTTTGACATTCAGAAACATTTTAAATCACTCCATATTTTTAAAACAAAAAAATTTATTTTTACTCTTGTTAAATTGAAACATACTTCCACACATTTAAATAAAAAGTAATGAATGCAAACTTAATATATAGGGGCTGAAATAAGCCACTCAGCCTTTTGAACGTATTCTATCCTTGGATGAGGCAATGATTGATCTGATCTGATTGTAAACTCAATTTTACATTCTCATTCTGCTACGGAAATCTTTCACCCCTTCCTTATCAAATATTCACCTTAAAAAATCTAAACTAACTTAGTTAAAAGTTTTTCTTGCCATTTTCTTGCCATTCTCCTGGCAGTCTGTCTCTTCCATCCATTTGTCAATATCCTCATGCATGGTTCATACATGATAGGAGCAGAATTAGGCCATTCGGCCCATTAAATCTACTCCGCCATTCAATCATGGCTGATCTAACAGTCCCTCAACCTCATTCTCCTTCCTTCTCCCCATAAGGTGGTGCATACATATAAATACCTTGGAGTGCACCTTGATAACAAACTGGACTGGTCTGTCAACTCTGACTCCCTCTACAAAAAAGGCCAGAGCAGACTCTTTTTCCTCAGAAGGCTCAAATCCTTCAGTGTGTGTAATGATATGCTGCACATGTTTTACAACACTGTGGTTGCAAGTGTTATTTTCTATGCTGTTGTCTGCTGGGGCAACAGCATTAGTGCAAAAAACAACAAGAAGCTGGACAAACTGGTTAAACGAGCTAGCTCAGTGTTGGAGGGGAGAGTAGACTCTGGGATGGATGTGCTTGAGAGGCGTATGAGGCACAAGGTGCAGGTCATCCTGAAAAACCCCGGGCAACCCCTCCATGTAATTCTGGAGAGTCAAAAGAGCACTCGGAACAACAACCGGCTCCTCTCCCTGCCCTGTAGAACGGAGCGGTTCAGGAGCTCCTTCACCCCTGCAGCCATTAGATTTTATAATTCGGACCGCTAGGCTGTAGGGGGATGCATTTTGCAATTTTTAATTTTTAACTGTTAATTATTGGTCTTTTTAAGTATTTATTGCTCTCAGGTAGTGTCCACATTGTATTCTATGTATTTTCTGTCTGTGTTCGTTTTGAATCTGTGGGTTTGTTGGTTGGGGGCTTCTGGACATCTGAATTTCCCTGAGGGGATCAATAAAGTATTTATTATTATTATTATTATTATAACACCCGACACCCAGACTAACCAAGAATTATCTCTACCCGAAACATCACCTTTTCCTTTACTCCAGAGATGCTGTCTGACCCGCTGAGTTCTCCAGCTTTTTGTGTCTATCTAAGAATTATCTATCTCTGCCATAAAAATATCCGTTGACTTGGCTTCCACAGCCTTCTGTGGTTTAACCTGGCATAAGCTTGAAAGACAAATTTTCCCTGCTTGAGATCAGGGAAGTCTTTGGAAGTTACGGCTATGCTAATAAGACTCAAAGGCCCACCGGCTTAATGTAGTTATCCCAGGTATGTACAGGCAAGAGTGGAAGGGTTGGCTCAGTAATAGCCCAATTACAACTCATTTGTCAGCAGATGTGGAAAGATCTTGAGAAAAGTTCTGTACCAGTCTGATTTAAGATTCAGAACCTCAATGTTCATTCCATTTGCAAGCTCTGAAAGATGAAGTTTAATAAAGACAATATAAAACTAGCTTTTTGAAATTCTTATTTGCATTCCATGGCAAATCCACCATTACGTAAGGAATACCACAGACGGCAGTGGAGGCCAAATCAACCGATATTTTTATGGTGGAGATTGACAGATTCTTGATCAGTAAGACAATAGACAATAGGTGCAGGAGTAGGCCATTTGGCCCTTCGAGCCAGCATCGCCATTCAATGTGATCATGGCTGATCATCCCCAATCAGTACCACGTTCCTGCCTTCTCCCCAAATCCCCGCTATTTTTAAGAGCCCTATCTAGCTCTGTTGAAAGCATCCAGAGAACCTGCCTCCACCGCCCTCTGAGGCAGAGAATTCCACACTCACCACTCTCTGGGAGAAAAAGTGGTTCCTCGATCCGTTCTAAATGGCTTACTCCTTATTCTTAAAGAGTGCCAGGGGTTATGGGGTGAAGGCAAGAGATTGGGGTTGAGAGAGAACGATAGATCAGCCATGATTGAATGGGGGAGTAGACTTGATGGGCCAAATGGCCTTATTCTGCTCCTAGAATCTATGAACTGATGAATTTTACTTTTAAAACTATGTGAAAACGCACACCTCCAGATTTAGGGACAGTTTCTTCCCAGCTGTTATCAGGCAACTGAATCATCCTACCACAACCAGAGAGCAGTGCTGAACTACTGTCTACCTCATTGGAGACCCTCGGACTATCCTTGATTAGACTTTGCTGGCTTTACCTTGCACTAAACGTTATTCCCTTATCATGTATCTATACGCTGTAAATGGCTCGATTGTAATCATGTATTGTCTTTCCGCTGACTGGTTAGCACGCAACAAAAGCTTTTCACTATACCTCGGTACATGTGACAATAAACTAAACTGAACTGAATTTTTTTTTTGAAGCAATATTTTTCACACAAACGGTGGTGGGTGTATGGAACGCGCTGCCAGAGGAGGTAGTTGAGGCAGGGACTATCCCAAGGCTTAAGAAACAGTTGGACAGGTACATGGATAGGACAGGTTTAGAGGGATATGGGCCAAACGCAGGCAACTGATTCTAGCAGTTCCCCCACTACCGACGTTAGACTAACTGGTCTGTAATTCCCCGTTTTCTCTCTCCCTCCCTTTTTAAAAAGTGGGGTTACATTAGCTACCCTCCAATCCTCAGGAACTACTCCAGAATCTAAAGAGTTTTGAAAAATTATCACTAATGCATCCACTATTTCTGGGGCTACTTCTTTAAGTTCTCTGGGATGCAGCCTATCTGGCCCTGGGGATTTATCGGCCTTTAATCCATTCAATTTGCCTAACACCACTTCCCGGCTAACCTGGATTTCACTCAGTTCCTCCATCTCATTTGACCCCCGGTCCCCTGCTATTTCCGGCAGATTATTTATGTCTTCCTTAGTGAAGACAGAACCAAAGTAGTTATTCAATTGGTCTGCCATGTCCTTGTTCCCCATGATCAATTCACCTGTTTCTGACTGCAAGGGACCTACATTTGTTTTAACTAATCTTTTTCGCTTCACATATCTATAAAAGCTTTTGCAGTCAGTTTTTATGTTCCCTGCCAGTTTTCTTTCATAATCTATTTGTCCTTTCCTAATTAAGCCCTTTGTCCTCCTCTGCTGGACTCTGAATTTCTCCCAGTCCTCTGGTAGGCTGCTTTTTCTGGCTAATTTGTACGCTTCATATTTTGTTTTGATACTATGCCTGATTTCCCTTGTTATCCACGGATGCACTACCTTCCCTGATTTTTTTTTTTGCCAAACTGGGATGAACAATTGTTGTAGTTCATCCATGCAGTCTTTAAATGCCTTCCATTGCATATCCACCGTCAACCCATTAAGAATCAATTGCCAGTCTATCATGGCCAATTCACATCTCATACCCTCAAAGTTACCTTTCTTTAAGTTCAGGACCCTTGTTTCTGAATTAACAATGTCACTCTCCATCCTAATGAAGAACTCAACCATATTATGGTCACTCTTGCCCAAGGGGCCACGCACAACAAGACTGCTAACTAACCCTTCCTCATTACTCAATACCCAATCTAGAATAGCCTGCTCTCTCGTTGGTTCCTCTACATGTTGGTTTAGAAAACTATCCCGCATACATTCCAAGAAATCCTCTTCCTCAGCACCCTTGCCAATTTGATTCACCCAATCTATATGTAGATTGAAGTCACCCATTATAACTGTTTTACCTTTGTTGCACGCATTTCTAATTTCCTGTTTGATGCCATCCCCATCTCCGCTACTATTGTTAGGTGGCCTGTACACAACTCCCACTAGCGTTTTCTGCCCCTTAGTGTTTCGCAGCTCTACCCATATCGATTCCACATCCTCCAAGCTAATGTCCTTCCTTTCTATTGCGTTAATCTGCTCTCTAACCAGCAACGCTACCCCTTTCCCTTTCTGTCTATCCCTCCTGAATATTGAATATCCCTGGATGTTCAGCTCCCAGCCTTGGTCACCCTGGAGCCATGTCTCCGTGATCCCAACTATATCATAGTCATTAATAGCTATCTGCACATTCAACTCATCCACCTTATTACGAATGCTCCTTGCATTGAGACACAAAGCCTTCAGGCTTGTTTTTACAACACTCTTACACTTTATACAATTATGTTGAAAAGTAGCCCTTTTTGATTTTTGTCCTGGCCTGCCACTTTTACTTTTCACCTTGCTACCTATTGCTTCTACCCTCATTTTACACCCCTCTGTCTCTCCGCTCGCACATTTAAGGAACCTTTTCCCTTTAACTCCATCCTCAACTATCCCATTTGACACCCCACCCCCCTTATTCAGTTTAAAACCACCCGTGTAGCAGTGGCAAACCTGCCTGCCAGAATGCTGGTCCCCCACCTGTTAAGATGCAATCCGTCCCTTTTGTACAGCCCCCCCTTACCCCAAAACAGATCCCAGTGATCTAAGAATCTAAATCCCTGCCCCGTGCACCAGTTCCTCAGCCACACGTTCAGGTTCCGTATCTCCCTGTTCCTGCTCTCGCCAGCACGAGGAACTGGAAGCAAACCGGAGATAACAACCCTGGAGGTCCTGCTTTTCAGCATTTTTCCGAGCTCTCTAAAGTCACGCTGCAGAATATTCATCCCCTTCTTTCCGACATCATTTGTTTGATGCACTACGACTTCCGGCTGTTCACCTTCGCCCTTGAGGATTTTCTGCACTCTGTCCATGACATCCTGGATCCTGGCACCAGGAAGGCAGCACACCATCCTCGCATCCCGTCTGTTGCCGCAGAAACCCCTGTCCGTACCTCTCACAATGGAGTCTCCCACTACAATGGCGTTGCCTGACTTTGGCTTATTTGGTTTTGGCTCAACAGCCCTGTTTGCATCGCAAGCCAATCCGCCGCTCAGTGTAACAACGTCTTCTGTCCTGACAGCTTCTAAGTGGGTGAACCTGTTCACAAGAGGTAGAACACCCGGGGATGTTTGCATTCCATGCTTCCCTCCCTTTCTCACCGTCTCCCACCTTCTCTCTTCCAGTACCTTGGGTGTAACAATCTTGCTGTAGGACTTGTCGAGGAACGACTCAGTTTCTCGGACGAACCTGAGGTCATCCACTTGCTTCTCCAGTTCCCCAACACGGTCCTTCAGGAGCTCTACCTGGATGCACTTCTCGCATTTGTAGCAGCCAGAGGCACCTGCAGTGTCCTTGACCTCCCACATACTGCAAGCATCACACCGAATCAGCTTGCCTGACATCTCCTTCTTTCGTCTCTCCCTCTCCAGTGTTTTGGTAAGCCTCCTCTCCTCAGCCCTCGAGCCAAAGACTCTCGAGCCAAAGACTCACACTTTTCTCACAGGGCACTTCACTCACTGCCGCTCCCTAATAGCTGTCTTGCTTATATTGACTGATAAATTGCCTAATTTACCAATTTACAAACCAAATTCCTCAGTTTTCAACTGTTTTCCCCCCTCTGACTCACTTCCCTCCTCCCACTTGGGCTAGAGCCAATCAGTGTTTTCTCTTGCTAAACTTCTCCTGCTGTTGCTTCCAAAACTACAACAGCTCTGAGTCCCAAATCTACAGCAGCTCTGAGTATACATTCTGTTTTTTTTCACATAATTTTCTTTTGAGCTTGTTATTCTACTGACCCTGCTGTTCCACAAAGGTTTTGTTAAATGTCTTTGTCCAGTTTACAAGTGTAGTTTTTAGTTTCGAGATACAGTGCGGAAATAGGCCCTTTGACCCGTCGAGTCCACGCAGAACCAGAGATCCCCGCACATTTACACTATCCTACACTAGGGACAATTTTTACATTAATACCAAGCCAATTAACCTAAAAAATAGCACGTCTTTGGAGCGTGGGAGGAAACCGAAGATCTCGGAGAAAACCCACGCAGGTCACGGGGAGAGCGTACAGTCAAGCATCCGTAGCCAGGATGGAACCCGGGTCTCTGGCGCTTTAAGTCAGCAACTCTACCGTTGCGCCACCGTGCCGCCCGTAGTGTTATTTTTAATTTTAAGTAGTCCAATTGGTGGGTGGCAGCTCAGTAGTGACAATTGAAGTATTTTGTTATGTGTAAGTACCAAAAGGATTGATGATTATGAGACGCCAATGAAATACCAAATAGAAATGGCATTTGTTTTGGGGGCTGCAGGGGGTTAAAATGACACTCATGTTAGAAATCTGAAACTAATCTGTCTAGTTTCTAGATTTTGTTCATTTTTAGATAATCAATTGAGCTTTCCACCCCACCTCGGTACACATGACAATAAACTAGAACTGAATTGCATTTTGAGAGTAAGATTATTAAAACGACTGCATTGCATAGAACTAATCGTAGCAACTATATATTTATTATCGCCAATAATAAGGTGTTTTAGTCTTGAGGAAGGGGTTTAAGAAGAGGAAATGTCAGTGGCATTTTGAAAGAACTGCAGATGCTGGAAAATCGAAGGTAGACAAAATTGCTGGAGAAACTCAGCGGGTGCGGCAGCATCTATGGAGCAAAGGAAATAGGCAACGTTTCGGGCCGAAACCCTTCTTCAGACTGATGCACGTGGGTGGGGGGGGGGGCGGGAAGAAGAAAGGAAGAGGAAGAGCCAGAGGGCTGAGGGAAAGCTGAGAAGGGGAGGAGACAGCAAGGGCTACCGGAAATTGAAGAAGTCAATGTTCAGGCCACCGGGATGCTTTCTGCCCAAGCGGAATATGAGGTGCTGCTCCTCCAGTTTACGGTGGTCCTCACTCTGGCCATGGAGGAGGCCCAGGACAGAAAGGTCAGATTGGGAATGGGAGGGGGAGTTGAAGTGCTGAGCCACCAGGAGATCAGGTTGGTTATTGCGGACCGAGCGAGTCATGTAATTTGTTATGACCAAGGAATAAAATATTGTCGTGATATTATAGATCAGTGTCAAATCGGGTAAGAAGTATAATGGAAAAGGCATAAATGTTCGACTCTTTTCATTGAACATCGAAATGTTCACTTTTTTTTCAAATGTAAAGTTTGTCTTATCACCATATAACTTAACAGGGAGCCCAGGCGGAATTCCGTGCTCTTTTCCAGTTCTGCGCCTTTCCATTTTCCAGTGTAAGGTGGGTATGGTTGCGATCAATGGTCCGACTTGAGCCTCAGCCTTTGCCTGCTGCTGATGTGTGTTATTGTCTGGCCAATATGGTTCCTTCCATTCCTACAATTCCTGTTGCACTAGTGGTAAGCTGTTGCAGTTTGCATGTATGTTGTTCTATCCAAAGGTGTGGCATCAAATTTAATAGTATGTAGATTATAAACCTGTTATGTGTGGCCGTCCTGAGGGGGGGAGGGGGAGCAGAGGAGGACCCGGCTGGCGGGGGGGACCGCCGTGAGGGAGCGTGGGGGTGGGATGAACGAAGGTGGACTAGGCGTGCGACACTTTGCAACTTTAAGCGCCCTTTATGTGTCGACTATTTGCATACCTTGGGCATGCAAGCAATGAATTTCGCTGCGACTTGTCACTTGAGTCATTCATACTTTGTGAGATATTAAAGTTTGAACATAATCCACGTTCTGGTAATTTACTAGACAAACTCCTTTAAGACCAGCAGTGTAGTTGTGCCGTTCATTATTTAGTGCATAATCCACAGCAAGTTCTGTGTCACTGATTCCTGTGTTTCCTGATTTAATAGGTAGAGAGAATTGTGGCCAAGAGGAAAAATAAAAAGGGGCGAACTGAGTACTTGGTCCGGTGGAAAGGTTATGACAGTGATGATGACACATGGGAACCAGAACATCATCTGGTGAACTGTGAGGAGTATATTCTGGAGTTTAACAGGCAGCACAGTGATAAGCAGAAAGACGGACACATTTCCAGAGCAAACAAGCATTCTTTAAACAATGCTCGCAAACAAATATCCAGGTCAACCAACAGTTCTCTATCAAAGTCTTCTCCCAGATCACCAGGAATTGGTAAAGACTCTGACTCAAAAAGCTCAAGCCAGTTCTTGTCAAGTCACCAGAAATTCCGCAAAACCAGCTCGCAACCTTTCTCCAGTAGGAAGACAATGGACCTCACTAAATCGGGCATCAAAATCCTGGTTCCCAGAAGCCCTCTAAAGAATAGGATAGTGATTGATGGTTTTCAGGATGCCTCGTCAGATACATTTGATCAAATGGAACAGAATCCAGACTCTATAGCGCCAGATCTGGCCATTGAGAAGTCATTCGGGACTCTGCTGGTCCCTGGAACAGAGAGAGCACGAATGGGAACCAGGCCAAGAACACAGCCATCGTCACCACAGCTGCCACTGCCAGTCACAGGAGCCATGGCTTCTGCATTATCATTCAATGGAAAAGGTAAGTGTGAATGTGCTTCCATTATTATTTGTTTTAAGAAAAGTGGAGTATTTGTCCATGCAATTATTATTACACAATTCCATGTGATTTTACTTGTAACTTCAAAGCCTGGATATTACGCTACGTGGAGCTGTAATGCAATGACATGTAGTTCATTCAATTCCCAACCAAAAATTCCTTGCCGCTACACAGCCAATCCCCGACTAGTTGCCACAGTGATAGCTGTGATAGATTATTTTTTAAATTGGCCTCCCCAAACCTCGTACAAACAAAACATCCATGAGAATAAAGTGTGCTTTTAATTCCCCCTGTGATTCTTGGCATAACCTTCACAGGTCATTATGATGGACTGGCAGGATGTGTGATCAGTATTTCTCAGGGTAGAATGATAGGACCTCACCTGGAATATTGAGATATGCTATATGAAATATGAATATCAACTTCTCTAACTTCAAGTAACCCGCTTTCCCTCTCTCTCCATCCCTCCCCATCCTAGTTCTCCGACCAGTCTGCCTGTCTTCTTGATTAAATGTTATTGTTGTATGCCTTGCCTTCACCTTTCCCCAACCCAGCTAACAATGATCTGTTCTACATTTTCCTTGACCTTCGTCCCCTTTGATCTCTCGTTTTCACGTCTTACCCTTCCATATCTCGTTTCCCTCTCCCCCAATGCTCTGTCTGAAGAAAGGTCTCGACCCGAATCGTGACCCATCCCTTCTCTCCAGAGATGCTGCCTGTCCTGAGTTTCTCCAGCATTTTGTGTCTGTCCTCATTGAAACAAGCCTTCTCTGTACTCTTGTGTTTTGAACCATTAAGGTGTTATTTTAATAAATATGATGGTACTAATTCTAGTTCTTCAGAGTTGGGATGGAAAAGTAAATTTGACTAAGAGTTTGCAGGTTTTTACATCTAATTCATGTTCATAAGAGGTGGGATGGAAAAGTAAATTTGACAGAGAGTTTGCCAAACTTTACATTTCATCTCAGTTTTGACAATTGTATTCTGGTATGGAATGGAATGGAATGCTATTTATTGTCATTCAAACCTAGATTTGAACGAAATTTCATTTCTACAGACATTTCTACGGTCATCAAAGCATACACGTGAGAATCAGCCACGTTTTTTTTTAAAGGAAAAACTAATAATCAGATGTTGAAGGAAACATTGCCTCTATTTTTATTAATAATAATGTCCATTATTTTTATTTTCTGCACTAAAAATCACTTGTATAGTTACTTGCATTCATGTATTTATTAATTTCAATTACTGTTTGTTTCTCATTAAGTCAATGCAGCTTGAACTTTGGGTTATGGCAATTTGTGAGCAAGATAGCCTGGCCAATAGATCAAAACATAATGTTTAACGATGTTCTCAGTCGTCTGAGTGCTTTCCATGATCTATCTTTGCCCAAGTTTTGGTCATCTACTGTAATATCTCATTATGTGATTCAATGCCTCTTTTTTTTAATGTTACTGTGAAGATGTTATTACATTCAACATGCTGCATAACTATTGTAGATTACATAAAATCTGAATTTGAAATTACTCCTTGATTTCTTGTGACATCTCTCAGTGTTCTTTGCAGCACTCTTTCTATGGCTAGGTACTTTTTGTAATTTTGCATTTTACAGATATTTTCAATTTGTTACTCCTCTGGACTTTTGTTGTACAAAAGTCTGTATGTAGCTGAGCTCTTGAAAGTTATTCCAATATCCAACATTTATTTCCATCTGCTAATAGTATCTGAAAGGTAGGTGTGAGAATAAAGTATATATTTTTTGGCTTTACTTAAAGATATTTTTCAATGTCATGAGTGAATGTTCCTGCAACTTAAACTCCTCTTCACACTATTTAATTGACCAAGTTTATATGAAATTGAAAGATTATTTGTATAAAAGATTAGCACGGTGAACTTGTACATTTTTTTACAGCTTCTGTATCATAATAGAAACAGAGAAACATAGAAAATAGGTGCAGGATGAGGCCATTCGGCCCCGATTCATTGTGATCAAGGCTGATCGTCCCCAATCAATAATCCGTGCCTGCCTTCTCCCCATATTCCTTGATTCCACCAGCCCCTAGAGCTCTATCTAACTCTCTTAATTCCATCCACTGTCCTCTGTGGCAGGGAATTCCACAAATTCACAACTCTCTGGGTGAAATTTTGTTTTCTCACCTCAGTCTTAAATGGCCTCCTCTTTATTCTAAGACTGTGGCCCCTGGTGCTAGACTCGCCCAACATTGGGAACATTTTTTCTGCATCTAGCCTGTTCAGTCCTTTTATAATTTTATATGTTTCTATAAGATTCCCCCTCATCCTTCCAAACTCCAGTGAATACAAGCCTAGTCTTTTCAATCTTTCCTCATATGACAGTCCCGCCATCCCGGGGATCAATCTTGTGAACCTACGCTGCACTGCCTCAATCACAAGGATGTCCTTCCTCAAATTAGGACCAAAACTGTGCACAATACTCCAGATGTGGTCTTACCAGAGCCCCATACAAATGCAGAAGAACCTCTCTACTCCTATACTGAAATCCTCTTGTAAAGCAGGGTAGAATGATAATTTCCGGGATTCTAGTGTTTAGGTTCTCATGCTGGATGTGGCAAGTGACTGGATGTTGAAAGAGTGGATGGTTTTGGAAAGTTTTAGGTAGATAACGCGCATTCTTCCTATTCCGTGTAGTTTTTTTAAAGATACAACGTGGAAAACAAGCCCTTCTGCCCTCTTAGTCCATGCCGACCAATAATCGCCTGCTCGCAAAAGTTCATGTGATAGGAGCCAAATTAGGGCATTTGGCCCATCAAGTCTATTCCGTCATTCATTCATGGCTGATCTATCTTCCCCTCTCAACCTCATTCTCCTGCCTTCTCCCCATAATCCCTGACACCCATGCTAATAAAGAATCTATTAATCTTTGCCTTAAGAATACCCGCTGACTTGGCCTCCACAACCTTCTGTGGCAGTGAATTCCATGGATTCACCACCCTCTGACTAAAGGAATTCATAGACATTCTAACATGAACATGAACATGCATGCCTTGAACTCTTGTCATTACACTTTGCTGCCATCCCTTTGCCCCTAAACAGCCTACTCCAAACAACTTTAGTAAGTTCCGGTCTAAGACCATCAAAGTTGGCTGTGCCCCATTTAAAATGTTTAACATGGACCTGCCCTGTCTTTATCCATAACTATTTTATAGATAAAACAATGGTTGATCGTACGATCACTTGCCCTTCCCAATTTCCCAAATGTAATGATCCAAGAGGCCTTTAGATAGACACATGGAAGTACTGTTTATGATCTCTCTCTGTCGATCTCTCTCTCTCTCTCCCTCTCCCTCTCCCTCGCTCTCTCTGGCTCTCTCTCTCTCTCTCTCACTGTGTCTCTGTCTCTCTCTCTCTCTGCCTCTCTCTCTGTCTGTCTCTCTCTCTCTCTCTCCCTCTCTCTCTCTCTCCCTCTGCCTGCCTCTGTCTGCCACTGTCTGCCACTGTCTGCCACTGTCTGCCTCTGTCTGCCTCTGTCTGTCTCAGCCTCCCTCTGTCTCCCTCTGTCTCTGTCTCCCTCTGTCTCCATCAATTTCAAGTAACCCCCGAATGTCCCCCACTCCCCTCCCCCATCCACTGTTTGCATCCTTGCATCCTTCCATTATCATCTCTCCCCCTGCTATGAAGGGGACATTATGGGCTCCACCCTTGGTCATCTGTTGCCAGTGCTGCCTTGCTCTGGCCCTTTCTTACCTCCAGTTCCGTCCCCTCCCTCTACTTTCGATCTGAAGAAGGGTCTCGACCTGAAATGTCGCCCATCCTTTATCTCCAGAGCTGCTGCCCGACCCGCTGGGTTACTCCAGCTTTTTGTGTCTATCTCTGGTATAAACCAACATCTGCGGTTCCTTCCTCCGTATCATTACTGGAAGACACGTGAATCTGTGGAATTCTCTGCCTCAGAAGGCAGTGGAGGCTGATTCACTGAATGTATTCAAAAGAGAGTTAGATAGAGCTCTTAGGGCTCGCGGAATCAAGTGATATGGGGAGAAGGCAGGAACGGGGTACTGATTGGGGATGATCAGCCATGATCACAGTGAATGGCGGTGCTGGCTTGAAGGGCCGAACGGCCTCCTCCTGCACCTATTGTCTATTGTCTATAGGCATGGATAGAAAACTATTTGGGTCGGGAATTTTTTCAGACTCATCTCCAGACCTGAAACAACCTGCATTTATGCTCCATTAGAATCCTAAATTATACCCTGTAAGGCCAGGCTATTAATAAATTATGCAAAAAGAACAGTGACCCAAATACCAATCTGCAATACGTCACGATGCATTTATCCAGTGTGGAAAAAGCACCGTTCAGCAAAAGCTTGCTTTCTGTGAATTGGGCCATTTTTCACCATATGTCATTCCCTCTTGGTCCCATACGGTTTAATTTTGGCATAGGGCCTTTATTCTACAAATGCCTTTTCAAGGCTATACATACATGAAGCACAGCCTCTTCAGCTCTCTCCACTTCATTGTAAACCTCGAGCAAGTTAAATACAATGTTCAACTGTCAATTTATTTGACAATATTTTTTCCATTGACATTTAATTTTGTTGCTAAAAGTATCTTCACTACTGCATTGGTCGTGAGGACATCAGTCACTGAAAGTAAACATGCAGGTACAACAGGCAGTGAAGGAAGCTAATGGCATGTTGGCCTTCATAATGAGAGGAGTTGAGAATAAGGAGCAAAGAGGAGTATTGTGTGCAGTTTTAGTCTTCAAATTTGAGGAAGCACATTCTTGCTATTGCGGGAATGCAGCGCAGATTCACGAGGTAAATTCCCGGGATGGCGGGACTATCATATGATGAAAGAATGGAGCGGCTGGGCTTGTATTCACTGGAATTTAGTGGGATTAGAGGGGATCTTATAGAATCATATAAAATTATGAAGGGTTTGGACACGCTAGATGCATGTTCCCGATGTTGGGGGAGTCCAGAACCAGGGGCCACAGTTTAAGAATAAGGGGTAGGCCACTTAGAACGGAGATGAGGAAAACCTTTTTCACACAGTTGTGAATTTGTCGAGTTCTCTGCCTCAGAAGGCAGTGGAGTCCGATTTACTAGATGCATTCAAAAGAGAGTTAGATAGAGCTCTTAGGGCTAACGGAATCAAGGGATATGGGGAGACAGCAGGAACGGGGTACTGATTGTGGATGATCACTAACGATTCGGCTAGTTCGAAGGGCCGAATGGCCTACTCCTGCATCTATTGTCTCTGTATCTATATATCTCTATGTTGATCACTAGGTATCCCATTTTTGAGCAGGGCTGTCCTTCAGTCATCTTACACCACTTCCTTATCCAAGAAGGTTTCGCTGTCTTTCCTTCTGTCAACAACCTCAAATGCACGTTGCCAAGACTGCGTGATTTATTTTTAGAGATACAGCACGGAAACTGGCCCATCAGCCTATCGAATCCACGTCGACCAGCGATCCTTGCACACTAATACTATCCTACACACGAGGGACAATTTACAATTATACTAAGGCAATTAACCTATAAACCCGCATGTCTTTGGAGTGTGGGAGAAAACCGGAGATCCTGGAGAAAACTCACTCGGGTCACAGGGAGAACGTACAAACTCCGTACAGACAGCGCCCGTCGTTATGATTGAACCCCGGTCTCTGGCGCTGTGAGGCTGCAACTCTGCCGCTGCGACACCGTGCCACCCCCTTCTCCTGAGTCTCGCCCCAACCTTCTCAATGTCTTTGTCACTTTTATATCCTGTTTCTTTACTAATTCATTAAAATAACAGCTTAAGAAATTAACCTGGGAGCTCAGCTAATAGAAACACACACCTTCATGCGACTGGAGTAACTGGGATTAATCAAGGATAATCTTCATGGCTTTACTGAAGGGACATCCTTCCTAACTAAATGTGATTGCATTGTTTTAAAGTGATGTGTTGATGAGCTTTGTGTGTTTCAAAGAATTTAGAAACCTTTGGATAGGGCCCCTGATGAGAGAATTCTCAAAAGGTTGATTGCCCAGAGGGCTCAGGGGAGTTTGGAAAATTGGATCTGAAATTGGCTTGCTATTTGAAGGTAGAGGTTGCTGATAGAAGGTTTTTTTTTTTGCCTTTGGAAGCATGTGTAGTGGATGATCAGTGCTGGGACCCTTGTTTAGGAAAGAACTGCAGATGCTGGTTTAAATCGACGATAGACACAAAATGCTGGAGTAACTCAGTGGGACAGGCAGCAACTCTGGACGTTTCGGGTCTGGACCTTTCTATAGACTGATGTCAGGGGAGAGGGAGATACATAGATAAGGAAGTGTGAGGGGTGAAAATAAGACAAAGGGAATGGAGATCAAGGAAAATGTAGAACAGATCATTGTTAGCTGGAATAGTAACAAAAAGCTGGAGTAACTCCGCGGACTTCAGATTCAGACTCTGAAGAAGGGTCTCGACCTTAAACATCACCCATTCCTTCTCTCCAGCTTTTTGTGTCTATCTTAGGTTTAAACTAGCATCTGCAGTTCCTTCTTATACATCAGCATGGGACCTTTGTTGATAGGTGTATACATTGATGGGGATGTGAGTGTAAGGTGTCCCTTGGTAAGTTTACAGGTGACTTGAAGTATATTGATGGTGTTGATAATTAATTTGTTAAACAATATTGACGATTGATAAAATGGGCAGAACAATAACGGATGGAAGTTAATCCAGAAACATGAAAGACTAATAAGGCTAGAGGGAGACTGGAGGGAGGCACGTGTTGTGCCTCTATTCATAAAAGGGCCGCAGGGAAAATGTTGGGAACTATAGGCTCTTAACATCTGATATTGGCAAGTTACTAGAGGATATTCTGAGGGATAGGATATGCAGGCATTTAGACGGACAAAAGCTGATTAGGGATGGTCAGCATGAATTTGTACGTGGGAGGTCGTGTCTCACAAATCTGCGAGTCTTTTTGAAGGCCTAACCAAAAAGGTGTAGATGATGCATAGATGGACTTCACCAAAGCATTCGACAAAGTTCCACATGGTAGGCTGCTCTGGAAGCTTAGTTCACATTTAGATCCAAGGAGAGATGGCTGAATGGATAGAAAATTGGCTTCATGGAAGGAAGCAGAGGGTGATGGTGGAATGGACTGGAGGCCTGGATGTAATCAGTGGTGTGCTTCAGGGTTCGGTGCTGGGCCCGTTACTGTTTGTCACCTATATCAATGATTTGGGTGAGAACATACACGGCGAGATTAGCAAGTTTGCTGATGACACAAAAGTGGGTGGTTTTGCAGACAATGAAGATGGTTGTGAAAGATTGCAGCAGGATCTGGATCGATTGGCCAGGTGGGCAGAGGAATGGTTGATGGAATTTAATACAGAGAAAAGTGGGGTTGCATTTTGGGACGTCTAACAAGGGCAGGACCCACACAGTGAATGGTAGGGCATCAGGAAGTGTTGGAGAGCAGACCTAGACCTGGGGTTCTGACATCCGTCACCATGAAGTGCTTCATGGCTAGTCATGCATTATGACTGGCCATTAAGGCCATGAAGATCCCACCACCGTTCACATTTTCTTGTCCCCATCCCTTCCGCTGGAGAGCTCATTCACCCTCTGCAACTCCTTGGTTCGCACATCTCTCTCATCCAATCCATCCCTTCCCCAGGTACATTCCCTTGCAACCGCAAGAGACGTGACACCTGTACCTATACCTCCTCCGGGACCTCCATCCAGTGATCCCAGCAGTCCTTCCAAGTGAGACAGAGGTTCAGGTGCACCTCCTCTCACCTCATCTACTGCACCTGGTGTTCACAATGTGATTTCCTTTACATCATCAGTCACAAGGGTAGACTCAAAAGTGCTGGAGAAACTCAGCGGGTGCAGCAGCATCTATGGAGCAAAGGAAATAGGCAACGTTTCGGGCCACCCCCCTCACCCCACCCCCCTCACCTCACCCCCTCACCTCACCCCCCACCACCTACCCTCCTCACCTCACCCCCCCCCCTCACCCCACCCCCCTCACTCCACCCCACCCCACCCCTCCACCCCACCCCACCCCACCCCCTCACCCGAACCCCCTCACCCCAACCCTCCGCACCCCCACCCCCCTCACTCCCACCCCCCTCACCCCAACCCCCCGCACCCCAACCCCCCTCACCCCAACAACCTCACCCCACCCGTCCTCACCCCACCCCCTCACCTCACCCCCATCACCCCAACCCCCCACCCCCCTCACCCCAACCCCCCCACCCCCTCCCCCTCACCCTCACCCACCACCCTCACCCCAACCCCCTCACCCAACCCCCCGCACCCCAACCCCGCTCACTCCCCCCCTCCCCCAACCCCGCGCACCCCACCCCCCTCACACCCACCCCCCCACTCCAACAACCTCACCCCACCCGTCCCAACCCCCCGTCCTCACCTCACCCGCCATCACTCCCACCCCACACACCAACCACCACCCCCCCCACCCCCAACCCCCCCCCCCACCCACCCTCCCCCTCACCTCACACCTCTCATCCCAACCCCCCCCTCACCCCCACCCCCCTAACCCAACCCCCCCTCACCCATACCCCCCCTCACCCCCCACCCCCCCTCACCCCAACCCACTTCACCCCAACCCACTGCACCCCAACCCCCCTCACCACAATCAGCACAATCTGAAGAAGGGTCCCAGCCCCAAACGACACCTTCCAATGTGCCCCAGAGATGCTGTCTGACCCGCTGTGTTTTTGTTCCCTCTGCAATTCATCCACTGTTGTAATACACAGAACATGGAACAGTACAGCACAGGAACAAAGTCGAACACCATGCTGTGAAACTGATCTCACCTGCCTGTGCATGATCCATATCTCTCTATTCCCTGCACTGCCATATGCCCATCCAAAAAGCCTTTAAAATGCCACTATAGTACCTGCCTCCACCACCACCCCTTGCAAGTGTGTTCCAGGCCCCCACCACTCAAAATGTGTAAAACAAAACTTGTCCTGCACATCACCGTTACTGTCCCCCCCCCCTTCCTCCATTCTGCCATCTAGCAGGTTGGCTGGATGGCAGAAGGCAAAAGGGAGCCTTTTCAGGTTGGCTGCCAGTGACTAGCGGAGTTATGCAGGGCCCGGTGCTGTGGCCGCTACTCTTCACGTTGTATATTAACGATTTGGACGAGGGGATTGAAGGCTTTGTGACCAAGTTCGTGGATGATACAAAAATAGGTGGAGGGGCAGGTAGTGTAGAGAAAGCAGGCACTCTGCAGAAGGATTTGGACAGTTTGGGAGAGTGGGCAGAGAAGTGGCAGATGGAATGTAGTGTAGCAAAGTGTGGAGTCATGCATTTTGGGCGTTGGAATAAAGGCGTGGAGTTTTTTTTCTAAATGGGGAGAGAATCCAGAAATCGGAGGTGCAAAGGGACTTTGGAGTGCTGGTGCAGGATTCCCAAAAAGTTAATCTGCAAGTCGAATCGGTCGTGAAGAAAGCAAACGCAATGCTAGTATTTATTTCAAGAGGGCTTGTATACAAAAACAGGGATGTAATGCTGAGGCTCTATAAGGCGCTGGTCAGGCCGCATTTGGAATATTGTGGGCAATTTTGGGCACCGTATCTGATGTTCTGATCTGGGAGAGGGTCCAGAGTAAGTTTACAAGAATGATCCCAGGAATGAGTGGGTTAACACATGATGAGCGTTTGACAGAACTGGGCCTGTTCTCACTGGAGTTTAGAAGAATGAGGAGGGACCTCATTGAAACGCACCGAATAGTGAAAATGAATAGAGTGGATGTGGAGAAGATGGTTTCACTAGTGGGAGAATCTTGGTCTAGAGGTCACAGCCTCAGAATTAAAGGACGTTCCTTTAGGAAGGAGATGAGGAGGAATTTCTTTAGTCAGATGGTGCATCTGTGGAAGGCTATGGAGGCCAAGTCCATGGATATTTTTAAGGCAGAGATTGATAGATTTTTGGTTAGTACAGGTGTCATGGGTTATGGGGAGAAGGCAGTCCAAAGACCTGCAAGTTTGTAGGTTCATTGTTTTTTTAACAGATGCCATTGTCCTTTGTATGTAGGATAGAACTAATGTACGGCAATTGCTGGTCAGCGCGGACACGGTGGGCCGATGGGCTTGTTTACACTCGGTATCTCTAAGCTAAACCAAACTGCACTTTTCCCCATTGTTATTAGACTCCTCATACACTAAGATGATTTCTTGATTTCTTGATTTCCCAACCTACCTCCCAACCTTGATTTCCCAACCTACCTTGCACTTTTTTCATCTGCACTTTATAGCTGTATGACTGCATACTAAGTTGTTTTTTTCTGTTGTACTACTTTGATGTACAGTGCCCTCCATATTGATTGGGACAAAGACCCGTCATTTATTTATTTGCCTCTGTACTCCACAATTTGAGATTTGTAATAGAAAAAAATCACAGTGCATATTGCATATTTTATGCAATATGCACGGTTAAAGTGCATATTGTCAGATTTTAATAAAGGCCATTTTTATACATTTTGGTTTCACCATGTAGAAATTACAGCTGTGTTTATTCATAGTCCCCCCCATTTCAGGGCATCATAATGTTTGGGACACAGCAAAGTCATGTAAATGAAAGTAGTCATGTTTAGTATTTTGTTGCATATCCTTTGCATCCAGTGACTGCTTGAAGTCTGTGATTCATGGACATCACCAGTTGCTGAGTGTCTTCTCTGGTGATGCTCTGCCAGGCCTGTATTGCAGCCATCTTTAGCTTATGCTTGTTTTGGGGGCTAGTCCCCTTCAGTTTTCTCTTCAGCATATAAAAGGTATGCTCATTGTCATGCCATGATTATATTGAATGGCGGTGCAGGCTCAAAGGGCCGAATGGCCTACTCCTGCACCTATTTTCTATGTTTCTATTTGGGTTCAGATCGGGTGATTGTCTTGGCCACTCAAGAATTGACCATTTTTTAGCATTGAAAAAATCTTTTGTTTCTTCAGCAGTATGTTTGGGATCATTGTCTTGCTGTAGAATGAACCATCGGCCAATGAGTTTTGAGGCATTTGTTTGAACTTGAGCAGATAGGATGTGTCTATACACTTCAGAATTCATTATGCTACTACCATCAGCAGTTGTATCATCAATGAAGATAAGTGAGCCAGTACCTTCAGCAGCCATACATGCCCAGGCCATAGCACCCCCACCACCATGTTTCACAGATGAGGTGGTATGCTTTGTATCTTGGGCAGTTCCTTCTCTCCTCCATACTTTGCTCTTGCCATCACTCTGATATGTTAATCTTTGTCTCATCTGTCCACAAGACCTTTTTCCAGAACTGTGGTTGCTCTTTCAAGTACCATACTTCTTGGCAAACTGTAACCTGGCCATCCTATTTTTGCGGCTAACCAGTGGTTTGCATCTTGCAGTGTAGCCTCTATTTCTGTTCATGAAGTCTTCTGCGAACAGTAGTCATTGACAAATCCACACCTGACTCCTGAAGAGTGTTTCTGATCTGTCGGACAGGTATTTAGAGATTTATCTTTATTATAGAGAGAATTCTTCTGTCATCAGCTGTGGAGGTCTTCCTTGGCCTGCCAGTCCCTTTGCGATTAGTAAGCTCACCAGTGCTCTCTTTCTTCTTAATGATGTTCCAAACAGTTGATTTTGCTAAGCCTAAGGTTTGGCTGATGTCTCTAACAGTTTTATTCTTGTTTCTCAGTCTCATAATGAGTTCTTTGGCTTTCATTGGCACAACCTTGGTCCTCATGTTGATAAACAGCAATAAAAGTTTCCAAAAGCGATGGAAAGACTGGAGGATAGACTAGGTGCTGAGAGCTCTCTTATACCTGCATTAAGGAGGCAATTAAACACACCTGAGCAATTACAAACGCCTGTGAAGCCATGTGTCCCAAATATTATGGTGCCCTGAAATGGGGGGACTATGTATAAACACAGCTGTAATTTCTATGCCACCGTAGAACTGGTGAGCCTTCTTGACCAGAGTTGAGGTATTGTGGGTCCAAGAGAGGTCATCGGAGATGTTGACCCCCAGGAACCTGAAGCTGGAGACACGTTCCACCTCCGTCCCGTTAATGTGGATGGGGGTGTGCGTGCCGCCCCTAGACTTCCTGAAGTCCACAATGAGCTCCTTGGTCTTCTTGGAGTTAAGGGCCAGGTTGTTCAGTCCGAGACTGAAGAAGGTCCATCTGTCTCATCAGATTCTGGTGAACTTCTACCGCTGCACCATCGAGAGCATCCTTACCAACTGTTTCACAGTATGGTATGACAACTGCTCTGTCTCCGACCGGAAAGCACTGCAGAGGGCGGTGAAAATTGCCCAACGCATCACCGGTTCCTCACTCCCCTCCATTGAGTCTATCCAAAGCAAGCGTTGTCTGCGAAGGGCGCTCAGCATCGCCAAGGACCGCTCTCACCCCAACCATGGACTGTTTACCCTCCTACCATCCGGGAGGCGTTACAGGTCTCTCCGTTGCCGGACCAGCAGGTCCAGGAACAGCTTCTTCCCTGCGGCTGTCACACTACTCAACAATGTACCTCGGTGACTGCCAATCACCCCCCGGACACTCCTCCCACAGGAAAAACACTATGACTGTATGCATGTAAATAGATTTATTTATTGAAATCATATTCTATGTCGCTCTTCCAGGGAGATGCTAACTGCATTTCGTTGTCTCTGTACTGTACACTGACAATGACAATTAAAGTTGAATCTGAATCTGAATACATGGTGAAACCAAAATGTGTAAAAATGGCCTTGAATAAAATCTAACAATGTGCACTTTAACCACATGTGATTTTTTTTCTGTTACAAAACTCAAATTGTGGAGTACAGAAGCAAATAAATAAATGATGGGTGTTTGTCACAAACATTATGGAGGGCACTGTATGTATATACAATTTGTATTGGGTATGGAATGTATATACAATTTGTACAGGGCGGGACAAGACTTTGATTATGTTGGCTGCTTTTCCGAGGCAGTGTGAAGTGTAGATGGCGTCTTGATAAGCTGTGTTTGTTTTCCATAGAAGGCTGAGAAGGGGACCTAATTTAGGTATACAAACTAAAGGAACATTAATAAGATAGATAATGAGAAATTTTACTTCTGAGCACACATGTTTGCAAACAGAGGTCATGGGAGTAATTTTCAGGAATGTTTTAATATGCAGACGAGTGTTGAGATGTAGAATGCTCTGTGTGAGTGGGTGATAGGGGAAGGTACTCTCAATATTTATGTTTACATGAGCCCTTGAAATACCATAACACAATATCGGAGCAAAGAGGTCCTTCTGCAGTTGTACAGAGCCCTAGTGAGACCACACCTGGAGTATTATGTACAGTTTTGCTCCCCTAATTTGAGGAAGGACATTCTTGCTATTGTGGAAGTGCAGCGTAGGTTTACAAGGTTAATTCCTGGGATGGCGGGACTGTCATATGCTGAGAGAATGGAGCAGCTAGGCTTGTACACTCTGGAGTTTAGAAGGATGAGAGGGGATCTCATTGAAACATATAAGATTTTTATAAGGGTTTGGACACGCTAGAGGCAGGAAACATGTTCCCGATGTTGGGGGAGTCCAGAACCAGGGGTCACAGTTTAAGAATAAAGAGTAAGCCATTTAGAACGGAGACGAGGAAACACTTTTTCTCACGAATAGTGGTTAGTCTGTGGAATTCTCTACCTCAGAGGGCGATGGAGGCAGGTTCTCCGGATGCTTTCAAGACAGAGCTAGATAAGGTTCTTAAAAATAGCGGAGTCAGGGGATATGGGGAGAAGGCAGGAACGGGGTACTGATTGGGGATGGTCAGCCATGATCACATTGAATGGCGGTGCTGGCTGGATGGGCCGAATGGCCCACTCCTGCACCTATTGTCTATTGTCTATTGTCTAACAGGCTACGAGCGGAGTGCTGGAAAATAGGATTAATGTAGATTGGTACTTGAAGTCCAGTTATGGATTGAGTGGGTTGAAGGATCTGTTTCCTTGCTCTATCACTGTGCCTTATTATCGCTAGCAACCCAGTTTAGTTTAATGATACAGCGCGGAAACAGGCCCATTGGCCCACCGAGTCCGCACCTACCAGCGATCCCCGCGCATTAACACTATCCTGCACACGCTAGGGCTAATTTACATTTATACCAAGCCAATTAACCTACAAACCTGTACCTACAACCGAAGATCTCGGAGAAACCCCCCGCAGGTCACGGGGAGAACGTACAGGCAGCAACCGTGGAGGATGGAAGCCAGGTCTGTGGCGCTGTGAGGCAGCAACCCTACTGCAGCATCACTGTGCTGGTTGTACAAACCTCTTAAGCAAAGCACAAAGCTCTGCAGAAACTCAGCAGTCAGGCAACATCCGTGGAGGGAATGGACAGGCAACATTTTGGGTTGGAGCCTTCTACAAACCTTTAGTTTTGATTAATATAATGTGTATTCATAGATTTTGGCTGGGTTTGCACTGTCAGTCACACAACATCTTGTAACACAAATTGAACATGGTGAGGAAGCTTCGAAGGAGGGTCAAGCAGTACACAATGTTTTATGCATTAGTCAATTATGCAATGTGCCTGGGAAAATATATAACAAGCTTCAGCTCGGCCACACTTTTATAGATTCAGACGCCTTACTTGTGTCCCTCAGTTTCATATAAAATTAGAAATAAATCATTTTAGATAAAAATGTCTTATCTAAATAGTGAGAAATGACGGGATTGAAACAAAATCATGAGAGCTCTTGACAGAGTGGATGTGGAGAGAATCTTTCCACTTTTGGGAGGATCTGCGAGGCAATGTTTGTTTGCATTTAGAAAGCCAAAGACTGATGAAGGACGGACTGCATGGAAAATATCTCAAATCTCAGTGATTTGAAGAGGTGATCCAGAGGATTGACAAGGGCAGGGCAGCAGATGTTGTCTATGTGGACTTTGGTGAAGTCTTTGATTAGGTCTTGAATGGAAGGTTGGTCCTTTAAACTAAGGGTGACCCAACCAATTTAGCACAAAATTGGCGAGGTGGTTGGAGGCAGAGGGTGGGTGTGGAGGTTTGTTTTCATATTGGGGTTTGTGACCAGTGGTGTGCTGCAAGCAGCACACATCAATTCATAAGTTCTAGGAGCAAAATTAAGCCATTCGGCCCATCAAGTCTACTTTGCCATTCTATCATGGCTGATCTATCTTTCCTTCTCAACACCATTCTCCTGCCTTCTCCCCATAACACCTGACACCCATACTAATGAAGAATCTATCAACCTCTACCTTAAGAATATCCAGTGACGTGGCCTCCACGGCCTTCTGTGACAATGAATTCCTCTGACTAAATAAATTATTTCTTATCTCCTTACTGAATAAACTTTTCCACCAGTGGAAACATCCTCTCCACATCCACTCTGTCCAGACCTTTCACGATTTGGTAAGTTTCAATGAGGCCCCCCTCATTCTTCTAAACTCCAGTGAGTACATCTGAGGAAAGACATTCTTGCCATAGAGGGAGTACAGAGAAGGTTCACCAGACTGATTCCTGGGATGTCAGGACTTTCATATGAAGGAAGACTGGATAGACTCGGCTTGTACTCGCTAGCATTTAGGAAATTGAGGGGGGGGGATCTTATAGAAACTTACAAAATTCTTAAATGGTTGGACAGGCTAGATGCAGGAAGATTGTTCCCGATGTTGGGGGAGTCCAGGACAAGGGGTCACAGTTTAAGGATAAGGGGGAAATCTTTTAGGACCGAGATTTGAAAAAAAAAATTCACACAGAGAGTGGTGAATCTCTGGAATTCTCTGCCATAGAATGTAGTTGAGGCCAGTTCATTGGCTATATTTAAGAGGGAGTTAGATGTGGCCCTTGTGGCTAAAGGGATCAGGGGGTATGGAGAGAAGGCAGGTACAGGATACTGAGTTGGATGATCAGCCATGATCACATTGAATGGCGGTGCAGGCTCGAAGGGCCAAATGGCCTACTCCTGCACCTATTTTCTATGTTTACATGCCCAGTGCCGTCTAATGCCCATCATATGTTAACCCATTCATCCTGGGGATCATTCTCCTAAAAGAGTTCTGGGTCCCCTGCCGTTGGTCACGTATGTTTATGATTTGGATAAGAATGTAGCTTGCATGATGGCAAGTTTGCAGATGACACCAAAGTTGGTGACAGAGTGGAGAGTGAAGAAGGTTGTCTAAAGTTACAATAGGATATTGATCAACTGGAATGACAGATTGAAGTTAACTCCGTGCAAAGTAATGGTGGAAGGCTGTTTTTTGGACCAGAGACCCATGACTTGTGTTGTGGCTCATGTTGGTGTTGGGCCCATTACTGTTTGTCATCTATTTCAATGATTTGGATGAGAATGTGCAAGCATCTCGCTTTCTAAACCCCGTTTCTTCTCAGCACTTCTGCCAGAGTACACATCAAAAACTGTATGAAGTTGTAACGGGAGGAACTGCAGATGCTGGTTTAAACTAAAGATAGACCCAATAAGCATGAGTAACTCAGCGTGTCAGACAGCATCTCTAGAGAAAAGATAGGTGATGTTTTGGGTTGAGACCCTTCTTCAGACTGAGGGTGAGGAGAAAGTGAAACGAGAGATACAGACGGTGATTATAGCGAGATATCGAACAAATGAATCTTCCTCTTCTGTCGTATGTCTTTTAGACCTGCAGCTCCGTTGAGGCCAACGTGTCATCGTCCAGGTCAATCAGACCTCATTCAACAACAAATGAATGAAAGATATGCAAAAATGTGACGACGATAAAGGCAACACGCCTCTCTTTGTCAGCTGTGGGCGAGGAGATAACAAGTTACAGAGAATGAAACACACAGGGCAACATTGAAACTAGTTTAACAACTAGGGTGTAGGAGGGACCGAGAGAGAGAGGTTATTAGTAATTAGAGAAACCACTGGAGTATGAAGCCTGTTTTTGGCCAAGAATGCAGTGTTGCTGGGATCCATTAGGATTTTCTTAATTTGTTTGATACATGTGCAGGATTGAGGAGGTTTTAATTGTGACCGCAAGAGTACAGTGATTGGGCAGGTTGGTGACAGTCAGTATTTTAAAATGTGAACAATGCTGGTTTGCCAGCGTTTATTGCCCATCCTTAATTGCTCATGAACTGAATGTCTTGCTCATCCTTTACAGAAAGGTAAGAGTCACAAGCCATTGCTCTGTATCTGGGGTTACATGTGTGTCCAGAACTGGTAATGATGCTCTGCCAGTGGAGTAGATAGAGTACACCTTGAGCACAATCTTGCCTTGGGAAGTGAAACGCAAGCATTGTGCACGGTACTACAGTGACATGCACATCGCGGTTAGCCAGAGATTCTCCAGACAGACTTCTCCAGACAGTCTTAAAGATAGCGGAGTCAGGGGATATGGGGTGAAAGCAGGAACGGGGTACTGATTGGGGAGGATCAGCCATGATCACATTGAATGGCAGTGCTGGCTCGAAGGGCCGAATGGCCTGCTCCTGCACCTATTGTCTATTGACTATTGGTGAGCCATCTGTGCACTCAATAATCTGAGGATGGGTCCTGACCCGAAACGTCGCCTGTCCATTCCCTCAAGAGATGCTGCTAACTGCGTTAGTTTAGCTTAGTTTTATTGTAGCTCAGCTTATTATTGTCATGTGTGCCAAGGTACAGTGAAAAGCATTTTGTCACGTGCTATCCAGTCGGCTAAAAGGCTACACATGATTAGAATCATGCCGTCCATAGTGTACAAGATAAAAGGGTGCAAGATAAAGACCAGGAATGTTCAATTAAAGTGAGTTCGAAGGTCTCCGATGTGGGAGGTCAGCACCACTCTGTAGTTGGTGAGAGGATGATTCAGTTGCCTGATAACAGCAAGGAAGAAACTATCCCTGAATCCCTCGTTGTCCCTCAGCTGCCCCTCATTGACACTTACCAAATAGTGAAAGGCCTGGATAGAGTGCATGTGGAGAGGCTGTTTCCACTAGTGGGAGAGTCTAAGACGAGAGGTCATAGCCTCTGAATTAATGGTCGTTCCTTTAGGAAGGAGTTGAGGAGGAATATATTTAGACAGAAGGTGGTGAATCTGTGGAATTCATTGCCACAGACGGCTGTGGAAGCCAAGTCAATGGATATTTTTAAGGCAGAGATCAAAAGATTCTTGATTAGTATGGGTGTCGGGAGGTTAAGGGGAGAAAGCAAAAGAATGGGGTTAGGAGGGAGAAATAGATCAGCCATCATTGAATGGCAGAGTAGGCTTGATGGGTCAAATGGCCTATTTTTGCTTCTATTACTTATGTCCATGAACTTTACGTTTCTTCCCACACTCCAACGACGTATGGGTTTGAAGATTAATTGGCCAAATTCTGCTCCTATAACTTATGAACATGAATCTGGAGATATACATTTTCAAACTTCTGTAGCTCTTGCCAGATGGGAGATAGGAATAGAGGGAGTGACCAGGGTGAAACTGGTCCTTGATTATGCTGGTGGCCTTGCTGAGGCAGTGTGAAGTGTCAATGGAAGGGAGATTGGTTTGCGTGAAGGTCGGGCTACTTCCATAACTCTCTGCAATTTCTTGCTGTCTTGGATAGATCTGTTCCCAAACCGTGCTGTGATGCATCCTGATAAAAAAAAAGCTTTCAACGGAGCATCAGTAAAGGTTTGTGATGGTTGTTGGGGACATCCTAAGCCTTCTCTGGAAGTAGAGGCGTCGGTGTGCTTTCTTGGCCATTGCTTCGATGTGGCTGGTCCAGAACAAATTGCTGGTGATATTTACGCCTAAGAATGTGAAACGTTCAACCAATTCCACTTCGGCACCATCAAAGTATACTGGAGTATGTTTACCGCTTCACTTCCTGAAGCCGATCACTAACTCCTTTGTCTTGCGGACATTGAGGGAAAGGTTGCTATCTTGTCACAAGGACATGAGGTTCTCGATCTCCTTCTTGTACTTCGTCTCATCGTTATGTGATATCCGGCCCACAGTGGTGGTGTTGTCTGTGAATTTTGAAAATTGAATTAGATTTGTTCTTGGCTGCACAGTCGTGGGTGTACAAGGAGTAAAGAAGGGTGCTGAAAAACGCATCCTTGCTGAGCACCAGTGTAAAAGTTCACTTAAAATGATAAACAAAATATAAATCCTTAAGACCATACAAAGCTTTAATTAACGTCTGACGGGTGTGGACCTAGAGACCCAGAGGCAATAGTTTTACGTCTGAATCTGCAGCATCACTCACAAAGAAATACCAGAAAACCGGAGTTTATATACCTACAGACATAAAACCAATTGCATGAGGTAATGTACAAGAAACCATCAACCACCAAATATGGAGTTGTTTTTCACTCTTTTCCAAAAGCCAGTCATCCCAATGGCATCCTCTGGTCCCTTCTTATCTGATTTCAACTTACATAAAAAAGCTGTGAACTATTCAACTTACGTAAGAAAAAAACCTTGTCATGATGATTTTTTTCCAAATTTCATTAAGCAACACAATTGGCTTTTCACAACAGGAAAGCTTAAATATGACAACAATCAATTAATAACTCTTTCATTGTTGAGGATTATGGTAGTGGATGATTTGCCATCTATCCTCCCTGATTGGAGTGTGTTGGTCAAGAAGTCCAGGATCCAGTTGCAGAGGGTTGAGTTGACTCCAAATTCCACGAAGCATAGGATAGGAGGGATAATGACAAAAGGGATGAGATGGATCAGGGGGAAAGAGAGTGGTAAAGGTATGGTTGAAGAGTGGTTAGATCTCTGGGGCTGGTATAAATGGGCGACACGGTGGCACAGCGGTAGAGTTGCTGCCTTTCAGCGCCGGAGACCCGGGTTCGATCCTGACTATGGGTGCTGTCTGTACGGAGTTTGTATGTTCTCCCCCGCGATCTGCGTGGGTTTTCTCCGAGATCTTTGTTTTCCTCCCACACTCCAAAGGCGTGCAGGTTTGTAGGTTATCTGGCTTGGTAAAAATGTAAAACTCTTTCTAGTGCGTGTAGGATAGTGTTAATATGTGGGGATTGCAGGTCAGCGCGGACTCGGTGGCCTGAGGGACATGTTTCCGCGCTGTATTTCTAAACTAAATGGAAGAAGGTGAATAATATATCAAATTAGCAGAGGAGAGGAAAATGAGAGGCAAAATGTGAAAAATAGTTTAATTCACCCTCTGCATCTCAATGCTGCAACATTCCTGATAAGATGTTGGTGCTGTTTTGTGAGCAAACATCATTATTCATAATTTGGAGTGTTGCATGCAGGTCAGTGTATTGCTGTCACGTGTCCTGAGGTGAAAGGTTTTTATTTTGCCTGCTATCCGATTAGATAATACGGTACATCGTACAATCACGTCAAACTCAAGTACAACAGGTAGCGCAGAGGGGGAGATACAGAGTGCAGAATATAGTTCTCAGCATTGCAGCGCATCAGTTCCAGAGGTAAAGTCCAATGTCCGCAATGGGGTAGAGGTGAATTGGACAGTGCCCTAGCTTATGGAAGGACCGTTCAGAAACCTGACACCAGAGGGGAAGAGTCTGAAGAAGAGTCTTGACCCGAAACGTCACCCATTCCTTCTATCCAAAGATGTTGCCTGTTCCGCTGAGTTACTCCAGTATTGTGTCTACTAACAGTCTGCACCCCCTGCGGCATGAACATTGACTTCTCCAATTTCCGGTAGCCCTTGCTGTCTCCTCCCAACTCTCCCTCAGCCCTCGGGCTCCTCCTCTTCCTTTCTTCTCCCCCCCCCACCCTGCATCAGTCTGAAGAAGGGTTTCGGCCCGAAACATTGCCTACTTTCTTCGTTCCATAGATGCTGCCGAACCCGCTGAGTTTCTCCAGCAATTTTGTCTACCTTCAATTTTCCAGCATCTGCAGTTCCTTCTTGAACAAATTTGAAGGAGATATGGGTGGCAAGGTTTTTTACATGGAGGATGGTGGGTGCCTAGAACGAGCTGTCAAGGATGGCGGTGGAGGCAGATATGATAGCAGTGTTGAAGAGACTTTTAGTTAGGCACATGGATGGATATGCAGGGAATGGAGGGATATGAATCATGTACAGGCAAATGAGATGAGTTTATCATGGTATTATGTTCAGCACAGCCTGTTACTGCACTGATTTGTCATTTGTTAAGAGTGGAAAGGGACACTAATAGGATGGATAATCAAAGGTAAGAGAAGGTTTGGAGTCAAGATTGCATATTAAGCAGATGTTTAGTTTATAGTTTAAAGCTACAGCATGAAAACAAGCCCTTCGACTTACCAAGTTTGCACTGACCAATGTTCTCTCCTATACATTCGGAACAATTTACAGAGGCCAGTTTTGTCTGTACAGACAAGCACCCGTAGTCAGGATCGAACCAGGGTGTCTGGCGATGTACGGCAGCAATTCTACTGCTGTGCTGCCCTAATCTCACCCTGATCGCCCTTAGTCCCTCACCTAGCCCTACTTCCCTCCTTAAACAAAAGAACAACATTTTCTACTCTCCAGTCCTCTAGGATCTAGCCAGTGGCTCAAGAGGATACAAATATCTTCAAGCCCCCTGCAATCTACGCTCTTGACTCTCTCAATAACCTGGGATAGATCCCACCAAGTCCCAGAGATTTATGTGCATTAATGAGTCCCAGCAACACTTTGATCTTGATCTCAAGTGCCCTGAGCAGATTAGTATTCGCCACACTGATTTTGCTGTCCTCTGTGTCATTGGAGAATAATGATATCAGTATGGGATATACTAATATCTTTGCAGGATACTTCACTTCAGAAAGCTTCAGTCTGATTGATTTCATTTTATTTAAGAGAAAACAGTGACTAGAACCCATCACAAATTTACATAACATTCTGTTAAACTGGGAATGAACCAGCAATCTAAAATACATAGAAACATAGAAAATAGATGCAGGAGGAGGCCATTCGGCCCTTCGAGCCAGCACCGCCATTCATTGCAATCATGGCTGATCGTCCCCAATCAATAACCCGTGCCTGCCTTCTCCCCATATCCCTTGATTCCACCCAGCCTCTAGAGCTCTATCTAACTCTCTCTTAAATCCATCCAGCGTCTTGGCCTCCATTGCCCTCTGTGGCAGGGAATTCCACAAATTCACAACTCTCTGGGTGAAAATGTTTTTCGCACCTCAGTCTTAAATGGCCTCCCCTTTATTCTAAGACTGTGTGGCCCCTGGTTCTGGACCCGCCCAACATTGGGAACATTTGTCCTGCATCTAGCTTGTCCAGTCCTTTTATAATTTTATCTGTCTCTACATTTGGACAAATCTCATAAGTTGTTGATGTTTGACTGTCTCCCCGAGGATCACCAACGCGAGGCAGCCACACCACCACAAAACACAGGAGGTTAGATGTTGCACACTGCGATAGCCTCAAGGAAATCTGAGGCCTGGGTAAAAATAGTTTACCATTTTCCATTGAAGCGACATTCTGTGCTTATGAGAAAGCTTTTGATGAAAAATGCATCATCCGAAACATAAATAGGTGAGGGACTAAGTGAGATTAAAGATACCAACTTGATTGGTACGGGTGCAGAGGTTGTGGGGAGAAGGCAGGAGAATGGGATTAGAAGGAAGAGATAGATCAGTCTTGATGGAATGGCGGAGTAGGCTTGATGGGCCGAGTGGCCTAATTCTGCTTCTATCACTTATGAACGTTTGTAGCTGTTGCATGGCCCAATGAGAAACTTGAATAAGCTATGTTCGAAGAACTTATTTTTGAGCTCTGAAAGGATTGAATGATTTAATACAGTTATTGGTTGACTTTAGTTTAGTTTATTGTCACGGGTACCGAACTACAGTGAAAAGCTTTTATTGTGTGCAGAAAGACAATACATGATTTGAATCGATCCATTTACAGTGTACAGATACATGATAAGGGAATAAGGTTTAGTGCAAGATAAAGCCAGCAAAGTTCGATCAAGGATAGTCAAAGGGTCATCAAATAGATAGATAGTAGTTCAGCACTGCTCTCTGGTTGTGGTAGGGAGATTCAGTTGCCTGATAACAACTGGGAAGAAACTGTCCCTAATTCTGGAAGTGTGTGTTTTCACACCTCTTTACCTTTTGTCTGATGGGGGAGGGGAGAAGCGGGAGTGGCCACGGTGTGACTGGTCCTTGATGATGCTGCTGACCTTGCCGAGGCAGCGTGAGGTGTAGATGGAGTCAATAAAATGGAGGTTGGTTTGTGTCATGGTCTGGGCTGCGTCCACAATTAGCTGCAATTTCTAGCGGTGCGGATGGAGCTGTTCCCAAACCAAGCTGTGATGCATCCTGACTAGAATGCACCACACTGGATTGTACAGGAAATATTGTACACGATGTGTGCAAGTAATCTGCATTTGAATGAATGGAATTATGGAAAAAGTTAAAGTATCACAGATGGAGCCCCATTTAACTCCAGTTAAGGGTAATGTAATCGCTATTCAACCAAAATGTTTATAATAAACTTCATGCATCAAGATCACAGCTTTGGTGGATGATATTTGAGTGTTTGAGAAAATTAAGGGAGAATAAATGATCCAGCACAATTCAAAAGCAAAATCTGATAGAGATATCTCTATACTTATAAAACTCTGATCTTGGATGTGTGTGTGTGTGTGTGTGTTTATTTGTTTATGTGTTGTCACATCTTCGCAAAAAAACAACGCGGTAACGGTAAAAATTTTAATATTCCGGTTGGGATTTTCCCCATGGAGTCCAAAATCGCCTTATCTGAAAATTTCAGGCTTTATTTCTCGAGCTATTACTGAAAATGTTCAAAAACCTGAACATTTTTTTGAATTTAAAAACCACTCTTTCGCTGATGATGTCACAATGGGTCTGCTCCGTGCGCCTGACGCCTGCGAGTGACGTCACCCCCCCCCCCCCCCCCCCCCCCCCCGGTTATTCAAAAGACTCAACTGGCTCGTTCGGCTCGGGCTCGGCCCAGGCCTCCCCCCCTCGTCTCTCCCCTCCCCCCTCTCCCTCCCACCCCCCCCCCCGAAACGTCCCCTATTTCCTTCGCTCCATAGATGCTGCCTCACCCGCCGAGTTACTCCAGCACTTTGTGTCCACCTTAGGTTTACCAGAATGCTGCTTAGATGAGAAGGTTTCAGCTACAGGGAGAGGTTGGGTAGACTTGGATTTTCTCTAGGACATTGGAGTTTGAGGGGAGACTCCAATTGAGAGGCATCGCTAGGTTAGACAGTCAGAACCTTTTTCCCAGGGTAGGAATGCCTAACACTAGAGGGTACAGCTATAAGATGAGAGGGGGAAAGTTTAAGTGACATGTACGGGGCTTTTTTTTTACAGAGAGGTGGGGGCCAGGAACCGTCTGCCAGGTGTGATGGTGGAGGTAGATCAGATAGTGGAGTTGAAGAGGCTTTTAGATCGGCACATGGAAGTACAAGGAATAGAATGATGAAGATCATATGCAGGCAGATGAGGTCGTGTAACTTGGCATCATGTTTAAGAAGGATCTGCAGATGCTGGAAAATCGAAGGGAGACAAAAATGCTGGAGAAACTCAGCGGGTGAGGCAGCATCTATGGAGCGAAGGAAATAGGCGACGTTTCGGGTCGAGACCCTTCTTCAGACTGCTGTGTGGGGGGCGGGAAGAAGAAAGGAAGATGCGAAGTGGGCTGTGGGAGAGCTGGGAAGGGTTGGGGAAAGGGAGAAAGCAGGGACTACCTGAAATTGGAGAAGTCAATGTTCATACAGCTGGGGTGTAAACTACCCAAGCGAAATTTGAGGTGCTGCTCCTCCAATTTAGGGTGGGCCTCACTCTGGCCATGGAGGAGGCCCAGGACAGAAAGGTTGGATTTGGAATGGGAGGGGGAGTTGAAATGCTGAGCCACCGGGAGATCGTCTAACTTGGGATAATGATCAGCACGAACATTGTAGGCCGACGGTCCCGTTCCTGACCTGTACTGTTCTACGTTCTATTTCAGATAAAATATAGAGCCAAAGTTATTCAGAGATACCCAGTGATTATTTTAAGCTCATTGTGGTCCCACAGAGATGAGGAAGAATGATGTTCTCCTCAATGGTCTCAGTTGAGAGTAATGTTCGCTAGCTGACGGCATTGTCAATTTCTCATTTGCAAATGCTCCTAGAAATCCTTGGAATTTTTAGCTGCAATAAATCGACTGTATAAACAGTGCCCTCCAAAATGTTTGGGACAAAGACCCATCATTTATTTATTTGCCTCTATACTCCACAATTTGAGAATTCTAATAGAAAAAAACGCATGTGGTTAAAATGGATATTGTCATATTTTAATAAAGGCCATTTTTATATATTTTGGTTTCACCATGTAGAAATTACAGCTGTGTTTATACATAGTCCCCCCCATTTCTGGGCACCATAATGGTTGAGGCACAGCAATGTCATGCAAATGAAAGTTGTCGTTTAGTATTTTGTTGCATATCCGTTGCATGCAATGACTGCTTGAAGTCTGCGATTCATGGACATCACCAGTTGCTGGGTGTCTTCTCTGGTGATGCTCTGCCAGGCCTGTATTGCAGCCATCTTCAGCTTATGCTTGTTTTGGTGGCTAGTCCCCTTCAGTTTTCTCATCAGCATATAAAAGGCATGCTCAATTGGGTTCAGATCAGGTGTTTGGCTTGGCCACTCAAGAATTGACCATTTTTTTTTAGCTTTGAAAAACTCCTTTATTGCTTTAGCAATATGTTTGGGATCATTGTCTTGCTTCAGAATGAACTGCTGGCCAATGAGTTTTGAGGCATTTGTTTGAATTTGAGCAGATAGGATGTGTCTATACACTTCAGAATTCATTATGTTACTACCATCAGCAGTTGTATCATCAATAAAGATAAGTTAGATTTGTATGATCAATGAAGCTAAATTAGAGCACATGGTATTGGGGGTACGGTGTTCACGTGGATAGAAAATTGGTTGGCAGACCGGAAGCAAAGAGTAGGAGTGAATGGGTCCTTTTAAGAATGGCAGTGGCGAGTGGAGTGCCGCAAGGCTCGGTGTTGGGGCCGCAACTGTTTACCATATATATTAATGATTTGGAAGAGGGAATTAGGAGCAACACTAGCAAGGTTGCGGATGACACGAAGCTGGGTGGCAGTGTGAACTGTGAAGTGGATGTTAGGAGGTTGCAGGGTGACCTGGACAGGTTGAGTGAGTGGGCAGATGCGTGGCAGATGCAGTATAATATAGATAAATGTGAGGTTATCTACTTTGATGGCAAAAACAAGGGGGCATATTATTATCTCAATGGGGTTAGGTTAGGTAAGGGGGAGGTACAGCGAGACTGGGTGTCCTTGTACACAAGTCACTGAAAGTTGGCTTACAGGTACAGCAGGCAGTGAAGAAAGCTAATGGAATGTTGGCCTTCATAACAAGAGGATTTCAGTATAGGAGTAAAGAGGTTCTTCTGCAGTTGTATAGGGCTCTGGTAATACCACATCTGGAGTATTGTGTACAGTTTTGGTCTCCTAATGTGAGGAAGGACATCCTTGTGATTGAGGCAGTGCAGCGTAGGTTCACGAGATTGATCCCTGGGATGGCGGGACTGTCATATGAGGACAGATTGAAAAGACTAGGCTTGTATTCACTGGAGTTTAGAAGGATGAGGGGAGATCTTATAGAAACATATAAAATTATAAAAAGACTGGACAGGCTAGATGCAGGAAAAATGTTCCCAATGTTGGGCGAGTCCAGAACCAGGGGCCACAGTCTTAGAATAAAGGGAAGGCCATTTAAGACTGAGGTGAGAAAAAAATTTTCACCCAGAGAGTTGTGAGTTTGTGGAATTCCCTGTCACAGAGGACAGTGGAGGCCAAATCACTGGATGGATTTAAGAGAGAGTTAGATAGAGCTCTAGGGGCTAGTGGAGTCAGAGGATATGGGGAGAAGGCAGATACGGGTTATGGATTAGGTTCGATCAGCCATGATCACAATGAATGGTGGTGCTAGCTCGAAGGGCCAAATGGCCTCCTCCTGCACCTATTTTGTATGCTTTGGATCTTGGGCAGTCCCTTCTCTCCATACTTTGCTCTTGCCATCACTCTGATACAAGTTAATATTTGTCTCATCTGTCCACAAGACCTTTTTCCAGAACTGTGGTTGCTCTTTTAAGTACTTCTTGGCAAACTGTAACCTGGCCATCCTATTTTTGCGGCTGACAAGTGGTTTGCATCTTGCAGTGTAGCCTCTATTTCTGTTCATGAAGTTTTCTGTGGACAGTGGTCATTGACAAATCCACACCTGACTCCTGAAGAGTGTTTCTGATCTGTCGGACAGGTATTTGGGGATTTTCCTTTATCTATATTACTAAATTTCTGATCTTGACCGCTTTTGGCCCACTGTGCTGCGATTTCCGACAGAACGCCGCCACATACGGCCGTCATTTTTGGCCACCTCGCTCAGAGCCCCCCTCCGCCTTACGGGTGCGGAGGACTTTTCCTATCGATGACAAATCAGAGAGATATTAATGTTTTTTAAAAATTCACCATTCTCTCTGCTGCCCCTGCTGGAGGGAGCGGGAGGGACTATAAAACCAGGAAGTGGTGTGCCTCACTTACTCTCTGCAAGATGGATGAAGCCAAGGATCATGTCTCTCTGAGCTCTGAATAACACTGAACAAATGACTACACAATTGTGAGTACCCTTAATGTGGTTTGAAAATGAAAATATGGTTTGTTTGAAGTAAAAAGGCACTGCCTGCAAATGGTTGTTTGGGTGCTTTGGCTTGAAGTTGAAAGGCACTACTTACTGCAAATGGTGGCTTGGGTTCTTTGACGAAGTTGAAAGGCACTACTTACTGCCAATGGTGGGTTGGGAGCTTTGGTTTAAAGTTGAAAGGCACTACTTACTGCAAACGGTGGCTTGGGAGCTTTGGCTTGAAGTTGAATGCCACTACTTACTGCAAATGGTGGCTTGGGTGTTTTGGCTTGAAGTTGAAAGGCACTACTTACTGCAAATGGTGGCTTGGGAGCTTTGGCTTGAAGTTGAAAGGCACTACTTACTGCAAATGGTGGCTTGGGTGTTTTGGCTTGAAGTTGAAAGGCACTACTTACTGCAAATGGTGGTGGGAGCTTTGGCTTGAAGTTGAAAGGCACTACTTACTGCAAATGGTGGCTTGGGAGCTTTGGCTTGAAGTTGAAAGGCACTACGTACTGCACATGGTGGCTTGGGTGCTTTGGCTTGAAGTTGAAAGGCACTACTTACTGCAAATGGTGGCATAAAGTTGAAAGGCACTACTTACTGCAAATGGTGGCTTAGGTGCTTTTTGCTTGAAGTTGAAAGGCACTACTTACTGCAAATGGTGGCTTGGGTGCTTTGGCTTGAAGTTGAAAGGCACTACTTACTGCAAATGGTGGGTTGGGAGCTTTGGTTTAAAGTTGAAAGGCACTACTTACTTCAAACGGTGGCTTGGGAGCTTTGGCTTGAAGTTGAATGCCACTATTTACTGCAAATGGTGGCTTGGGTGTTTTGGCTTGAAGTTGAAAGGCACTACTTACTGCAAATGGTGGCTTGGGAGCTTTGGCTTGAAGTTGAAAGGCACTACTTACTGCAAATGGTGGCTTGGGTGTTTTGGCTTGAAGTTGAAAGGCACTACTTACTGCAAATGGTGGTGGGAGCTTTGGCTTGAAGTTGAAAGGCACTTCTTACTGCAAATGGTGGCTTGGGAGCTTTGGCTTGAAGTTGAAAGGCACTACGTACTGCACATGGTGGCTTGGGTGCTTTGGCTTGAAGTTGAAAGGCACTACTTACTGCAAATGGTGGCATGCAATTGAAAGGCACTACTTACTGCAAATGGTAGGTTGGGAGCTTTGGTTTAAGGTTGAAAGGCACTACTTACTGCAAACGGTGGCTTGGGAGCTTTGGCTTGAAGTTGAAAGGCACTACTGACTGCAAACGGTGGCTTGGGTGTTTTGGCTTGAAGTTGAAAGGCACTACTTACTGCAAATGATGGCTTGGGAGCTTTGGCTTGAAGTTGAAAGGCACTACTGACTGCAAATGGTGGCTTGGGTGTTTTGGCTTGAAGTTGAAAGGCACTACTTACTGCAAATGGTGGCTTGGGAGCTTTGGCTTGAAGTTGAAAGGCACTACTTACTGCAAATGGTGGCTTGGGTGTTTTGGCTTGAAGTTGAAAGGCACTACTTACTGCAAATGGTGGTGGGAGCTTTGGCTTGAAGTTGAAAGGCACTTCTTACTGCAAATGGTGGCTTGGGAGCTTTGGCTTGAAGTTGAAAGGCACTATGTACTGCACATGGTGGCTTGGGTGCTTTGGCTTGAAGTTGAAAGGCACTACTTACTGCAAATGGTGGCATGCAATTGAAAGGCACTACTTACTGCAAATGGTAGGTTGGGAGCTTTGGTTTAAAGTTGAAAGGCACTACTTACTGCAAACGGTGGCTTGGGAGCTTTGGCTTGAAGTTGAAAGGCACTACTGACTGCAAACGGTGGCTTGGGTGTTTTGGCTTGAAGTTGAAAGGCACTACTTACTGCAAATGATGGCTTGGGAGCTTTGGCTTGAAGTTGAAAGGCACTACTGACTGCAAATGGTGGCTTGGATGTTTTGGCTTGAAGTTAAAAGGCACTACTTACTGCAAATGGTGGCTTGGGAGCTTTGGCTTGAAGTTGAAAGGCACTTCTTACTGCAAATGGTGGCTTGGGTGCTTTGCTTGAAGTTGAAAGGCACTACTTACTGCAAATGGTGGTATAAAGTTGAAAGGCACTACTTACTGCAAATGGTGGCTTAGGTGCTTTTTGCTTGAAGTTGAAAGGCACTACTTACTGCAAATGGTGGCTTGGGTGCTTTGGCTTGAAGTTGAAAGGCACTACTTACTGCAAATGGTGGCTTGGGTGCTTTGGCTTGAAGTTGATAGGGGCTTCTTACTGCAAATGGTGGCTTGGGTGCTTTGGCTTGAAGTTGAATTGCACTATTTACTCCAAATGGTGGCTTGGGAGCTTTGGCTTGAAGTTTAAAAAAATCACCATTCTCTCTGCTGCACCTGCTGGAGGGAGGGGGAGGGACTATAAAACCAGGAAGTGGTGTGCCTCACTCACTCTCTGCAAGATGGATGAAGCCAAGGGTCACGTCTCTCTGAGCTCTGAATAACACTGAACAAATGTCTACACAACTGTGAGTACCCTTAATGTAGTTTGAAAATGAAAATATGGTTTGTTTGAAGTAAAAAGGCACTGCCTGCAAATGGTTGTTTGGGTGTTTTGGCTTGAAGTTGAAAGGCACTACTTACTGCAAATGGTGGCTTGGGTGCTTTGACGAAGTTGAAAGGCACTACTTACTGCAAATGGTGGCTTGGGTGCTTTGACGAAGTTGAAAGGCACTACTTACTGCAAATAGTGGATTGGGAGCTTTGGTTTAAAGTTGAAAGGCACTTCTTACTGCAAATGATGGCTTGGGTGCTTTGGCTTGAAGTTGAAAGACACTACTTACTGCAAATTGTGGCTTGGGTGCTTTGGCTTGAGGTTGAAAGGCACTACTTACTGCAAATGTTGGCTTGGATGCTTTGGCTTAAAGTTGAAAGGCACTTCTTACTGCAAATGGTGGCTTGGGTCCTTTGGCTTGAAGTTGAAAGGCCCTACTTACTGCAAATGGTGGCTTGGGTGCTTTGGCGTGAGGTTGAAAGGCACTACTTACTGCAAATGGTGGCTTGCGTGTTTTGCTTGAAGTTGAAAGGCACTACTTACTGCACATGGTGGCTTGGGTGCTTTGGCTTGAAGTTGAAAGGCACTACTTACTGCAAATGGTGGCTTGGGTGCTTTGGCTTGAAGTTGAAAGGCCCTACTTACTGAAAATGGTGGCATGAAGTTGAAAGGCACTACATGATGCAAATGGTGGCTTCGGTGCTTTGGCTTGAAGTTGAAATGCACTATTTACTGCAAATGGTGGCTTGGGTGCTTTGGCTTGAAGTTGAAAGGCACTACTTACTGCAAATGGTGGCTTGGGTGCTTTGGCTTGAAGTTGAAAGGCACTATTTACTGCAAATGGTGGCATGAAGTTCAAAGGCACTACTTACTGCAAATGGTGGCGTGTGCTTAGGCTTAAAGTTGAAAGGCACTATTTACTGCAAATGGCGGCTTGGGTGCTTTGGCTTGAAGTTAAAATGCACTACTTCAAATGCACTTACCTCCTGTTTGCTCTGTATATTCATTTTAGATAAAACGCTACCACTTACGGCTGTGATTTTTGGCCATCTTACTCAGTCCCCCCTCCGCTGAGCAGGTGCAGAGAATTCTTCCCATCAATGAAAAATAAAAGTGTTATTAGTGCTTAAAAAATGTTGAGAATCTCTCTCCTGTAAATCATGCCCTGAAAGCCACACCTTTTCCGGTCGGAGGGGGAGGGGTTATAAAACCCAGAAGTGTTGGTGTGACTCGGTCTCTGCATGATGGGGGAGGGAGAGGTCTACTGAACTGTGAGTTTGGTGTTTTGTGTGGTTTTATGGTGGTTTCACCCTGCATGAAATGGTATGAAGCTGCATTTGAATTTGGTGGCCTTCGACCCTGCTTGAAGTGGAATGAAACTGCACTTGAATTTGGCGGCCTTGCATCCTGCTTGAAGTGGTATGAAACTGCACTGAATTTGGTGGCCTTGCACCCTACTGAAAGTGGTATGAAACTGCATTTGAATTTGGTGGCCTTGGATCCAGCTTGAAGTGGTATGAATCTGCACTTGAATTCGGTGGCCTTGCACCCTGCTTGAAGTGGTTGGAAACTGCACTTGAATTCGGTGGCCTTGCACCCTGCTCATAGTGGTAAGAAACTGTACTTGAATTTGGTGGCCTTGCACCCTGCTTGAAATGGTAGGAACATGGATTTAAATTTTGCGGCCTTGCACCGTACTTGAAATGGAATTTCAAGGAATAGTCAACAGACAGCCCACCAGCCGTGAGTGAGCTGCCAGCAGATCAGGCTTGAGGGACTGAGCTGCCACCCCAAGAACCCATACCAGCACTCCAGAAAGCCCCCCCACTGGCCACCAATATTGGAATTGGTGGAGAGGTGGAATATTGCGTCGGGGGACCAGCCCTCCTGTGTGAACATGGAACCCAACGGGTCCCACTTAGTCTAGTTATAGAGAGGATTCTTCTGTCATCAGCTGTGGAGGTCTTCCCTGGCCTACCAGTCCCTTTGCGATTAGTAAGCTCACCAGTGCTCTCTTTCTTTTTAATGATGTTCCAAATAGTTTATTTTGGTCAGCCTAAGGTTTGTCTGATGTCTCTAATAGCTTAATTCTGGTTTCTCAGTCTCATAATGGCTTCTTTGACTTTCATTGGCACAAGTTTGGCCCTCATAGAAACATAGAAATTAGGTGCAGGAGTAGGCCATTCGGCCCTTCGAGCCTGCACCGCCATTCAATATGATCATGGCTGATCATCCAACTCAGTATCCCGTACCTGCCTTCTCTCCATACCCTCTGATCCCCTTAGCCACAAGGGCCACATCTAACTCCCTCTTAAATATAGCCAATGAACTGGCCTCGACTACCCTCTGTGGCAGGGAGTTCCAGAGATTCACCACTCTCTGTGTGAAAAAAGTTCTTCTCATCTCGGTTTTAAAGGATTTCCCCCTTATTCTTAAGCTGTGACCCCTTGTCCTGGACTTCCCCAACATCGGGAGCAATCTTCCTGCATCTAGCCTGTCCAACCCCTTAAGAATTTTGTAAGTTTCTATAAGATCCCCTCTCAATCTCCTAAATTCTAGAGAGTATAAACCAAGTCTATCCAGTCTTTCTTCATAAGACAGTCTTGACATCCCAGGAATCAGTCTGGTGAACCTTCTCTGCACTCCCTCTATGGCAATAATGTCCTTCCTCAGATTTGGAGACCAAAACTGTACGCAATACTCCAGGTGTGGTCTCACCAAGACCCTGTACAACTGCAGTAGAACCTCCCTGCTCCTATACTCAAATCCTTTTGCTATGAAAGCTAACATACCATTCGCTTTCTTCACTGCCTGCTGCAGTGCTGCACTTCCCGGCTAACCTGGATTTCACTCAATTCCTCCAACTCCTTTGACCCGCGATCCCCTGCTATTTCCGGCAGATTATTTATGTCTTCCTTAGTAAAGATGGAACCAAAGTAGTTATTCAATTGGTCCGCCATATCCTTGTTCCCCATGATCAACTCACCTGTTTCTGACTGCAAGGGACCTACATTTGTTTTAACTAATCTCTTTCTTTTCACATATTGCTTTTAAACAGCAATAAAAGTTTCCGAAGGTGATGGAAAAACAGGAGGAAAGACTAGGTGCGGAGATCTCTTAGACCTGCATAATGTGGCAGGCAGACAAATCCAGGGCAAAAATCAAAAAGGGCCACTTTTCAACATAATTGTATAAGGGGTAAGGGTGTTGTAAAAACAAGCCTGAAGGCTTTGTGTCTCAATGCAAGGAGCATTCATAATAAGGTGGATGAGTTGAATGTGCAGATAGCTATTAATGACTATGATATAGTTGGGATCACGGAGACATGGCTCCAGGGTGACCAAGGCTGGGAGCTGAACATCCAGGGATATTCAATATTCAGGAGGGATAGACAGAAAGGAAAGGGAGGTGGGGTAGCGTTGCTGGTTAGAGAGGAGATTAACGCAATAGAAAGGAAGGACATTAGCTTGGAGGATGTGGAATCGATATGGGTAGAGCTGCAAAACACTAGGGAGCAAAAAACGCTAGTGGGAGTTGTGTACAGGCCACCTAACAATAGTAGCGGAGTTGGGGATGGCATCAAACAGGAAATTAGAAATGCGTGCAACAATGGTAAAACAGTTATAATGGGTGACTTCAATCTACATATAGATTGGGTGAATCAAATTGGCAGGGGTGCTGAGGAAGAGGATTTCTTGGAATGTATGCGGGATAGTTTTCTAAACCAACATGTAGAGGAACCAACGAGAGAGAGTAGGCTATTCTAGACTGGGTATTGAGTAATGAGGAAGGGTTAGTTAGCAGTCTTGTTGTGCGTGGCCCCTTGGGCAAGAGTGACCATAATATGGTTGAGTTCTTTATTAGGATGGAGAGTGACATAATTAATTCAGAAACAAGGGTTCTGAAAAAGAAAGGTAACTTTGAGGGTACGAGACATGAATTGGCCAAGATAGACTGGCAATTGATTCTTAAAGGGTTGACGGTGGATATGCAATGGAAGGCATTTAAAGATTGCATGGATGAACTACAACAATTGTTCATCCCAGTTTGGCAAAAGAATAAATCAGGAAAGGTAGTGCATCCGTGGATAGCAAGGGAAATCAGGGATAGTATCAAAACAAAAGATGAAGCATACCAATTAGCCAGAAAAAGCAGCCTACCAGAGGACTGGAAGAAATTCAGAGTCCAGCAGAGGAGGACAAGGGGCTTAATTAGGAAAGGGAAAATAGATTATGAAAAAAAACTGGCAGGGAACATAAAAACTGACTGCAAAAGTTTTTATAGATACGTGAAGAGAGAAAGATTAGTTAAAACAAATGTAAGTCCCTTGCAGTCAGAAACAGGTGAATTAATCATGGGGAACAAGAACATGGCAGACCAATTGAATATCTACTTTGGTTCTGTCTTCACTAAGGAAGACATAAATAATCTGCCATAAAATCACAGGGGACCGGGGGTCAAATGAGATGGAGGAACTGAGTGAAATCCAGGTTAGCTGGGAAGTGGTGTTAGGTAAATTGAATGGATTAAAGGCCAATAAATCCCCAGGGCCAGATAGGCTCCATCCCAGAGTACTTATGGAAGTAGCCCCAGAAATAGTGGATGCATTAGTGATAATTTTTCAAAACTCTTTAGATTCTGGAGTAGTTCCTGAGGATTGGAGGGTAGCTAATGTAACCCCACTTTTTGAAAAGGATGGGAGAGAGAAAACGGGGAATTACAGACCAGTTAGTCTAACATCGGTAGTGGGGAAACTGCTAGAATAAGTTATTAAAGATGGGATAGCAGCACATTTGGAAAGTGGTGAAATCATTGGACAAAGTCAGCATGGATTTATGAAAGGTAAATCATGTCTGACGAATCTTATAGAATTTTTTGAGGATGTAACTAGTAGAGTGGATAAGGGAGAACCAGTAGATGTGTTATATCTGGACTTTCAGAAGGCTTTCGACAAGGTCCCACATAAGAGATTAGTATACAATCTGAAAGTACACGGTATTGAGGGTTCAGTTTGATGTGGATAGAGAACTGGCTGGCAAACAGGAAGCAAAGAGTAGGAGTAAACGGGTCCTTTTCACAATGGCAGGCAGTGACTAGTGGGGAACCGCAAGGCTCAGTGCTGGTACCCCAGCTATTTACAATATATATTAATGATTTAGACGAGGGAATTGAATGCAACATCTTCAAGTTTGTGGATGACAAGAAGCTGGGGGGCAGTGTTAGCTGTGAGGAGGATGCTAGGAGGCTGCAAGGTGACTTGGATAGGCTGGGTGAGTGGGCAAATGCATGGCAGATGCAGTATAATGTGGATAAATGTGAGGTTATCCACTTTGGTGCAAAAACAGGAAAGTAGACTATTATCTGAATGCTGGCTGATTAGGAAAAGGGGAGATGCAACAAGACCTGGGTGGCATGGTACACCAGTCATTGAAAGTAGGCATGCAGGTGCAGCAGGCAGTGAAGAAAGCGAATGGTATGTTAGCATTCATAGCAAAAGGATTTGAGTATAGGAGCAAGAAGGTTCTACTGCAGTTGTACAGGGTCTTGGTGAGACCACACCTGGAGTATTGCGTACAGTTTTGGTCTCCTTATCTGAGGAAAGACATTCTTGCCATAGAGGGAGTACAGAGAAGGTTCACCAGACTGATTCCTGGGATGGCAGGACTTTCATATGAAGAAAGACTGGATAGACTCGGCTTGTACTCGCTAGAATTTAGAAGATTGAGGGGGGATCTTATAGAAACTTACAAAATTCTTAAGGGGTTGGACAGGCTAGGTGCAGGAAAATTGTTCCCAATGTTGGGGAAGTCCAGAACAAGAGGTCACAGTATAAGGATAAGGGGGAAATCTTTTAGGACCGAGATGAGAAAAACATTTTTCACACAGAAAGTGGTGAATCTCTGGAATTCTCCGCCACAGAAGGTAGTTGAGGCCAGTTCAATGGCTATATTTAAGAGGGAGTTAGATGTGGCCCTTGTGGCTAAAGGGATCAGGGGGTGTGGAGAGAAGGCAGGTACAGGATACTGAGTTGGATGATCAGCCATGATCATATTGAATGGCCTACTCCTGCACCTATTTTCTATGTTTCTATGTAAAGGAGGCAATTAAACACACCTGAGCAATTACAAATGCCTGTGAAGCCATGTGTCCCAAACATTATGTAGCAATGTTACAACATTTTGAGATTTTAAAAATCAAGTCTGTAATTTATACCATCAGATAAAGCATAAAAATAAGTTTAATTTGACACCTAATTCACTTTCATATCTTCAGTATTAAAAAAGTTGTAGCCATTTTCATACTCGGAAATTAGCATCTTGTTCCCTATTGCTTTTCCATTGACTTAACACAAAAGCTATGATCAAGGACAGTCAAAAGCCCATAACTTTCTTAAAAATTAAGAGAACTGACTGTTCGTATATTTACATAATCACATTTTCGCAACCTGAAATTTTGATTAAAGCCATCCTAAGAAGCAAGTTTATATGAAAAAATAAACGGCATACCTTGCCTTGTCCCCTACGTGAGATCCGTCCCGTTGTCGGCGTTGACGGCATTTGGAGATGATTTTAATTTTACTACAACAATTAAATACATCGCTAATTTTAATAAACTTAATAAAATGGCAGTCGAAGCGATTTTTCTTTAGCAAGTAAACAGCCTGACAGAGATCGATTTGAATAGGCTGCAGAAAAATCGCATTTTAAACCCACCCCCCTCTCAAAGGCGCCAAAGTCGCGCACACGGGCAGCGACAGAACTGCAGCGCCGCTGAAGGTAAGTTTTGTAACATACCTACATTATGGCGCCCTGAAATGGGGGGACTATGTATAAACACTGCTGCAATTTCTATATGGTGAAACCAAAATGTATAAAAATGGCCTTTAATAAAATCTGACAATGTGCACTTCAACCACGTCGAGCTTTGTTCAGACCCTGCATCATTAAAAAAAATTACAAATCTCAAATTGTGCAGTACAGAGGCAAATAAATAAATGATGGATCGTTTCCCAAACCTTATGGAGGGCACAGTAGCTGCTGTTAATGGAGAAGGCAATTTTCCGATCCTAAGGCACAGCTCTTGAATCAGGAAAAAGTTATGTTTTCTGGATTAATGATCTGCAATCTCCTTGCATCTCATGTAACAAAATGATTTCCAAATAATCAAATCCTAGTGTTTTTTCTACTTTAAGCCTCATTTACTTCACTTCCATTTTTAACATATTAAATGCAACAAATGACTCTTATTTTTAGTGTCTTCTGCACTTTTCCTTAACTGTGAAGCAGTATTTGTTTTATATGTCCGATCTTTTCCTGTTGTGCTTTGTTTAACTCGTGTTTCTCCAGTGGCACATTTTATTCCAAATTTAAAATTACTGTCACATTTTAAGAGTTATCCAGGTGTGTTCTCACAACATAAATAAACTTAAAGAGTTATTAAACTTTTATTTAAGTTAGTGAGACCACACCTGGAGTATTGTGTGCAGTTTTGGTCTCCAAATTTGTGGAAAGACATTCTTGCTATTGAGGGAGTGCAGGGTAGGTTCACAAGGTTATTTCCCGGGATGGCGGGATTGTTATATGCTGAGAGAATGGAGAGGTTGGGCTTGTACACTCTGGAATTTAGAAGGATGAGAGTGGATCTTATTGAAACATATATGATTATTAAGGGTTTGGACACGCTAGAGACAGAGAAACGTGTTCCCGAAGTTTGGGGGAGTCCAGAACCAGGGGCCACTGTTTAAGAATAAGGGGCAAGCTATTTAGAATGGAGATGAGGAAACACCTTTTCACACAGAGTTGTGAGTCTGTGGAATACACTGCCTCAGAAGACGGTGGAGGTCGGTTCTCTGGATGTTTTCAAGAGAGAGTTAGATAGAGCTCTTAAAGACAGAGGAGTAAGGGGATATGGGGAAAAGGCAGGAACGGGGGTACTGATTGGGGATGATCAGCCATGATCACATTGAATGGCGGTGCTGGCTCGAAGGGCCAAATGGCCTACTCCTGCACCTATTGTCTATTGTCTAGTGTAGTTTGGAGATTCAGCGCGGAAACAGGCCCTTCGGCCCACCAAGTCCGCGCCGTCCAGCAATCCCCGTACATTAACACTATCCTACACACACTAGGGACAATTTACACTTATACAAAGCCAATTAACCTACAGAACCTGTACGTCTTTGGAGTGTGGGAGGAAACCGGAGATCTCGGTGAAAACCCACACAGGTCACAGGGAGAACATACAAACTCCGTACAGACAGCACCCATAGTCAGGATCGAACCCGGGTCTCCAGTGCTGTGAGGCAGCAACTCTACCCACGGTGCCACCTTTTCATATAACTTGCATAGAACACGCTCTTCCTAATCAAGAAATTGCATTGGATGAACATAGCACTTAAAAACCATTTCATTTTAAAATTTCTGCAGGGAAAATAAACATTGTTATTGCAAGCTTGAAACTCTATAGTCCCCAACACCCTTTTCCCTATTGAGACGATTGTTTTATAACACTGCTACACACCAGGCTTCGTAGCAACCTACCTGTTATTGAATAAAAGGTTAGGTTGCTCCGAAAAAATGAAAAAATACTTTTTCACACAGAGTTGTGAGTCTGTGGAATACTCTGCCTCAGAGGGCGGTGGAGGCAGGTTCTCAGGATGCTTTCAAGAGAGAGTTAGATAGGGCTCTTAAAAATAGCGGAGTCAAGAGATATGTAGAGAAGGCAGGAACGGGTCACGGATTGTGGATGATCAGTCATGATCATATTGAATAGCAGTGCTGGCTCGAAGGGCCAAATGGTCTAATCCTGCACCTATTGTCTATTGTCTATTGATAGACCCAATGTTTGCATGCTGCAGGATTGTGTTTAGTTCATTTTAGAGATACAGTGTGGAAATATAGAAAATAGGTCCAGGAGTAGGCCATTCGGCCCTTCGAGCCAGGACCGCCATTTAATATGATCATGGCTGATCATCCACAATCAGTACCCTGTTCCTGTCTTCTCCCCATATCCCCTGATTCCCTTAGCCCCAGGAGCTAAATCTAACTCTCTCTTGAAAATATCCAGTGAATTGGCCTCCACTGCCTTCTGTGGCATAGAATTCCACAGATACACAACTCTCTGGGTGAAAAGGTTTTTCCTTATCTCAGTCCTAAATGGCTTACCCCTGATTCTTAAACTGTGATCCCTGGTTCGGGACTCCCCCAACATCGGGAACATTGACCAGTGATCACCTGGTACACGAGTACCATCCTACACACTAGGGACATTTTATGGTCGTTCCGAAGCCAATTAACCTACAAACTTGCACGTCCTAAAGAATATAAAGCAGGATAGTAAAAGCTTCTTTAGGTATGTGAAGAGAAAAAAATTAGTTAAGACCAAAGTTGGACCCTTGATGACTGGAAAAGGTGAATTTATTATGGGGAACAAGGAAATGGCAGATGAGTTGAACAGGTACTTTGGATCTGCCTTCACAAAGGAGACACCAACAATCTTCCTGATATAGTAGTGGCTAGAGGATCTGGGGTGATGCAGGAACTGAAGGAAATCCACATTAGGCAGGAAATGGTGCTGGGTAGACTGATGGACTGAATTCTGATAAATCCCCAGGGCCTGATGGTCTGCGTCCCAGGATACTTATGGAAGTCGCTATAGAAATCGTGGATGCATTGGTGATAATTTTCCAATGTTCTATAGACTCAAGATCAGTTCCTGTGGATTGGAGGGGAGCTAATGTTATCCCACTTTTTATGAAAGGCGGGAGAAAGAAAGGGAATTATAGACCAGTTAGCCTGATATCGGTGGTGGGGAAGATGCTGAAGTAAATTATAAAAGATGAAATAGTCGTACATTTGGATAGCAGTAACAGGATCAGTCTGAGTCAGCATGGATTTACGAAGGGGAAATCATGCTTGACTAATCTTCTGGAATCTTTTGAAAATGTAACTAGGAAAATGGACAAGGGAGAGCCAGTGGATGTAGTGTACCTGGACTTTCAGAAACCATTTGATAAGGTCCCACATAGGAGATTAGTGGGCAAAATTAGGGCACATGGTATTGGGGGTGGAGTGCTGACATGGATAGAAAATTGGTTGGCAGACAGGAAACAGAGAGTGGGGATTAACGGGTCCCTTTCAGAATGGCAGGCAGTGACTAGTGGGGTACCGCAAGGCTCGGTGCTGGGACCGCAGCTATTTACAATATACATCAATGATTTAGATGAAGGGATTCAAAGTAACATTAGCAAATTTGCAGATGACGCAAAGCTGGGTGGCAGTGTGAACTGTGAGGAGGATGCTATGAGAATGCAGGGTGACTTGGACAGGTTGGGGGAGTGGGCAGATGCATGGCAGATGCAGTTTAATGTGGATAAATGTGAGGTTATCCACTTTTGTAGCAAAAACAGGAAGGCAGATTACTATCTAAATGGCGTCAAGTTGGGAAAAGGGGAAGTACAGCGGGATCTGGGGGTCCTTGTACATCAGTCTATGAAAGTAAGCATGCAGGTACAGCAGGCAGTGAAGAAAGCAAATGGCATGTTGGCCTTTATAACAAGAGGAGTCGAGTATAGGAGCAAAAAGAGGTCCTTCTGCAGTTGTACAGAGCCCTAGTGAGACCACACTTGGAGTATTGTGTGCAGTTTTGGTCCCCTAATTTGAGGAAGGTCATTCTTGCTATTGAGGGGATGCAGCATAGGTTTACAAGGTTAATTCCCGGGATGGCGGGACTGTCATATGCTGAGAGAATGAAGCAGCTGGGCTTGTACACTCTGGAGTTTAGAAGGATGAGAGGCTATCTCATTGAAACATATAAGATTGTTAATGGTTTGGACACGTTGGAGGCAGGAAACATGTCCCCGATGTTGGGGGAGTCCAGAACCAGGGGCCACAGTTTAAGAATAAGCCATTGGAGACGAGGAAACACTTTTTCTCACGTAGAGTGGTGAGTCTGTGGAATTCTCTGCCTCAGAGGACAGTGGAGGCAGGTTCTCTGGATGCTTTCAAGAGAGAGCTGGATAGGGCTCTTAAAGATTGCGGAGTCAGGGGATATGGGGAGAAGGCAGGAACGGGGTACAGATTGTGGATGATTAGCCATGATCAGCCATCATCCTTTACAGAAAGGTAAGAGTCACATACCATTGCTCTGTATCTGGGGTTACATGTGTGTCCAGAACGGGTAATGATGCTCTGTCAGTGGAGTAGATAGAGTACACCTTGAGCACACCACGGCCTTAGGAAGTGAAACGCAAACATTGTGCATGGTACTACAGTGACATGCACATCGCAGTTAGCTAGAGATTCTCCAGACATTCTTAAAGATAGTGGAGTCAGGGGACATGGGGAGAAGGCAGGAACGGGGTACTGATTGGGGATGATCGGCCATGATCACATTGAATGGCGGTGCTGGCTCGAAGGGCCGAATTGCCTACTCCTGCACCTATTGTCTATTGTCGTTCAACACAGTAGATACATAAAGGTGAGTGGAAGGCTAAATTGCACCCATTTTAATGGAAGGTTCATGTTCATATGTGATAGGAGCAGAGTTAGGCCATTCAGACCATCGAGTCCATGGAGGCCAAGTCAATGGATATTTCTATGGCGCAGATTGACAGGCACTTGATTAGTACGGGTGTCGGGTTATGGGGAGAAGGCAGGAAAATGAGGTTGGTAGGTAGAGATAGATCAGCCATGGTTAAATGGCAGTGTAAAGTCATAGAGTGATACAGTGTGGAAACAGGCCCAACTTGCCCACACCGGCCACCATGTCCCAGCTACACTTATCCCACTTGCCTGTGCTTGGTCCATATCCCTCCAAACGTGTCCTATCCATGTACCTGTCTAACTGTTTCTTAAACGCTGGGATAGTCCCAGCCTCAACTGCCTCCTATTTCAGCTTTTGTTCCATACACCCACCACCCTTTGTGTGAAAATGTTGACTCTCAGATTCCTCTTAAATATTTCCCCTTCACCTTGAACCTATGTCCTCTGGTCCTCGATTCCCCTACTCTGGGCAAGATATTCTGTGCATCTACCCAATCTATTCCTCTCATGATTTTACACTTGATGGACCGAATGGCCTAATTCTGCTCCTATCTATTCTGAATTTATATACAAGGTCAGTTTAAGAAGTCTCTGGCCTGCTGGATCTCCTGCCCCCCACCTCTCTTTCAGCTTTCTCCACCAACCACATCAGTCTTAAGATAGGTCCTGATCCGAAACGTCACCTATCCATGTTCTCCACAGATGCTGCCTGACCCGCTGAGTTACTCCAGCTACTGTGAAACATTATCTATCCATGTTCTCCACAGATGCTGCCTGACCCGCTGAGTTAAGGGCCTGTCACATTTGGGCGTCATTTGCCCGTCACGCAGCTGGCGCGCGAAGATTTTGTGAATCACAAAATCCCGGGGCGTCGCGCACGACCGCACGTCACTGCCTACGCCACCACGCCTCACCACGCGCCATGCGCATGTAATGCACGCCATGCGTGCGCCGTGACGTAAAAATGATGTCGCGTAAATGACGTGCAAATTACCCCCGTGGGTCAGGCCCTTTACCCAAAAATGTCGTGTCTTTACCAGAACGATGCCTGGATTAGGGTGTATTAGCTAGAAGGGAGAGTTTGTACAGACAATATCAATTATTAGAGGGTATAGCTTTAAGGTAAGAGAGGCAAAGTTTAAAGGAAATTCAAAGTTTGTGCAGGACAGTTTCTTTACACAGAGGGTGATGAGTGCCTGGAACACGCTACCAGGGTTGGTGGGTGAGGGAGATATAATAGTGGCATTTAAGAGACTTTTCTATAGATATATGGATAACAAGGAAACTTTCTATATTGTAAATATAAAGGCAAATCACAGTGAGGTGTAGGTAGAGTACGATTATAGTACAGGTGCACAACCTTTTATCCGAAAGCCTTGGGACCAGACACTTTTCGTAATTCGGAATTTTTCGGCTTGCGGAATGGAAGGTTTTTAGCGTAGATTTTAACGGCTGGCTCAGTGGTAGAGTGCTCGGCTCATATCCGCAAGGTCGCGAGTTTGCGCCTCGATCCCGGCAGTTACTTGATCGCGAGTTTGAGTCTTCAATGTAGTTTTTTCTTGCAGAATAGGAGAGAATAGGGAGGGTTAGGCTGGGATCATTCTCTGCGAGATGATCTTAGTGCGGGAGACAAGTGTAGGAGAGGTGTACTGACTGTGTGGGCATAACTTTGGAAGTGATTGCCCACCATTCTCAAAAGCCGCTGTGTCTCCCTGTCCCTGGGATAGCAGGGGGCGATCAAACAACACAATACCCCCCTCCCCCTCCAACTCCAGAGGAATCCGCTCCCCGATGGGCCGCTACGGCGACAAGTGGCAGTTCGCCCACAGCCCGAGCTGCGCCACCCCAAGAACAAGACGTACCTTGCACTACATCAGCTTCTGCCCCTACGGGGTGCGTGTTCCTCTGGAGTTGGAGCGGGGCTGGGCTGGAGTTGCTGATCTGGGATCTCCGTGCTTGCAGTGGGCCTGGGGGTCGGTGTCCCGATGAGGGGGCGCGCAGCTCGGGCTGTGGGCGAACTGCCACTTGTCGCCGTAGCGGCCCATCGGGGAGCGGCTTCTGGTGGTCCTGACGTCTCCGGCCACCCCCCTGTACAGGAGCTGAGACTGGGAACTGTACCGCCCTTGCAGGAGAGTGGGGTTGTTTGCAGTTGCAGAGGGAGGGGGCAAGGGCGGTATAGTTCCCAGTCCACGGGGGTGGCCGGAGACGTCAGGACCAACAGGAACCCGCTCCCCGATGGGCCGCTACAGTGACAAGTGGCAGTTCGCCCACAGCCCGGGCTGCGCCCCCTCATCCGCAACCCGGGTTCCTCTGGAGTTGGAACGGGGCTGGGCTAGAGTTGCTGCTGGCTGTGAGTCGCTGGGATCTCCGTGCTTGCAGTCGGTGTCCCGTTGGTCCTGACGTCCCCGGGACAGGAGATGAGATTGGGAACTGTACCGCCCTTGCCCCCTCCCTCTGCAACTGCAAACAACCCCACTCTCCTGCTCACCTGCAAGGGCGGGGCTGGGCTGCTGCTGGCTGTGGGTCTCTGGGATCTCCGTGCTTGCAGTGGGCCTGGGGGTCGGTGTCCCGTTGGTCCTGACGTCTCCGGTGACTGGCACTGACCTGCTAGCATCGCCGACGTGAAGACAGTGCAAAGCCCCCGCGCCGGTGCAATGGGCGGGGAGCTGGAGAGGAGAGGGAAGGGGTCACACACATGGCCGGGAAGCAGAGGGGTGTAGGTGGGGTGAAACTGAAGGGAGCAACAATCTGCTGCTGCCTGCCCGCTGAGTTAAAACGTTCCCGTGGGAACGTTTTAACTCAGCGGGCAGGCAGCAGCAGATTGTCAATTATTAACCCTCCCGCGCAATATACCCTCACCTTCTCTTTTATGAATGGGGATTTAGTTCCCCTTTCTTTGAGGACCGACCGGAGGTTCCGCTGTCACCTCTGCGGGCCGCCCTCGGTGAACGTCTTCAAGGACCTTTCTTCAAGGACCTTTCTTCAAGGACCGAAAAAATGTCCGCTATTCGGAGCTTTTCGTTATTTGGAATTTCGGATAAAAGGTTGTGCACCTGTAATAGGAGATTTCAACTTCCATTGTCTTATTGTGAAAGGAATAGAGAGTTTTCTGGTAATATTATCGGGGTGGTACAGTGGCGCAGCGAAAGAGTTGCTGCCCTACAGCGCTTGCAGCATCAGAGTCTCCCGGGTTCCATCCCGACTACGGGTGCTGACTGTACGGAGTTTGTACAGGACCCGTGTGGGTTTTCTCCGAGATCTCCGGTTTCCTTCCACACTCCGAAGACGTGCTGGAAATTAACCTAAAGTAAAATTATAGAGTATATATTGCATTAATGAACATGCCCTGCAGCCTCCAGAATGGAGTCTAATTCTCTTAAATCCCTGTAAGAAATCCATCCTATGATTTCTAGACTCTTGTAAAAATGGTCCTCCAATCCCACAATATGCATAATTTTTTAATGGTGTTATTTAACCATTCTACATTTTTATCTAAGTGGAAGAGATGTAAGCAATACAATATTTCAGTTATGTCTGCTCTACTTGTTTTCAATAGTATTACAATTATTTTATCCTTATAAGAGTGTCCTTTTAAAAGCCTGGTTTTATCAGACCTCGGATCAGAGAACTCAAAAAATCTTTTTTGGAGGGTTATTTCCCCTCCCCCCCCCCCCCCACACACACACATTCAGTCTGAAGGTCCTGACATCACCTATCCATGTTCTCCAGAGATGCTGCCTGACCCGCTGAGTTACTCCAGAACTTTGACCTTTTGCCCATTAACCAGCATCTGCAGTTCCTTGTTTCAACAGAGAATCCCCATTGTTCCTTTTCATAGATTGTAAAGCATAAAATCTTGTTCTTCCTGCAGGTTCTCCTACGTTCTTGGATGCCTTGGGGGCTAACGGTACAACAACTATTCAAAGTTCAGCAACAGGAGGTACGGGAAACAAGAGGAAATTTATAGATGACAGACGGGACCAACCTTTTGATAAGAGACTAAGATTCAGTGTGAGACAAACTGAAAGTGCCTACCGATACAGAGATATTGTTGTCAGGAAACAAGATGGGTTTACACACATTTTACTTTCTACTAAGTCATCGGAAAATAATTCCTTAAATCCAGAGGTGAGTAGTTCATTTGTTGCTTTTCTTCTGAGGTAGACCAAAGTTGTTCTCCAAATGCATTTACTTCCTCACCTCCGTTATCTTGTAGTCCAGTTTGAAACTTGCATACTTAATTACGATCATTCATTCAGAGTTATCGAATGTCCAGCTACGAGTATTTGTTAGCCAAGTTTGCTTTCTTGAAATTTACAATGTACGATTGTACAGTGTACAATTTACTGGGAGGCGCAGCGGTAGAGTTGCTGCTTCACAGCGCTAGAGACCCGGGTTGCATCCCTACCACAGGTGCTGTCTGTACGGAGTTTGTACGTTCTCCCCGTGACCGCATGGGTTTTCTCCGGGTGCTCCGGTTTCCTCCCGCACTCCAAAGACATACAGGCTTGGTATAATTGTAAATTGTCCCTCGTGTGTGTAGGATAGTGTTAGTGTGCGGGGATCGCTGTTCGGCATGGACTTGGTGGGCATAATGGCCTGTTTCCGCGCTGTATCTGTAAACTGAACTAAGCTATAAGAAACAACTCTGCTTGGAAAAAGAAAATTCAAATGAAGGATTCATAAACTGAAGGATTGTTCCGTTTAGTTATTGGTTTTGACTGCCATCTGAAGGTTAACCTCTGATATTGCAACGTTAAACAAAGATATTTGTTACACCAAAAATCTCATGGTTAAACCTTAACTCGAATCACGCAGTAATAAAGAAAGTAAATCTGGCAACATCTGTCGAAAGGATTAAGAAATCTGACAGGACCTTTAGCCAATTGCAAACTACTTTCTTGTATAAGGATATGGAACTGAAGCAGAAATTAGCAGTATGGCTTCTCAAGCATGCTTAGTTATATGTGTAGGAAGGAAGTGCAGATGCTGGTTTAAACCAAAGATAGACACAAAAAGCTGGAGTAACTCAAGTGGGACAGGCAGCATCTCTGGAGAGAAGGAATCTGAAGAAGGTCTCACCCCGAAACTTCAACCATTCCTTCTTTCCAGAGATGCTCCCTGTCCTGCTGAGTTACTCCAGATTTTTGTGTCTTGTGATAAAAGGCCGAAACACCCAGTGACGTTGAGGTACACAACTGAAGATGTGTCTGATTGGTAGCAAAATCACCTAGTAGTCATCCCCAAGAATGTCAATTGTAGTGAAAAATCTTAGGGATTGTAACATCCAGTCCTACTAATCAATCTCCAGATTTTTGTTTCTACCTTATGCTTAGTTATACTTTCCTTTCTCTCTCTCTCTGTCCCTCCCCCACCCTCGTTCTTTGACTAGTTCCACTGTCCTCCTGATCAAATATTACTGATTGTCCGCCCGTTGTTACCTTTCCCCATAGCTAACAATGAACCATTCTACATTTCCTTATCACCATCTGCTTTGATCTGTTGGTTCCACCTGTATCACTCTATGACTCCATAACAGCAATTAGGTAAAGGACTTTATTAATTTATTTTTAAATAATAATTCATTATTAATAATTTAATAATAAATTATTATTATATATTTATTAAGGTCTGAAGAAGGGTTTCGGCCCGAAACGTTACCTATTTCCTTTGCTCCATAGATGCTGCTGCACCCGCTGAGTTTCTCCAGCATTTTTGTGTACCTTCGATTTTCCCGCATCTGCAGTTCCTTCTTAAACACAAAGGACTTTATTGAGAGGATGTAGCAAGCTTTCACTGTATATTTCAATGACTTAAATGAAAATATTTGCATTATGTTCACAGATTAACGCCAGTTTAGGAGGTTGTAATTAATGTACGTTGGTACCGCAGTAGATAAATCAGTGGATAAAGCTGTTACAGTTGGAACTCAATGTGGTTGTAACGTCATCAGCCTTGGATTAAAAAATGCAACCTGGAATATTTTCTAAATGGCAAGGGAGTAGGAGATGCGGAGGACCTAAGGAATTTAAATGTCCAGGCAATTTACTCACAATACACGTGTGGGTTTAAACTAAATAGCGGGGAGAGGGGTCGACAAATTGGGAGTATAAAGATGGAGTTAAAAGAGAAGTGAGTACAGGAAAAGTTACAAAAGACTCTGAAATTTATGGGAAGGAAAGTTTGAGAAGGGAAAAGAGAGTAAGGTCAGGGCGGCAAATAGTGAGAGGGGAGGTGAATACCGAAGTCAAAGTGTTGTGTATGAATGCGCGAAGTATAAGAAATAAAGTGGACAAGCTTGAGGCTCAGTTAGAGACTGGCAAGTATGATGTTGTGGGAATTACTGAGACTTGGCTGCAAGAGGGCCAGGGCTGGGAACTGAATATTCAGGGTTATACATCCTTTCGAAAAGACAGACAGGTGGGTAGAGGGGGTGGGGTAGCTCTGTTGGTGAGGAATGAAATTCAGTCTCTTGCAAGGGGTGACATTGAAACAGGAGATGTAGAGTCAGTATGGATAGAACTGAGGAATTGTAAGGGTAAAAAGACCATTATGGGACTTATCTACAGGTCCCCAAACAGTAGCCTGGACATAGGGTGCAAGTTGAATCAAGAATATAAAGCTTCTTTAGGTATGTGAAGAGGAAAAAATTAGTTAAGACCAAAGTTGGACCCTTGAAGACCGAAAAAGGTGAATTTATTATGGGGAACAAGGAAATGGCAGATGAGTTGAACAGGTACTTTGGATCTGTCTTCACTAAGGAGGACACAAACAATCTTCCTGATGATCTGGGGTGATGGAGGAACTGAAGGAAATCCACATGAGGCAGAAAATGGTGTTGGATAGACTGATGGGACTGAAGGCTGATCCCCAGGGCCTGATGGTCTGCATCCCAGGGTACTTAAGGAAGTGGCTCTAGAAATCGTGGACGCATTCGTGATCATTTTCCAATGTTCTATAGATTCAGGATCAGTTCCTGTGGATTGGAGGGTAGCTAATGTTATCCTACTTTTTAAGAAAGGCGGGAGAGAGAAAACGGGGAATTATAGACCAGTTAGCCTGACATCGGTAGTGGGGAAGATGCTGGAGTCAGTCATAAAAGATGAAATAGCCTCACATTTGGATAGCAGTAGCAGGATCGGACCGAGTCAGCATGGATTTACGAAGGGGAAATCATGCTTGACTAATCTTCTGGGATTTTTTGAGGATGTAACTAGGAAAATGGACAAGGGAGAGCCGGTGGATGTGGTATACCTGGACTTTCAGAAAGCATTTGATAAGGTCCCACATAGGAGATTAGTGGGCAAAATTAGGGCATATGGTATTGGGGGTAGAGTGCTGTCATCGATAGAAAGTTGGTTGGCAGACAGGAAATTGGTTGGGTGAGTGGGCAGATGCATGGCAGATGCAGTTTAATGTGGATAAATGTGAGGTTATCCACTTTGGTAGCAAAAACAGGAAGGCAGATTACTATCTAAATGGTGTCAAGTTGGGAAAAGGGGAAGTACAACGGGATCTGGGGGTCCTTGTTCATCACTCACTGAAAGTAAGCATGCAGGTACAGCAGGCATTGAAGAAACCTAATGGCATGTTGGCCTTCATAACAAGAGGAGTTGAATATAGGAGGAAAGGGATCCTTCTACAATTGTACAGGGCCCTAGTGAGACCACACCTGGAGTATTGTGTGCAGTTTTGATCTCCAACTTTGACGAAGGACATTCTTGCTATTGAGGAAGTGCAGCGTAGGTTCACGAGGTTAATTCCCGGGCTGGCGGGACTGTCATATGTTGAAAGAATGGAGCGACTGGGCTTGTACATACTGAAACTTAGGATGAGAGGGAATCTTATTGAAATATGTAAGATTATTAAGGTATTGGACATGCTAGAGGCAAGAAACCTGTTCCCGACGTTGGGGGGGGGGGGGGGGTCCAGAACCAGGGGCCACAGTTTAAGAATGAGGGCTAAGCCATTTAGAACGGAAATGAGGAAAAGCTTTTTCACCCAGTGAGTTGTGAATCTGTGGAATTCTCTGCCTCAGAGGGCGGTGGAGGCCAATTCTCTGGATACTTTCAAGAGAGAGTTAGATAGAGCTCTTAAAGATAGCGGAGTCAGGGGATATGGGGAGAAGGCAGGAACGGGGTACTGATTGTGGATGATCAGCCATGATCACATTGAATGGCGGTGCTGGCTCGAAGGGCCGAATGGCCTAGTCCTGCACCTATTGTCTATTGTCTAAAACCCCCGCTCAGATACAGAAAGTAATATAAAAACTGTGTAACAATATTCCACAGCAGGACACACTCTGACGACAGACACAAAATGCTGGAGTAACTCAGCGGGACAGGCAGCATCTCTGGAGAGAAGGAATGGATGATGTTTCGGGTCGTGACCCTTCTTTATGTGTCTACCTTATGCTTAGTTATACTTTGCTTTCTTTCTCTCTCTCTCTCTCTCTCCATCCCTCCCCCACTCTCGTTCTTCGACTAGTTCTACAATCCTCGATTAAATATTATAAATATTACTGATTGTCCGCCTCTGTGATGTTCAAAGGAAAGACTATGAATTCTTGGAATTCTTGTCTCCTTCCCCATAGCTAACAATGAACCATTCTACATTTACTTATCACCATCTGCTTTGATCTGTCGGTTCCACACCTTACCCTTCCATATCTCTCGTCTCATTCTCCCCTGACTCTCAGTCTGAAGAAGGGTCTCGACCCGAAACGTCACCCATCCTTCTCTCCAGAGATGCTGTCTGTCGCGCTGAGTTACTCCAGCATTCTGTGTCGACCTTTAGTTGAACGGTGTGTTGACTTGGTTATAAGTCCACTGAAAATTTACAGTATAGCAGCATGAGGAATGATATGGATTCATAAAAAGACCAAGACCTTGTTCCTATAACATTTTTGATTCCTATCACATCTAAGGATCTCTGCACTTCAGCTTTGATTATATCCAACATACAGCATCAGGCAAAAACTACAGAAGTGTGAAAATGCACACTACCAGATTCAGAGACAATTTCTTCCCAGCTGTTATCAGGCAACTGAACCATCCTACCACAACCAGTGGGCAGTCCAGAACTACTATCTACCTCATTGGTGACCCTCGGCTATCCTTGACCAGACTTTACTGGCTTTGCCTTGCACTAAACGTTATTCCCTTATCATGTATCTATACACTGGAAATAGATTGATTATAATCATATATTGCTTTTCCGCTGACTGAATAGCACACAACAAAACGCTTTTAACTGTTACACGTGACAATAAACAATAAACATGACCTGGCTCTTCTTGCACGTGATCCATATCCCTCCATACCCTGCATATCCATCTAAAAACCTCTCGTATGCCACTTTCATACCAGCCTCCACCACCACCCCTGGCATTGCGTTCAAGGCACCCAACACACTCTGTCGAAACAAAATCTTGTTCGGCACATCTCCTTTAAATTTTACCCCTCTCATTTTGAAACTATACTCTCTCGCCTTTGACAGCGCAATCCTGGAAAAAGGCTCTGACTGTCTACCCTATCTATGCCTCTCAATAAATGCTGGAGCTGGATTCCCAAAGAGTTAATTTGCAAGTCGAATCACTGGGACCCCAGTACTGATCCAATTGGCATGCCATTAGTTCAAAATTTGCCAACTTGAAAACTACTTTTATCGCAAATCTCAATTTTCCGCAAACTATTGCTCATCTATCCATGTCAATATGTTACTCTCAGTACCACGAAGTCTTAACTCATGTTGTAGCCTTTCATGTGACACCTATATGAATGCATTTTGAAAATCCATAATTGGATGTGGATTGGATGTTTCCATTAGTGGGAGACACTAGGGCCAGAGGGCACAGCCTCTGAATACAAACACATACCTGTAGTAAGGAGTTCAGTTTAGTTAGGGGAGAAGGCAGGAACGGGGTACTGATTGGGGTTGATCAGCCATGATCACATTGAATGGCGGTGCTGGCTCGAAGGGCCGAATGGCCTACTCCTGCACCTTTGTCTATTGTCTATTGTTATGGAGAATAGGCAGGTAAATGGGGTTAGGAGGGAGAGATAGATCAGCCGATTGAATGAGATAGTAGACTTGATAGGCTGAATGGCCTAGTTCTGCTCCTATCACATGAATTTATGGACCCTTTGTTAGAATCCTTTTCCTTGTTGAAGTGTTCATTTACATATATTTTGATAATTATCTAACATAGAACAGTACATCACCTTAACAGGCTCTTTGGCCCACTATGTCAGTGCCAAACAGGATGCTGTGACCAACCCTGACCTGCCTGCACATAATCGACATGCTGCCATTACCAGCATATCCATGTGCCTATCCAGAAGTCTGTTGAATGCCATTGTCAAATCTGCCGTCACCACCACCTCGTCAGCACCGTCTAGGCCCTCACTGTCCTTAGGGCGGCACGGTGGCGCAGCGGTAGAGTTGCTGCCTCACAGCGCCAGAGACCCGGGTTTGATCCTGACCACGGGTGCTGTCTGTACGGAGTCCGTATGTTCTCCCCGTGACCGGCGTGGGTTTTCTCCTGGAGCTCCGGTTTCCTCGCACACTCCAAACACGGGAGCTTCGGTAAAAAAAATTGTCCCTAGTGTGTGTGGGATAGTGCTAGTGTGCGGGGATCGCTGGTCGGCGCGGCCTGTTTCCATGCTCTATCTCTAAACCAAGCTAAACTAAACACTGTGTTTAAAAAATAAACTTGCAGCACTCATCTTCTTTAATCTTTGCCCCTCTCGCCTTCAAGCTATGCCCTCGAGTACTTGCTATTTCCACCCTGGGGAAATAGGTTTTTCACTGCCTGCTCTATCTATGCCTCATGTAATTTTATATCATTCAATCAGGGTTCCTCGCAACCTCCGCCATTCCAGAGAAAACAACCCAAGTCTGCCCGACCTCTCCCTGTAGCTTATACCCACTAGTCCAAGCTTCATTATGAAATATTTCTTTCAACATCTGCCTCTGGCCTGCTATTGTTATATCCTTTAATCTGTAATAAAAGTCCACTTGAGCCAAGCTTTCCCTTGTGTCTGTGTAATTGCATTTACTTACTGTAATACCCGATCTCCTCCCACAGGATGATGTCAAAGGCAAGCATTTTAACAGCAAGGGAATTCTTCACTGAGATGTATTAGATTCATAGAGTGATACAGCGTGGAAACAGGCCCTTCAGCCCAACTTGCCAACATGCCCCAGCTACACTCGTCCCACCTGCCTGCATTTGGCCCATATCCCTCCAAACCTGTCCTATCCATGTACCTGTATAACTTTATCAAACATTGAGATAGTCCCAGCCTCAACTACCTCCTCTGGCAGCTCGTTCCATACACCTACCACCCCTTGTGTGAAAATGTTACCCCTCAGATTCCTATCAAATCTTTCCCCCTTCACCTTAAACCTATGTCCTCTGGTCCTTATAAGAAATGCTGTCTGACTGGCTGAGTTACTCCAGCACATTTTTTTGTAAACCAGCACAGGGCTCTCGCTTAACTTTTTTTCCCTGTTGCCAGCTGGGCAACCTTGACAGCTTTTTAGGTTGCCAAATGACAGTTTAGGTGGTCATTTAAGACGGTTTGCATGAAGCGTGTGATAATGTGCTTGGACGAAGTGCGTAGTTACCAGTTGGAATTATGCTCAATGAAGCATTCACATATTATGTTCAAGAAGGAACTGCAGATGCTGGAAAATCGAAGGTAGACAAAAGTGCTGGAGAAACTCAGCGGGTGCAGCAGCATCTATGGAGCGAAGGAAATAGGCAACGTTTCAGGCTGAAACCCATCAGTCTGAAGAAGGTTTTCGGCCCGAAACGTTGTCCATTTCCTTCGCTCCATAGATGCTGCCGCATCCGCTGAGTTTCTCCAGCACTTTTGTCTACATTCACATATTATTTCTGCTTCAAATAAAGTCACAAACTAAACATATTCACCAATCAAGACATTATATATACCGCAATGACATGCAGCAAAATTACAATACAATATCTCAACTCTTTTTACATATTGCAATTGATGCAAGCATGTTTTCTGTGAAGGACCGAAAATTACCATGACATGGCCATAGCATGGGTCGTTATTGCTATTGGCACAGAAACACTCTCGCTTCGCACATAATTTATCCATAACAAAATATACAGGTTGCAAGGAAATTTCTAAAGGCATTTTATGATAATAGCTGTTAAAACCGACTATACCCATCTGACAGGTTAAACATTACACTAACTGACAAGAGATGACCAAAGGACATAACTACAGCAAATGTTCTTTTGGTAATATGTTTAAAGGTGTCAAAACAAATAATAACATTTGGAATTAAAACACATTTGATTGCATTCCGTTATCAAACATAGTCAATGTTCGCTCTGAAGACCATGAAGCACAATAGGGTCAGGGGGTGTGTGAATCAGTGCGGGGTGGATAGATGGCGGTGGGGGGTTTGAGAAGGCAATCGGTGCGGAATGGATGGATTGAGGCAGGTGAATTAGTACGCGTTGGTTGGAGTATGTAAAATTGTGAGGGGAGATGTCAGTGGTGTTGAATGGGGGGATCAGTACGGGAAGGATGGGGGGGGGGGGGGTCAGTACAGGATGAATGGGTGAATTAGTACAGGATGAACGGGGGTAGACAAAGATGCTGGAGAAATTCAGTGGGTGAGGCAGCATCCATGGAGCTAAGGAAATATGCAACGTTTCGGGTCGAGACCCTTCTTCAAACTGTTCCCCCCATTCTTCTTGAATGGGGGGATCAGTACAGGATGGATTGGGGGGGGGGTGGTCAGCACAGGTTGAATGGGGGGGATCAGTACAGGATGAATTGGGGGGGGGGGTCAGGACAGTGTGGATCGGAGGGTCTGTGCCGGGTGAATGGGGGATCACTACAGGATGAATGAGGGGATCAGTATAGGATGAATGGGGGATCAGTACGGGATGAATGAGGGGATCAGTACAGGATGCATGAGGGGATCAGTACAGGATGAATGGGGAGTTCACTACAGGATGGATGGGGGGGATTGGTGCAGGGTAAATGGAGGGTGGGTCAGTACGGGATGAATTGGAGGATCAGTGCAGTATGAATGGGGGGAGAAGTGCAGGATGGATGGGAAGGGGGGTCAGTACAGGATGAATTGGGGAACCAGTGTAGGATGGATGGGGGGGGGGGGTGGGGGGTGGCAGGAGAATCAATGCGAGGTGGGTAGGGTGATGAATAGATTGGGGGGGGGGGGGTAGATGGGGAGGGGAGCACGGGATGTCAGTGAGGACTGAATAGAGGAGGAGGGAATGGGGATCAGTGCGGGATGGAGAGGAGGGGTCCCAGGATAAGAGGGGTGGAGGGGGGCGTACAAGAGAGAGAGAGAGAGAGAGAGGGAGAGGGTGGGGTGGAAGGTGCAGAGGAGGTGGGGAGGAAGTAAGGTCAGCGCTCCTGGGACAACATCGCCCCGCTGCCTTGGGCGTCCCTGTCCAACGCCAAAGTGCCGCCGCCTCCACGACACCGCCTCCCCTCCTCCGCCAGCCGACAGGAAGGTGCGGGGCCGAGCGGTGCAGCTCAAAGATCCTATAGCTATAGGATCTGTCATGCAGCTGCTTCAGACGGCGGAAGGAGGCCTCCGTCACCCCCTCCCTCTCCTCCCTCCTCCCGGCCTCGGCGTGCGGGAGTGGTTGTGAAAGTGCCGTTGGCGGATTTGCAGGCAGTGGCCGTTATCAGGGCGATTTCACAACCCCTCCCGCACGCCGAGAGGAGGGAGAGAGAGGAAGGTTCCTTCCGCCGGGCGGGGTGCGGGAGGAGGAGGCGATGCAGCCGCTGCCGCGGCCGCTGCTGCTGCTCGGAGCCCGTCATTCGCTTCGACCCTTCGCCACCACGCACCTAGCATCTTTGCCTCACAATCAAAGATACTAGACGAATACAGCCGCCACCGCCGACACGGAACGTCACGTTCCTATTCTCCAGAGATGCTGCCTGACCCGAGGAGTTACTCCAGTTTTTTGTGTCTATCTATCGGTATGAACCAGTGTTTGATTGCCAAGTCGGGCAAAATGAGTCGGCATTTAGGTTGCCCGGCTGCACTTTGAGTGGTCAATGGCACTCGGGCAACCGTTAATTTCGAGCCCTGCAGCACCTGCAGCTCCTTGTTTCTGCTTGGGTATTCACCTTGCCAGAGAGTGATGGGTTTCAAATTCTCCGAGTGCTGAGTTGTGCTGTGTCCATACGTGGTCGCAGGAATAGAAGGGTGAAAATCAATCCCTGGGGAACTTGAGAATAAAGTCCTATACAAAGTATTGACGGGTAAGAGGAAACAGAAGAACTACAGGCTGAGGAACCTTGTAAGATGTCAAGATCACTGTAGAAATATTGTAAGCTGGAAAGAAAAATCATCTGCAGAATATTACTTTGAACGATACGATACAACTTCATCCCAGGAGGGAAATTGATCTGCGTGGTGGGGCAGGGCAGATTCCAGGTTTCTGATCTATGCATGTAAGGCACAGAAAAAGTGACAAATGAGGAATGTTTAAGCACCAATTAAATGGGATAGTGGGGGTATGTAGAACAACCTGATAATACGCCTAAAGGCATTCTACATGCCAATGCCAATTAATATATGTTGAGTTGAAGAAAGCTGTTACTGAATGTAAAAGCATATGGTAGAGAAATAGGTGCAGGAGTAGGCCATTTGGCCCTTCGAGCCAGCACCGCCATTCAATGTGATCATGGCTGATCATCACCAATCAGTACCCCGTTCCTGCCTTCTCCCCATATCCCCTGACTCTGCTATTTCTAAGAGCCCTATCTTGCTCTCTCTTGAAAGCATCCAGAGAACCTGCCTCCACCACCCTCTGAGGCAGAGAATTCCACAGACTCACCATTCTCTGTGAGAAAAAGTGTTTCCTCGTCTCCGTTCTAAATGGCTTACCCCTTATTCTTAAACTGTGACCCCTGGTTCTGGACTCCCCCAACATTGGGAACATGTTTCCTGCCTCTTGCGTGTCCAAACCCTTAACAATCTTATATGTTTCAAAGAGATGGCCTCTCATCCTTCTAAACTCCAGAGTGCACAAGCCCAGCTGCTCCATTCTCTCAGAATATGACAGTCCCGCCATCCTGGGAATTAACCTTGTAAACCTACGCTGCACTTCCTCAATAGCAAGAATGTCCTTCCTCAAATTAGGGGACCAAAACTGTACACAATACTCCAGGTGTGGTCTCACTAGGGCCCTGTACAACTGCAGAAGGAAGGGCTCTGTACAACTGCAGAAGGAACTCGTGTGAGAGGACTCGGGTGGGCCGCGGGACCTAGTTCCATGCTGTCTCTCTAAACTAAGTTCAGGAGTTAATTAGGGATGTGCCATAAATGTTGACCTTGAATGAATAAATGCTGATGCATTGATGTGGAAGAGATCTTCAATGACTAACGAGGAATGTTGTCAAACCGAGATAATGATTTGTATGCTAAATCCTTGACTGTGCATAGAGAATAGACCTACAAACCTGTACGTCTTTGGAGTGTGGGAGCAAACTGAAGATCTCGGAGAGAACCCAAGCAGGTCATGGGGAGAACGTATAAACTCCGTACAGACAGCACCCGTAGTTGGCATTGAACCCGAGTCTCTGACGCTGTGAGGCAGCAACTCTACCGCTGCTCCACCGTGCAGCGACTATCTCTAAACTAAGTTCAGTCAGTAATTAGGGATGGACCATAAATGTTGACCTTGAATGAATAAAAGCTGATGTATTGACGTAGAAGGGATCTTCAATGAATAACGAGGACTGTTGTGAAACCAAGGAGGTATTGATAGTGCAATGTTTTGGATGCTTAATACTGGACTGTCTGCATAGAGAATAGACACAAAAACAGACCTCCATGCAGACAAAATTTGCAGGTGCTGGTTTACACTGAAGGTAGACACAAAATTCTAGAGTAACTCAGCGGGACAGGCAGCATCTCTGGAGGGAAGGAATGGGTGATTTGTCGGGTTGAGACCCTTCTTCAGATTGAGTGAGAGTCTAGAGATATGGAAAGGTATGGTTTTAGTCCAGGGGCGGAAATCCCGGGGGAGAGGCACAGGGGAGACATGCCCCCTCCATGTTTTGAGAGGTGGGGGACGATCCCCCCATGTTTTATAATCGGTATTTTAAAATTGGGTGAATAAAAATCTATTAAAAATCTCCGCTTTCCGCGAGACAGTGGGGGTGGGACTGATGATCGAGGGCGCCGATTGGACGAGAGAGATGTCGGTCAGCAGGCAGTGGGGGGGGAACATGATGATTCAGCGCGATCATTGGAGGAGGGAGGTGTCGGTCAGAGGCGGAAGTAGGGGGGTGGGACTGAGGATAGAGGGCGGTGATTGGAGGAGGGAGACGTCCATGGAGCATAGAGCTGAGCTTGAATCGGCCCGTTCGCGGGGCTTTTCATCGCCCGGCCGCGGGATCTTCCACCGCCTCGCAGTTAAATGACTGCGTCGAGGCGATCGAGGCTCCCGATGTTGAAGCCCCCGCCGGCCGATGAAAGACCCCATGAACGGGCCGATTCAAGCCACACGATTCGGGGCGGACGAAGCTGCTGTTGCTGGAGTCCAGAGTCGGTCACCAACCAGGTCAGCTCCCGATGTTACTCCACAGGGCCCACGGCCGAAGCCGCCAAGAAATTGTGTGTCCCCCCCCATGTTTTGATAGAGATTCCCGTGCCTGTCTTAAACCGAAGAAGGGTCTCGATCCACTTCTCTCCAGAGATGCTCCCAGCTGGGTTACTCCAGCATTTTGTGTGTCTCTTTGGTGTAAACCAGCATCTGTGCTTTCTTCCTACACATCCTGTCTGCATAGAGGTCTGTTTATAACTCTGCATGAAACTTGTTTCTGCAATTAAGAATGAGGAAAAATGTCTTCACTCAGAGAGTTGTGAATCTGTGGAATTCTCTGCAACAGAAGGCAGTGGAGGCCAATTCACTGGATGTTTTCAAGAGAGTTAGATTTAGCTCTTACGGCTAAAGGAATCAAGGGGAAAAAGCAGGAACGGGGTACTAATTTTAGATGGCCAGCCATGATCATATTGAATGGCGGTGCTGGCTCGAAGCGCCGAATGGCCTGCTCCTGCACTTATTTTTAAATGTTTCTATTGCAAAATTTGGTTTGGCTTCTAATCGCTTTTAATTGTTTTGTTTACAGGTAATGAAGGAAATGCAAAGTGCTCTGAACACTGCAGCAGCTGATGACAGCAAATTGGTTTTGCTGAGTGCCGTAGGAAGTGTGTTTTGTTGTGGTCTTGATTTTATTTATTTCATTCGACGATTAACAGACGACCGGAAAAGAGAGAGTATTAAAATGACCGAGTCCATCAGGTATGCAGCTTCTATATTGGCATTGCATTGCTGGGAATGCCCAGAAGGTCGGGCAGCACCTGTGGAGAAAGTAATAGTCAAAGTTCCAGTTTCCTTGAGCTTTCATGGAATTGGAAGGTTAGATATTTAACACGTCGTAAGCAACGGCAGCTCTCTGTTAAAGTGGGGTCAGGATTCATAGTTTTACAGCATTTCATTTCACAGAATTACATTGTTCCTTGTCGGGCCATAAAGTCATAGAGTGATACAGTGTGGAAACAGGCCCTTCAGCCAAACTTGCCCACACCGATCAACTTGTCCCAGCTGCACTAGTCCCACCTGCCTGCATTTGGTCCATATCGCTCTAAACCCGTTCTATCCATGTACCTGTCGAAATGTTTCTTAAACGTTGGGATAGTCCCAGCCTCAACTACCTCCTCCGGCAGCTCGTTCCATACAACCTGTGTGTAGAAAAAGTGACGCCTCAGGTTCCTATTCAATCTTTCCCCATCCACCTTAAACCAATGTCGTCTGGTTCTCTATTCCTTCGCTCTGGGCAAGAGACTGTGCGTCTACCCGATCTATTCCTCTCATAATTTTATACACCTCTATTGTATCACCCCTCATTCTGGGGTGGGAAGATTGCAACCTTCACGTGGTCCGCCCAGTTTCGACGAATGCAATCAGCCCGGCGTGCACAATCAAATAAGATCAAATAGAACAAGTTGTCCTGCAACTTTAGGCTGTGCATGCCAAACGCAAGAAGAAGACTCCTCATCCTCCTGCGCTCCAGGGAATAGAGTCCCAACCTACTCAACCTCTCCCTATAGATCAGACCATCGAGTCCTGGCAACATCCTCGTAAATCTTCTCTGCACCCTATCCAACTTGACAACATCTTTCCTATAACCCTCACCCTGACCCCATAACATGGTTTACAGCTTATCCTTTTACAGAATTGTTCTGTTTCGGGGCACATGACAATTAAACACTCTTGACTCTTGGCAGAAATAAGCACAGCCCAACTTGTCCATGTTGACCAAGGTGCCTGTCTGAGCTACATCCATTTTCCAGTGTTTCCTCCTTCACCTTTTCAGGGAGTGAGTTCTCGACTTCCACTAATCAGAGTGGGAAACATTTTCCTCGACTCCCTTTAAACTTTTTCTATCCATGTACCTGTCCAAACGTCTTTTAAATGTTGTAACTGCATCTGCCTCCACCGCAGGGGCCGGCAACCTACGGCCCCCGGGCCGAATGCGGCCCGCAACCCGAAATTATCCGGCCCGCAGGCGGATTTTCTTTCCCGTAATCATCCGGAGCGCTGAGCTCTGTCTGTACCGCATCCTGCGCACGGCCGCGCACCTTCTGTGAACACGTTTCAGAAAGAACTGCAGATGCTGGAAAAATCGAAGGTAGACAAAAAATGCTGGAGAAACTCAGCGGGTGAAGACATGCGAGGGTTGCGTGAGGCTGCCTCACCCGCTGAGTTTCTCCAGTATTTTTGTCCCACCTTCTGTGAGCACGTGATTTGATGCCTGCCATCCGGGGCGGGATGGGGGAGGGATCCATGTGTACACGTGATAGACGTGGCCCCCCCCCCCCCCCCCCATCCGCTCACAGACGTGCGTCCCGGCCCCGATACGGAACAAGGTTGCCCGACCCCTGCACTACAGCTTCCTCTGGCATCTCATTCCTTCCATCCTCAGTGTTTAAAAAGTTGCTTCTCATGTCCCTTTAAATTATTCCCCCCTCTTGCCTTAAACTTTTGCCCTTTTTGCTGTTTGACCACCTCCCCCCCCTCCGCCTTGGGAAATAGACTATAACTATCCACCTTCTCTTCTTCTCTTCCTTCTCTCCAGAGATGCTGCCTGTCCCACTGAGTTCCTCCAGCATTTTGTGTCTGCATTTGATTTAAACCAGCATCTGCAATTCTTTCCTACACATTATAACCATCCACGTGATATGCACTCTTCATGGTTATTATACGCCTCTGTAAGGTCACCCTTCTACCTCCTTCCGAGTTAATCAAATATGGGGAGAAGGCAGGAACGGGGTACTGATTGGGGATGATCAGTCATGATCACATTGAAGGGCTGAATGGCCTACTCCTGCACCTATTGTCTATTGTCTATTGTCTAATCCAGCCTCTCCTTGCAACTCAGACCCTTGAGTTGATAACATCCAGAATTCACAAAATGAATGAATGTATACTTTACTGTCACATATGATGATTCAAAGTGAAATTCTTTGTTATAAATGGCGGCGACATTGAAAAAATGATTTCAACTCCCCATCGGTTCCATCGGGAAAAAAACAGCCATTTAAAAAAAAAAGCACACAAAAATGCTGGAGAAACTCAGCGGGTGCAGCAGCATCTATGGAGCGAAGGAAATAGGCAACGTTTCGGGCCGAAACCATTCTTCAGACTGATGGGGGGTGGGGGGGAGAAGGAAGGAAAAAGGGAGGAGGAGGAGCCCGAGGGCGGGGGGATGGGAGGAGACAGCTCGAGGGTTAAGGAAGGGGAGGAGACAGCAAGGGCTAGCAAAACTGGGAGAATTCAACGTTCATGCCATCCGGACGCAAGCAACCCAGGCGGAATATGAGGTGCTGTTCCTCCAATTTCCGGTGTTGCTCACTCTGGCAATGGAGGAGACCCAGGACAGAGAGGTCGGATTGGGAATGGGAGGGGGAGTTGAAGTGCTGAGCCACCGGGAGTTCAGGTAGGTTATTGCGGACTGAGCGGAGGTGTTCGGCGAAACGATCGCCTAAACTCCGCTTAGTCTCCCCGATGTAAATCAGCTGACATCTAGAGCAGCGGATGCAGTAGATGAGGTTGGAGGAGATACAGGTGAACCTTTGTCGCACCTGGAACGACTGCTTGGATCCTTGAATGGAGTCGAGGGGGCAGGTGAAGGGACAGGTGTTGCATTTCTTGCGGTTGCAATGGAAAGTGCCCGGGGAGGGGGTGGTACGGGAGGGAAGGGAAGAATTGACAAGGGAGTTGCGGAGGGAGCGGTCTTTGCGGAAGGCAGACATAGGGGGAGATGGGAAGATGTGGCGAGTGGTGGGGTCACGTTGGAGGTGGCGAAAATGGCGGAGGATTATTTTTTGTATTTGCCGGCTGGTGGGGTGAAAGGTGAGGACTAGGGGGACTCTGCCCTTGTTGCGAGTGCGGGGATGGGGAGAGAGAGCAGTGTTGCGGGGTATGGATGAGACCCTGGTGCGAGCCTCATCTATGGTGGCAGAGGGGAATCCCCGTTCCCTGAAGAACGAGGACATTTCCGATGCCCTGGTGTGGAACGTCTCATCCTGGGAGCAGATGCGGCGTATGCGGAGGAATTGGGAGTAGGGGATGGAGCCTTTACAGGGGGCAGGGTGGGAAGACGTGTAGTCCAGATAGCCATGTGAGTCAGTTGGTTTGTAGTGTATGTCGGTCAGAAGTCTGTCCCCTGCGATGTAGATGGTGAGGTCAAGGAATGGTAGGGAAGTGTCGGAAATGGTCCAGGTGTATTGGAGTGCCGGATGGAAGTTGGTGGTGAAAAAGCAGTCGAGTGGTACAGTAAAGTTAGTCCCTGGTGAGATAGGAGTTTACAGTGACTGACCGTAGCAGCTGGAACAGTCCGTTGCAGGGGTGGAAGGGGTCTCCCATGATTTTATTGGCTCTGGAGTTGCACCTCCTGATGTATAGTTCCTGCAGTGGGGCGAGTGAAGTTCCCATAGTGCGTTCGGCCGAACGCACTACTCTCTGCAGAGCTCTGGCCTCACATCAGTTTCACACCATTCAGGGGGTCAAGGGAAGAGCGTTCACGTCACGGCCCTGTTTCCACCCATCTTTCCACCACCACGCACAAGAAGCGACAAGACAGACGCCATTGCGTGCAGATGCTGCGAAGTGTGTTCAGCTCTGTGGACTCGATCAGAAGAAGCCACCATTTAGGACTGAGATGTGCAGAGACTGCTTTCCGCTGAGACTCTCTCCTCCAGAGAGGACTGTAGGTGTTCGGTTGCTATGTTTATTTAGGACCAAACTCGGTGGATATTTAGTTTAGAATGCCCACATAGGATCACGATATTTGTGTTTAATGTTACTTACCAATTTAGTGAAAGGCCTGGATGAAATTGAAATGAAATTATTATTTGTTGCAGCTTACAGACACGTTAATGCAACAACGCATATGCACAATAAACCATACCACAATAAATGCTCAGTTATACGAGGTAACTGGATCGTAACAGTCTAAGCCAACGTATGTAGTACAACACTGAGAGTCCAGGGTAGTTTGGTGTTACAGTAGGGTTGTAGTTTAGATTGTACTAAGATTCATTCGCTCGTGTGTTAGGCGATGTAGTTCGCTTTTGGCTTCTGTCATCGTCCAACACGTTGACAGAATTGTCGCCCGACGTGTCACAGAGTGCACCGCCTCGTCGCTTCCAGGGATCGCCACCAGGAGGCGTCTGTCACGATCCCCCGTAATAAGATTGAAAGAAGGCAATAGACAATAGGTGCAGGAGTAGGCCGTTCGGCCCTTCGAGCCAGCACCACCATTCAATGTGATCATGGCTGATCATCCCCAATCAGTACCCCGTTCCTGCCTTCTCCCCATGTACTCCGCTATTTTTAAGAGCCCTATCTAGCTCTCTCTTGAAAGTATCCAGAGAACCTGCCTCCACCGCCCTCTGAGGCAGAGAATTCCACACTCACAACTCTCTGTGAGAAAAAGTGTTTCTTCGTCTCTGTTCTAAATGGCTTACTCTTTATTCTTAAACTGTGGCCCCTGGTTCTGGCAAATACAATGCTAGCATTTATTTTGAGAGGATTAGAATACAAAACACAGGGATGTTATGCTGAGGCTTTATATGTCACTGGTCAGACCGCATGTAGAGTGTCGTGAGCAATTGTGGTCTGAGGAATTGGGTCGCTGGAGAGGGTCAAGAGGAGGTTTACGATAATAATCCCAGGAATGAGTGGGTTAACATATGATGAGCGTTTGATGGCACTGGGCCTGTACTCACTGGAGTTTGTAAGGATGAGGGGTAACCTCATTGAAACGCACCGAATATGGAAAAGCCTGGATAGAGTGGATGTGGAGAGAATGTTTCCACTAGTGGGAGAGTCTAGGACCAGAGGGCACAGCCTCAGAATACACCTTTAGAATGGCCTACTCCTGCACCTATTGTCTATGTATCTATATGAGATGAGGAGGAATTTCTTTAGTCAGAGGGTGGTGAATCTGTGGGATTCATTGCCACAGAAGGCTGAGGAGGCCACGTCATTGGGTATTTTTAAGAATTGACAGATTCAAGTTCAAGTCCACATTTGTTGCCACATGCATCAATTCCGGTAAAGTGGAATTTGATTTCCCATGCAGCCATACAAGCAAAAAGAGCACAATACACAATAGAATGTAACATGGACATCCACCACAGTGGAATCAACATTCTACACTGTGTGGAAGGCAATAACGCTCAGCCAGTCGTCCTCCTTTGTTCATCTGTGGTCTGGGCCACGAACCCTCTGCAGTCGCCGCTACGGACGGCCCGATGTACAGGCCCTCTTGTTGGGATGATCCAAACTCCGACGTCGAGACAGACGGACACTCCGCGGCTTGGAGGTCCCGAATCGGCCGCTTCCTACCGGAGACCGCGGCTTCACCATGTTATAGGCCGCAGGCCAGCGATCGGAGCTCTTCTCTGGCGACTCCCCGGCAAGGGATCGCCCGGCTCCGCGATGGAAAGGTCCGTGCTGTGCCCGCTGCTGAAGCTCTGGGCCCCACTCTGGGAAAGGACGCTCCAATCCAATTAGGCCGCGAGGGGGGGTGAAAATGCGACGGAAAAGCCGCATTCCACCGAGGTAAGTAACTGAAAAACAGTTTCCCCCTTCCCCGCCCCCACCCCCCATACTAAAACGCACTACAACACACTTTTAGACATACTAAAAACAATAAAAAAGTCGAAAGGACGAACAGCTGCCGGCTCGCGGCCCCACCCAATGAGGAAGTTACTCCGAACCTTCTTGATTAGTACGGGTGTCGGGTTATGGGGAGAAGGCAGGAGAATGGGGTTAGGAGGGAGAGATAGATCAGCCAAGATAGAATGGCGAAGACTTGATGGGCCGAATGGCATCATTCGGCTCCTATCCCTTATGAATGTTGATGACGAGGAATTGATGCTAAATGTAACGCAGATTGATGCTTCTTTTTTCCACTTGCAGGAGTTTTGTCAACACATTTATCCAGTTTAAGAAACCGATCATCGTAGCTGTGAATGGTCCTGCGATCGGCCTTGGAGCTTCCATTTTACCTCTCTGTGATGTGGTGTGGGCGAATGAGAAAGCCTGGTTCCAGACTCCCTACGCTACATTTGGACAGACTCCTGATGGATGCTCATCACTGACCTTTCCCCGAATAATGGGCCTTGCCTCAGTAAGTTCCACATCTGCTTCAAATCGTCAACTGGTAGACAAAATTGCTGGAGAAACTCAGTGGGTGCAGCAGCATCTGTGGAGCGAAGGAAATAGGCAACGTTTCGGCCCGAAACGTTGCCTATTTCCTTCGCTCCATAGATGCTGCCGCACCCGCTGAGTTTCTCCAGCAATTTTGTCTACCTTCGATTTTCCAGCATCTGCAGATCCTTCTTAAAAACATCAAATCATCAACTACTCTCATTAGGGGCGGCAGCGATAGAGTTGCTGCCTTACAAGCGCTTGCAGCACCTCAGACGCGGGTTCCATCCTGACTACGGGTGCGAGTCTGTGCGGAGCTTGTACGTTCTTGCGTGGGCAAGTTACGGGGAGACTAGCGCCCATAGTCAGGATCGAACCCGGGTCTCCGGCGCTGCAAGCGCTGTAAGATCCTCGCTTTCCTCCCACACTCCAAAGACCAACAGGTTTGTAGGTTAATAATTGGCTTGGTATAAATGTAAATAGTCCCTGTGTAGGAAGGAACTGCAGATGCTGGTTTAAATCGAAGCTAGACCCAAAATGCTGGAGTAACTCAGCGGGGACAGGCAGCATCTCTGGAGAGAAGGAATGGGTGACATTTCGGGTCGAGACCCTTCTTCAGACTCAATAGTCGGAATAAATAATAAATGTGTAAATAGTCCCTAGTGTGTTTAGAATGATATGGGCCAAACACAGGCAGGTGGGTATTGAGTTATAGTGTAAGGTATAGCGTGGAAACACGGTGGCACAGCGGGCTAGTTGCTGCCTGATAGCGCCGGGTTCAATCCTCACTACATGTGCCATCTGTACGGAGTTTGTACGTTCTCCCTGTGATTTGCGTGGGTTTTCTCCGGGATCTCTGCTTTCTTCCCTCAATCCAAAGATGTAATTTGGTTAATTGGCTTGCAGGTTTGTAGGTGAGTTGGCTTGGTGTAAATGTAAATTGTCACTAATGTGTAGGAAAGTGCTAGTTTACACGGATCGCTGGTCGTCCTGGACTCGATGGGCTGTTTCCATGCTGTATCTCTAAACTAAACCAAGCAGGTCCTTTGGCCCTCTGAGCACCGATCAACAATCGCCCAGTATTCTAGTTCACTCCTGCGCACTAGGGACAATTTACACATCAATTAACCTGCAGACCTGCATGTCTTTGGAGTGTGGATGGAAACCAGAGCACCCAGTCAAAATCGAACCCAAGTCTCTGACACTGTAAGGCAACAATTCTGCCCCTGCATCACTGTGCCGCCCGTTCACACAAAGTATACATTTTGTTTCTTGGTCAGCACGGGTACGTTGGGCTGAAGGGCCTGTTCAAGGCTGTGTGACTATGTAGAATTTGGCCTCTAAACATTGTTCCTCAATAACACATTTCTACTTTAATGAAAATTATCTTATCAATTCTCTAGCTAATTATCTGTCATAGTTCTCTCGCTTATTAAAATGTTGATGGTTATCACTGCCCCAATTGTATTATCCTGCCTGAAATATGTTGCTCAACATCACAACCACTTGCTCATGTCATCAGACCATGGAACGTACCATTGACTTCAGAAAGGGGAAGTTTGAAGACCAAGTATCAACACCCTCTCACGCTGCCCACACCTTCCATATCTCCAGTTTCCCTCTCCCCCGACTCTCAATCTGAAGAAGTATCTCTACCCAATACGTCACCTAAACATGTTCTCCACAGATGCTGCCTGCCCCACTGAGTTACTCCAGCACTCTGTGAAACGTCACCTATCCATGTTCTCCACAGATGCTGCCTGACCCGCTGAGTTACTCCAGCACTCTGTGTCTTCTCTGTCAGACTTTATTTTCACCATTTATGCTAAGATTTTGATTATTTTTTTACAGGCGAATGAAATGCTATTCAGTGGACGGAAGTTGACTGCACAGGAGGCTTGTGCTAAAGGATTGGTGTCGCAGGTTTTCTGGCCTGGAACCTTCAGCCAGGAGGTCATGGTCCGTATTAAGGAACTCGTCGCCTGTAATTCCCTTGTAAGTCGGCAACGTAACTGTCCACATCCCACTGGGCGGAGCTTCCTCACACTCACTCAAATGCAGCATTCACTTTAGTTTTTAAATTGTCATCCTTTGTTGTTTTTAAAATATCATCCTTCAGTGGTTTTTATAACATGTGTATTAAAGTTTTTTATGGAGCACAGGCCTATCACCAATTTTACAGCAGCTTTAGTTCCAGAGCCTTGCTGGTTTACACCGAAGACAGACACAAAATGCTGGACTAAACTCAGCGGGTCAGACAGCAGCTCTGGAGAGAAGGAATAGGGTGACGTTTCAGGTCGAGATCCTTCTGAAGACTGAAGAAGCGTCTCGACCCGAATCGCCACCCGTACTGAAGAAAGGTATCGACCCCAAAGGTCATGTCTCACCTAAACACCTGACCCGCTGAGTTACTCCAGCACTCTGTCTCTCTCTTTGGTGTAAACTAGCATCTGCAGTTCCTTCCCACATGCCTTGCCGGGATCAACAGAGGTTCTAAGTTCGTAAGTTATAGGAATGCAATTAGCCCCATCATTCTATCCTGGTCATGTAATAATAATTCAACAATATGTCATGGACGCAGTGGGCCGAAGGGCCTGTTTCTGTAACTCAGCGGGTCAGGCAGCATCTGTGGAGAACATGGATAGGTGACGTTTCACAGAGTGCTGGAGTAACTCAGCGGATCAGGCAGCATCTGTGGAGAACATGGATAGGTGACGTTTCACAGAGTATCTCTAAACTATACTAAACTAAACCTCTAACCCTCTAATTATACTCCTCCTCCTCTCTAAAGCACCATGGACTGCAGTAAGTTAAAACAAACAAATGTAAAATGTGAATTAAATTGCCAGTGAAGCTGGCGCTTCTTGCCCGGGTGCTGGTTAACGAGTTGCCCTGGGATGTCCCGACGAGGGTCGGAACGTCGACTGCACCCGGGACCGAGGCGCCCCTTTCCCGGCAGGTGGCGGCCCTCATGGGAGAGAACCGCGGGCCGCGGAAACGTAAGCCCGGGTCCCTAGACAGCCGCATCACCGTTTTTGGGTGGATTTCTGAACGCCAATACGGCCAAGTTGGTGGCACCGTTGATGGAGTGCCCTAGGTCTGGTCGCGGAAGTCCCGATGAGGTCGAGATCGGCCGCCTCACCCGGCCTAGGGGACACATTTTCAGGGGATTCCTTCCATGGGGGGATTTCTCGTAATTTTGTCCGGATTCAAGGAGGTGCCGGACCACCAGATGCCAGGGAATCAGCGGTGGACATACCTGTATAAAGCACCGGGAGACAAAAATGCTGGAGAAACTCAGCGGGTGAGGCAGCATCAATGGAGCAAAGGAAATAGGCAACGTTTCGGGTCGAAACCCTTCTTCAGACTCTGTATAAAGCACCGTTTTGTAATGCAGAAGAAAAATGCTTCTAACTAATGTCATACCCATCGAGTTAGAGTCATCCAGCACAGAAACGGGCTCTTCATGTGATGTACCGAAGATAGACACAGAATGCTGGAGTAACTCCATGGTGGAGCAGCGATGGAGTCGATGCCTCACAGCGCCAGAGCCCCAGGTCTCCGGTTCGATCCTGACTATGGGTGCTGTCTGTACGGAGTTTGCACGCTCTCCCCTTGAGCTGCATGGGTCCATCCGGGTGCTCTGGTTTCCTCCCACAATCCAAAGACGTACAGGTTTGTAGGCTAATTGGCTTTGGTACAATTGTAAATTGTCCCTAATGTGTAGGATAGCGTCAGTATTTGTGGATCACTCATCGGCACGGACTCACTGGGCCAAAGGACCTGTTTCTCTTTTATTTCTCTGAGATGTTTGATTTCCTCCCACACTCCAAAGATGTACAGGTTTGTAGGTTAATTGGCTTGGTACAAATGTAAATTGTCCCTAGTGGGTGTAGATAGTGTTAATGTGCGGGGATTGTTGGTTGGTGCAGACTTGATGGGCCGAAGGGCTTATTTCCGTGCTGTATCTCTAAACTAAACTAAAAAAAACTAAACTCAGCGGAACAGCCAGCATCTCTGGAGAACATGGATACGTGACATGATAGGTGACTCTAGCACTCTGTGAAACGTCACCTATCCATGTTCTCCACAGATGCTGCCTGACCCACTGAGTTACTCCAGCACTGTGTGAAACGTCACCTATCCATGTTCTCCACAGATGCTGCCTGACCCACTGAGTTACTCCAGCACTCTGCGTCCTTTTGTGCCAACTAGCATCCACAGTTCCACCTTTCTACTTTATTGCATTGTACCATGCAAATAAGCTGGCCAGATGCTTATTCCATTTTGCCGCGCCGACCAGCGATCCCTGTACACTAACACTATCCCACTACCCACATTAGGAACAATGTACAATTTTACCAAAGCCAATTAACATACAAACCTGCACATCTTCAGAGTGTGGGAGGAAACCGGAGCACCCGGAGAAAACCCACGCAGGTCACAGGGCGAACGTACAAACTCCGAACAGACAGCACCCGCAGTCAGGATCGAACCCAGGTCTCTGGTGCTGTGAGGCAGCGACTAGCCCCACCCTTAATGTGGATATGCAATGTGGTTTACTGAGTCATGATTCCTATAGCTTTAGTGTACTCTCTGCTATAAAATGGTATTACTGCCCTAACAAATATCTGTACACTTTATTTAGGTACTTGAAGAATCCAAAGCCCTTGTCCGAAATGCCATGAAGGGCGATTTGGAACAGACCAACGAAAATGAATCTTATGTTCTAAGGAAAATCTGGAGTTCTTCTCAGGGGATGGATTCTATGCTGAGGTACCTACAGAAGAAGATCGATGAGTTCTGAACGTGGATTGTCTTTGGAAAAAAATATTTCCTGCTGGCTTGCCTTGTTGGCTTCTGAATGCCCTCGCACAGAAGCAGAGGAGCAGGAGAACCCCAACGATAGACACATCCTTGAGAGGCATCTGCCCAGAAGCAAAGGCTGGAAGGTGAAGAGCTGAACTCGTGCTGAGTGCCCATCAGTCCAAACGACCACGGGAGAGAGCAAGCTGGGGAGAGCTGAATGATTTGCCGTGCACTACCAAACTTTGCAGTCTGTCCTTTGCCTGTCCGGTAGCTTTTGCCCTTGACGGTTACTGCACTCAAACACGTTGTCTGATGCGTTTGAGAGGGGAATGTTTGGAACGACGCTCAGCTTCAGAAAATGGGAGGAAAGAAAACGGGTAACAAACCAGCCCGCTTCTCACTGCCAGGGAATAGCGAGGCTGGTTTAACTAAAAATATATAAATACTCACAAAAAATATTCTAAAAAAGGTCATAGGTATATTGTTGGGGGGGGGGGGGGGGGGGAGGGGAGGATTACAAATACCTCAACTATAAAGAACAGGTGTGATTTCTGACAGTCGATCCTATCTACAACATAAATCCTTCAGACGATACAACACATCCTTTCAAAGAGTCTGTGTGTACATGTTAAATGTGCTCAGGAGGTGTTATTAAATGTTTGACCCAGTTCCAGAATTTATTCCTATATTCTCCAATACGCATGAAGAAACCACTGGCTCCTTAAGACAAAACACGCCTTGCAGTATTAGTGAATCCTTGTCAATCTTATATAAGGAAACAACATGAGTTAAGTATTAGTTTTCATGTTTTTTTTAAAGTGTAGGGTTTTCCATTTCTTTTTAATCAAATTCAAAATGTATCCTTCTGTTTCTGGGTAAATATAAATGATAGAAAGAGCTTGTGTTTCGTTGCCAGTTTCAATGTATTACACCAAAAATGCTTTATGAATTCATAACTATGGTCTTAGTGCCACTTTAGAAACATTTTCTTAATTTAATAAGCTTTTAAATCAAAAACCCCCCTTGGCACACTATTCAAAACAAAAATTCTTTTTAAAAAAAACCTTTAAAAGTAGGTGATTCTTGTATCTTTTTGTTTAAATGTTACACTATGCCATGTTCTTAACGGTCGGTGCCCCAGATAAATAGTATTGTGCATTCCTGCTAGGAGTGGTAACTAATTCCTGTTTGCAGATATCTCACTGGATATGTAGAGATCTGCATTTGCAATCTTCTCTGAATGTATGAATGGAAATTAAATCTTATTTTTGTACAGTTTGTTTGTACTTATAAATGATCACCTCCCCTCCAGTGGAGAGCTGTACATTGTGTAAATCTGCCTTTACTTTGGATTGGTACAGTATTTTTGCATCTGTGGGACCTACTTTTGTTCAGTAGTTTAAACTATATTATAAACTGTACAATCTGTAAAGTTTTATAGGTTATTAATTAAAATGAGCTGTGAAAAGATCTGCGGAAATAAAACTAATATTTCATATTCAAAAGTGCATCCAAATTGCAAAACTTGTCGTGCTTATTCTCCAGAGTGTTCTGTCTCGATGTTCACAATGTACATATATGTATTATAGTACTATGGGCAGTGGGCAGGTGCTATAGACCTGCAGGGAAGGTAGACGCTCCCGCCCCCACGAGTCTCAGGCAGATGGGGCTCGTCAGCCTGGGAAGGCAGTCAATCTAGGAGAGGGGAAACTCTGATTTAAAACCTCCACTGCCTTGTGGCCATATCCAGTCATGGAAAAGACTCCAGGAGTAAACCTCAAGAAAATCCGGAGTCGGAGCCCATAAGGTAGTTCGTCGTTGTCTACAACCTCGCTCTGGCAGCTCCTGCGACGGCGCTGGTGCCAAACTGTAACGGCCCTGCTGTTCCTTTGGATCGATCAGCGACGTGGAGAGGGGGGACGTGCTGCATGGGCAACAGCCTGTCCTCCATATGACATCGCCCAGGCTTGCATCCGACCAGGATGCATCACCCATGGTCAGTCATGGCCGAGGGGGGCCCAATACTACTATTATAGTTCATAAGTTCCTAGATTCATAGGTTGTCGGAGCAGAATTAGGCCATTCAGCCCATCAAGTCAATTCCGCATTCAATTGTGACTGATCTCAATCTTAACCCTGTTCTCCAGCCTTCTCCCCATAACCCCTGACACAATCACAATCACAATAATACTTTATTAGCCAAGTATGTTTTGCAACATACGAGGAATTTAATTTGCCAAGTCAGTCATATAAATAAAAAGCAACAGAACACACGAAACGCATTTTAATATAAACATCCACCGCAGAGACTCCACGTTCCTCACTGTGATGGAAGGCAAAATCAAGTCTACTCCGCCATTAAATCGTGGCTGATCTATCTTTCCCTCTCAACCCCATTCTCCTGCCTTTGCCCCGTAACCCCTGATACCCGTACTAATCTTGAGCAAAAACAAAATGCCGAAGGAAAATCTTTTCTGAACCCTTTCAAGCTTGACAATATCTTTCCTATAACATGGTGCCCAGAACTGAACACAATATTCTAATTCTAAATGCAGTCTCACCAACGTCTTATACAACTGCATATGAGTTCCCAACTTCTATACTCAATACTCTGACTGATGAAGGCCAAAGTGCCAAAAGCCTTTTTGACCACCTTATCTACCTGAGCTCGACCTTCATGGAACCATGCACCTAGATCCCTCTGCTCTACAACACTCCCCAGATGCCGACCATTCACTGGGTAGGTCCTGCCCTTGTTAGACATCCCAAAATGCAACAACCTCTACTTTATTTTCACGTTTATTTTTATTTAGTAATACAGCGAGGAAACAGGCCCTTCGGCCCACCGACCAGTGAACCATGCACACGAGTACTATCCTACACCCTGGGGACAATTTACAAATTGTACCAATGCCAATTAACCTACAAACCTGTTCAACTTTGGCATGTGGGAGGAAACCCACTCTGTCACAGGGAGAATGTATAAACTGTACAGACAGTGCCCATAGTCAGGATCGACTCGGCACTGAGGCAGCAACTCGACTGCTGTGTGACTACCTTGGTGCAAAGAAATTCTTTGTTTTGCATATTCAGTGAAATTGCATTATACGTAAGCACAATCATAAGTACATAAAAAGTGCCACGATTGTAGCGTGGGAATTGTGGACTTCACTGAGGCAGCACACAAAAGCCACCATATTTCTGGCGCCATCATGTCTTTCAAGTTTCAAATGTTCTTAAAAATAGTCTTTCTTTGCCATAGAGGCCCGTTCGTAACTTCACAAGTGAATTAGACCATTCGGCCCATCAAGTCCAATCTCCGCCTTAAAAATATCCGTTGACTAGTTGTGGCGACTGCACTGTTGTCCGTATCCTCTGCTCTGTGCCGCTGCAGGCCATGTCCGATCCACACACTCGGACACTTGGAATGGTCCCCGGTCTAACAGAGCCCCAGGCTGCTACAGCCCACTCCATCCATACCTCGACCCACAAACCTCCCGCCGCCTCAGTCCCCTCGCCTCTCTCAACCTCCATGCCCCTGGCGCCTCCTGTGGCCGAACTCTTAACCCCCCCCACCACCCCACAGTATGGGATACAGCCCCATAGCCTGCTCACTGACAACCGATCCACTCCTCCATTCACCGCTACCACTATGTTAAAGAGCAAATAAGGGGGCCGACCCAAAACATCTATCCATTACCCCCACAGACGCTGCCTGGCCAACTGAGTTCCTCCAGCACTTTGTGTTTTAGATATGTATTATAGTTGTGGTAACCAGCGCAGAAAGCCTTCATGAAGAAAACTCGTAAATTGACAGAAAGTGGGAACAGAAAGGTTTGTGTCCTCCAAACACCATACTAAAAGTCGTAAAAAATCCTAGCATGGGAAAGTGGCGTAATTTGCATAATTTGCATAATATGCAAATTAGCTACTGCCATGAGAGAAAATTCATAATTTCACTATAACATCGTGAGTGGCGTTGTTGCACATGGAAAAGTGAATGTCACCAAGGCAAGATGTGTCGGCCAGGGGATTCTAGAGTCAATGGTTGGGGAAAATGTGAACGAGTACTCTTTCCAAAGGACAAATCAAGCAGTCCCACTTGGATCCAAGACAACTGTTGTCAATGGCGGAGATTCAGTTCAGGTCGATCCACAGTTGCTTTTCCAGCTGCTGAATGTAATCGCCAGCCGGGAAGATCAGGAAAATCCGGCAGCCGTGTTTCAATACGAGTCATCCCACAGCGTTATTTGAAAACGTTGGGCTGCCAGGAGAGCCAAACAAAGCGGCACTAGGTGATGCCCTTTGGGAGATGGTGAAATGGGATCAGACAGACCCTACTGGTGATGATCTATCTACATTACGTGCTTGACGGTGGTGCACTCTTGCAACGTCTACCATGGTCAAGAGGTCAAACCTTTGAGAGTATTTGTCATATGTATGTCGCATACGTGACAAATCGGTACGGAAAGTTAGAACGGGGACGAGGAAACACTTTTTCTCACAGAGAGTGGTGAGTCTGTGGAATTCTCTGCCTCAGAGGGCGGTGGAGGCAGGTTCTCTGGATGCTTTCAAGAGAGAGCTATATAGGGCTCTTAAAAATAGCAGAGTCAGGGGATATGGGGAGAAGGCAGGAACGGGGTACTGATTGGGGATGATCAGCCATGATCACATTGAATGGCTCGAAGGGCCGAATGGCCTACTCCTGCACCTATTGTCTATTGAAAGTCTTCAATGTTTACGAAGATGGGTCTGCCATCAAGGATGCTACACATGCAGACGCACTGGCAGCTCCAAGGGACCAAATGTGATATTCACTGGAGAGACTTCGCTGAAGCTGAAGAAAGTCTTCAAAGTAAACAAAGGTTTCTTCATATAGAAACATAGACAATAGGTGCAGGAGTAGGCCATTCGGCCCTTCGAGCCTGCACCGCCATTCAATATGATCATGGCTGATCATCCAACTCAGTATCCTGTACCTGCCTTCTCTCCATACCCCCTGATCCCTTTAGCCACAAGGGCCACATCTAACTCCCTCTTAAATATAGCCAATGAACTGGCCTGAACTATGCTGGGTTGCTTCCCTGAGAGGGCGGGCTGCACAACGATTCATGCCGAAGGAGACGCAGACATCCTGATCGTCAAGGCAGCAGTAGTCAGTGAAGGTTGTTGACACCATTCTCATTGGTGATGATGATACAGATCTGCTAATCTTGTTGTGTTACCATGGAGACGCCATCAAGAAGGAGCTAGTCATGAAACCTGAAACCAAAGCCAACACCAAAAAGCACAGGGTATGGAACATAAGGAAGACAATGAAGATCTTGGGAAAGAATATGATGCCCCTCGCTCTCAGGATGAGGAGCTGCTGCACGGTAACGATGCTGGGGTGCCTGTCGCATCTGTGGGCGAGGACGGGATGAAGGCCAGCTGTTCCGCTGGGAGCGACAAAACGTATTAAATGCATGTTGTTTCATACAACACTCGCGGTTTGCGAGTAGGACATTCTGCTACTGATAGATCCAGACGTTTGGTGGTGGACACACTGCTGGACCAATGTGACATTCTGTGCCTGCAAGAAACTTGGCTGGCGAAACAAGATCTGGATAAGTTGAACACTCTACACATGAACTTCCATGGGGCTGGAGAGTCCACTACCGACCTCAGTACGAGGCTGGTTCGGGGTAGGATAGCTGGTGGTGTAGCTATACTGTGGAACATCAAATATGACTCACTGGTGAAGGTGGTGCGTCTAAATGTTGACTGGGCCATAGGGCTGGAGTGTAATTATAATGAAAAGAAATTTACAGTCTTAAATGTTTATACACCGTATGAATCATATGAGCATGAGGACGAGTTTCTGAACAGGTTAGCTTTTATTCAGTCCTTTATAGAGGACAACAGCTCATCTTGTGTCTACGTCATGGGTGATTTTAATGCTGACATGTCAGATAGCAAATCTTTATTTGCAGCACACCTGCAGCAGATTTGTAATGAGTCTAAATTAATTCTATCGAGTAAAGCTCTGTTGCCTGACACAAGTTTTACCTATATTAGTGAAGCGTGGCACACAACATCCTGGTTGGACCATATTGTGACCACAGCTGATGCTCATGCCTCACTGGAAAAGGTGGAGATTTGTTATGAACTTGCCACCTCTGATCACATACCTATTGCTGCACGGTTAAATGTTGAGAATGTCCTCCTGCTGTCCAGTAATAATAATGCTGCTTCCTCAAGTAAACTGGACTGGTCAAAACTGAGCAGAGAGGTTATGGCTGGATACTCACTGCGAACGGAGAGTTTTTAAAATAATATTGCATTGCCTCAAGAGGCCCTAATGTGCTCAGATATGAATTGTAAGGACGTGCAACACGCTGAAAAACTCTGTGCCATGTATGATGTTATTGTGAAATGTCTCAATGCCTCCAGTGATCCCTTTTGTAAAAGTAAATGTAAGGTACCCAACATCAGACCTGGGTGGAATGAGTTTGTGGCTGAGCAGTACGCTGAGGCTAGAGAGGCCTTTAGACTCTGGTCAGAGGCAGGTAGGCCTAGACAGGGGGTATTGCTAGATATGAAAAAACGCACAAATGCTAGAGTTAAATATGCACTTTGTTTTATTAAGAAAAATGAAAACACAATGAGAGCAGACTCGCTTGCCAGGAAGCTACAGAACAACAACCTTACTAACTTCTGGAAAGAGGTCAAAGTAATGAATAACAGTAAAACACCCCTACCGTCTGACATTGAAGGTGTTAGTAGCCCAGAAAAAATAGCTGAGAGTTGGCGTGAGCACTACTGTAACCTTTTTAACTGTGTTAAAAGTAACCCAGTTAGAATCAATCATCAACATATTGATCTCTCTGTAGAATGGTAATTAGGGCAGCAGATGTCTATGATACCGTTAACATGTTGGATAACAACAAAGCCTGCGGTATGGACTGCATTACTGCAGAACATCTAAAATATGCCAGCTATAAGCTCTGCCCTTTGCTTTCCATGTGCTTTAATGGTTGTCTGGTTCATGGTGTCTTGCCAAATGCTATTATGTCTGTAATGTTAGTGCCTGTGCTTAAAGATAAGGCTGGTAAGCTCAACAGTATTGATAATTACCGACCTATTGCATTAGCCAGTATCTTATCTAAAGTACTGGAGAGAATAGTGTTGACAAAGCTAGGAATGTATGTCCTTACTACTGACAATCAGTTTGGGTTCAAAAGAAAACATGGAACTGACCTGTGTATCTATGCTCTTAAAGAGATTGTGTTCAGGTACACAAGCCTGAATTCATCTGTATTCCTATGTTTTATTGATGCGTCCAAGGCATTTGATAGAATTAATCATGAACAATTGTTTGTAAAATTGCTAGATAGAGGTGCCCCTAAATTCTTAGTGAGAATTTTAGTGTTCTGGTATGCCCATCAAACGTTTCAGGTTAAATGGGACAATGTTGTATCTGCTCCATTCTGTGTTAGTAACGGAGTGCGGCAAGGAGGAATTTTGTCTCCTATTTTATTTAATGTTTACATGGATGAATTGTCAAATCAGTTAAATAGGTTAAAAACTGGCTGTCTTGTGGGCAACATTATTGTTAATCATCTTATGTATGCAGACGACCTGGTCCTGCTCTGTCCATATAGTGCTGGGCTGCAGCAGATGCTGAAGGTGTGCTCTCAGTATGGCCTTGATTATGACATAAAGTATAACGCTAAGAAAAGCCGCATAATGGTAATTAGAAGCGCTGAGGACAGGAAATCAACTTTTCCGACCTTTTATTTGTCAGACAGTCCTCTTGCTGTGTGTGAGGAAATTAAATACCTAGGTCATGTCATATCCGATGACTGGACGGATGACAAAGACCTCTACCGACAGCGCTGTAAAATTTATCTTCAAGCTAACATGCTTATAAGGAAGTTTTCTATGTGCTCTGACTCTGTGAAGTGTTCCCTGTTCAGAACCTACATCACACCGTTATATACTGCTCAATTGTGGTCTAATTATAAGAAAAAGAGTATGCAGAGGCTCAAGGCAGCATACAATGATGCAATGAGGTTGCTACTTCGTGTCCTTAGGTGGCATAGTGCCAGTCAATTGTTTGTGTCCACTAGGGTGCCAACCTGTGAGGCATTCTTAAGACAGCTGATGTTTAGTTTTATGTGTCGCCTGGACAAGTCAGAGAACCACATAATTGAAGCCCTAGTCAGCCCTCTGAAAAGCTGCTATAGATTCACTTCTAGGCTAAGACGGCATTGGTGCAATAGCTTGTATATCTTATAGGCTAATACGCAATTTTTAATGTATTTTTGTATCTCCTTATACTGTTTGATGTGTTATATGGACCTGTGTCTGAAATAAAGCTTTAATAATATCTGTTCCAGACTACTCTTTGTACAACATCGAGAGTTTATATTGTAGGCAAAGCAGAAGCCCGAAAGCAAGTCCAGAACAATGTTGATTTCCAGCAAGTTGCTGGCCCATAGAAACATAGAAAATAGGTGCAGGAGGAGGCCATTCGGCCCTTCGAGCCAGCACCGCCATTCATTGTGATCATGGCTGATCGTGGCCCGTTTCCAAAAGAGGGTGCTGCAAAGGAAGATATCATTGATGCAGGAGAGAAAGCCCGAGTCTACATCTTTAATGGCAAGAAGGGTGGAGGTATAGGTGCTCTGTGGTACAAGCGTTTCTGTGAGAAGGTGGCAAAAAGCAACACATTCGTGGAGCCTCAGACATTGCCGCCAACATCTGCTGCTACACAGTATCATAGTCTGCGAGTATACTTTCAGATTCAGACCTGGAAAGAGATGACTGGACAACTGAAACCAGAAGAATGGGGATGGAAGATCACTGATGGTCAATTCATGCCAGGACACACACATCTCCCCGCTGCACCAGAGAAGTTGACCAAGATATTCAGGTGTAACTGCAAGACAGGGTGCAGCGCCAGTAGATGCGACTGCATGACTATTCCCATTGACTGCACATGGGTATGTGGAGTGTGTAAAGGTCTAAGTTGTGGAAATTCATCTTGGCTGGAGATAATGACAGCAGTGCTGCTGAGTGATGTTGCCTGAAATTTCACGAAGAACACTAGCCAAGTTATAGTTGTGGTCCACTAATTTGAGGAAGGACATTCTTGCTATTGAGGGAGTGCAGCATTGGTTTACAAGGTTAATTCCCGGGATGGCGGGACTGTCATATGCTGAGAGAATGGAGCGGCTGGGCTTGTACACTCTGGAGTTTAGAAGGATGAGAAGGGATCTCATTGAAACATACAAGATTGTTAAGAGCTTGGACACGCGAGTGGCAGGAAACGTGTTCCCGATGTTGGGGGAGTCCAGAACCAGGGGCCACAGTTGAAGAATAAGGAGTAAGCCATTTAGAACGGAGACAAGGAAACACTTGTTCTCACAGAGAGTGGAGAGTCTGTGGAATTCTCTGCCTCGGAGGGCTGTGGAGGCAGGTTCTCTGGATGCTTTCAAGAGAGAGCTAGATAGGGCTCTTAAAAATAGCGGAGTCAGGGGATATGGGGAGAAGACAGGAACGGGGTACTGATTGGGGATGATCAGCCATGATCACATTGAATGGCTCGAAGGGCCGAATGGCCTACTCCTGCACCTATTGTCTATAAAACGAATGTAAAATATGGCCATTCTCATCTTGATTGGGTGACACCACCTTAAATATTCCAGGTATTGCTGGACTATAGGTTCTTGCTGCTTTATACAATCTTTCATGCTTGCTTTCTTATGGCTTTATGTTTGGATGCCATTTTTTGTATCAGACACACAGAATCAAATATATACATTTTTATTTTCTCTGAAAAAGGTAAATCATGCAAAATGAATTATTAACCTGTTAACATATTAACCTGTGAATATGTAACATGTTCATATGTAATGTTCACAATTTTCACAGAAGTCATGGTTTTGGATACTTGAATTGCTGCATATATTACAAATGACACAGGAAGTTATGAATTCCTGTAATGGCAGAACTAATTTGCATATCATGCAAATAACATTGATACTGTTAATCTGAGAAAATGTCCATCAGGTTCACTCACAACGGAAACATGGGGTTTGACCTGATTTTTTCCCCCATCAGGTTGTTACATGCAAAGTCATAGCAACATTTTGAATTATCTGTTATGGCTGATTTGCATAATATGCAAATTATGTTCAAAATATTGATTCGCCAATGTGTCTGACCATGAAAACATGGGTTTGGATGCTTCATTTGTTTCAATCGGCCTAAAAGTTAGATGCAAATTATAGTGAATTTTCTCTGATGGTGGAAGCTAATTTGCATATTATGCAAATGACACCACTTTCCAATGCTAGGATTTTTTGTCTGGTGTTTAGGGGACCAAACTGCAGTAAAATAAATTATTTTGCAATTAGTGGTGGGTGAAGGTACTGCTTTAATTGGACTACAGGGACTGTGATGTATATGTAATGTAAATGCCAGCGCCCCTTGAGGCCAAAAGCAGAGGCTGGCAAATGTGCCCGTGCCTCATGACTGAGGTCAGGTGACCTTCTAGAAGTTGCCGTTGGTTGTTCAGATTAAATCTTTCTTACAAGATGGCGGACGTGTATACATCGCGCTAGTCACAACAGGGTCTTACAGTGGACATTACATGGTGTCAGAAGAAAAAGACTAAAGAAAAAGAATGGTAGGACTCAAGCCACCGGGACCACTCTCCATGCAAGGGAACTCGTCCAAGAATGATAAGGACTGGATAAGGACATTCCAGCTGTACGAGGCGGCAACAGAACTGACGAGTAAGCCAGAAAAGATTTAGTGTGCAACATTCCTCTATGTAGCCGGGCCGGCAGCTCAGGAGATTTATGAGACCTTTCGGTTCGCCCCGGAGGAGTGTGACAATATACAACCGCTGAAGAATAAGTTTCAGACATACTGTGAACCAAAAAAGAACTTAACTGTCACAAGATACATCTTTAATACACGTAATCAGCGGCAAAGGGAGACCTTCTCCAGCTACCTGACTGCAGTGAAGTCTTTATCTAATGATTGCGAGTTTGACATTATCCATGACTCGTTGCTGCGAGACAGAATCGTCTGCGGCATCAGCAGCCAGCCGCTCCGGGAAAAACTACTACAATGCCATGAGTTAACACTGGAAAAATGCAGTGACATGTGTCTGATAGCTGAAGCAGCAGCCGAACAAATGAAGCAGATTGCCCCAACCGCCATCGACACCGAAGAGACAGTTGATTACGTGAAACGGGACAGCGCCAGTTGGCCATGGGGCCGAGGCAGGGATTCGCGACCCAGACAACCATAGAAAGAAATCCGTGATTCTGGTAAGGATACCGTCTGCTGGTCATGCACCCGCGGGCATAAAGGCTACTGCCCTGCTCAGGACATGAGATGTCACACCTGCAGAGAGATTGGACATCTTTCCAGATCCTCCGGTAAATAGAGCGCCCAACAGCCGCCCACGTCCCCGACAACATGACCGGCTAATCAGACAAAAGGCCGGGGGCTGGAGCCGTGACGTCCGCGACATCGAGTTCCAGATGAACGCTTCACCGCTGCCTGAGCCAGTGGACGACGACGTAGATGTCTTCTACATTGACGCCGTTATAGAGTCGACACATGAAAGGGGACAGATGTGCAGCATCAACAATGTGAACATTGAGTTCAAACTTGACTCTGGCGCTCAAGTCGACATCCTGCCAGAGCACTTGTTCAGAAAGACTGGTCTTGCCTTACTGAACACGAACGTAACACTGAGGTCATTCTCTGGACATACAATGAAGCCTGTGGGGCAGGCAAAGGGGAATGTCAAAGTAGGTAAGAAGGAAGATCGAAGGTACACAAAATTCGATCTTCCAGCATCTGCCGTTCCTTCTTGAACACTTTGTCTACTCCACTGCGATATCTCCTCAAGGTATGCCTACTTTGAAGAAGTTCTCCTCCTCTCTCCGGAGACAGTTTCACAACCTCCTCTCTAACTGCACACCCTCTGTGATCCCCCCTGCCCTCCAACTGTACCTTGTGTCCGGATGGCATTAACATTGAATTCTCCCAATTTTGCTAGCCCTTGCTGTCTCCTCCCCTTCCTTAACCCTCTAGCTGTCTCCTCCCACCCTCCCATCCGCCCGCCCTCGGGCTCCTCCTCCTCCTCCCCTTTTCCTTCCTTCTCCCCCCCACCCCCATCTGTCTGAAGAAGGGTTTCGGCCCGAAACGTCGCCTATTTCCTTCGCTCCATAGATGCTGCTGCACCCGCTGAGTTTCTCCAGCAATTTTGTGTACCTTAGGTAAGAAGGAATATAGGTTTGTCTTTCAAATAGTGAGGAGGAATGTGAAACCCATATTTGGGAAACTAACGTGTGAAAAGTTAGGGCTTCTTGTGCGAAAAGAAGCGGTTGATGGCGTGAGTGCGAGCTCATCATACACTGCGAGGATCATTGAGGAAAATCGCAAGCTTTTCCAAGGGCTGGGAAGGCTAAAAATACATGAGTACAACATAGCGCTGCAAGAGAACGTGCAACCTAAGCAAAACCCGCCCCGCACTATCCCTTATAAGATCAGGGATAAGGTCAAAGCCGAATTAGAGCGCATTGAAAGCTTGGGAGTCATAAAGCCCGTGAGCGAACCGACAGATTGGGTGAATTCAATGACTGTGGTTAACAAACCTAATGGCGAAGTCCGCATATGCCTTGACCCACGTGACCTCAATGTGGCCATTCGCTGGGAACATTTACCGATGCCGACATTCGAGAACATTGCAGGCAGAATGGTTCTCGAAGTTTGACGCTACAAGTGGGTACTGGCAGTTCCCACTGAGCAATGGCAGCTCGCGTCTGACCACATTTAATACTCCCTTTAGGAGATACCGATACCTCGTGCTTCCATTTGGAATCTCATCCGCAAGTGAGATTTGGCAGCGGGCGATGCAGGAAGAGTTTGGCGATTTAGAATGGGTGGAGATAGTCGTTGATGACATTCTCGTTTGGGATGTGAACGCAGCACAACATGATGCAAGGGTGAAAGCCCTACTCGAACGGGTGAAAGAATCCGGCCTAAAGCTCAATCCCTGAAAGTCGGTAACGAGATTGAATATGTGGGACACGTCATCTCGCAAGCAGGCGTGTCACCAAGCCCATCTCGTGTCAGCAGCATGCTACAAATGCCATACCCGACAAACAAGGCTGAAGTGCAAACGTTCTTGGGGATGATGACACACATGGCCAAGTTTATTCCAATCCTTTCGGAGATCACCGCCCCACTTAGACAGCTAACAGAAAAGGGAGTAGCGTGGCATTTTGAGCAGAAGCACAGACAGGCAGTAGACCAGCTGAAGTCTCTACTCACATCGCCACCCGTGCTCAAACTGTACGATGTGAACGCGCCCGTTTCAATTGCCACAGACGCTTCCAACAGCGGATTTGGAGCGGTCCTGATGCAAGACGAGAGACCTGTTGCCTACGCATCACGATGTGTGAACGCGGCCCGGCGCAACTATAGAGAAGGAGCTGTGCTCCATATTGTACGCATGCAGAAAGTTTCATGACTTCATTGTTGGTCAGCGCAGTCCTTACTGACCACAAGCCATTAGTAGGTTTGCTCGACAAGCCACTACACAAACTAAGCCCCAGACTCCAGCGCATGCGAATGCACCTGCTACGGTACAACCTGGAAATACGGTGGAAGCCGGGACGGTAAATGTTTGTCCCCGATGCCCTGAGTCGGCTGCCCGGTGCACACGCCTGCGGGAAGAGTACACCGCCCTGCCGAACGTGATACATGCTGTAGAAGCTATCCTACACGTCAGACGAGCGCCTTGCGCAGTTCAAAGCTGAAACAAAACAAGATCGAACCCTAACACTGTTGTGCGAATATATAAGAAAGGGTTGGCCTAGTAACAGGCGTGATTTGCCCTCGGACTTGACTCCGTTTCAAACATTCCATGACGAGCTGGTTGAAGTCGATGGATTAGTCTTGAGGGAAAACTGAATCGTAGTCCCCCAAAGCATGCGGAGGCAGATGCTGTACGCGCTACATGAATCGCATCTGGGAGTAGTGAAACTTAAACAACGAGCCCGCAATTTATTTATGTTGCCTGGAATGAATGCACAGATTGAGGACACAGTGGGAACTCGCTCGATATGCGTAGTTTTGGTCTCCTAATCTGAGGAAGGACATTCTTGCCATAGAGGGAGTACAGAGAAGGTTCACCAATGGGATGGCAGGACTTTCATATGAAGACTGGATAGACTTGGCTTGTACTCGCTAGAATTTAGAAGATTGAGGGGGGATCTTATAGAAACTTACAAAATTCTTAATAGGTTGGACAGGCTAGATGCAGGAAGATTGTTCCCGATGTTGGGGAGGTCCAGAACAAGGGGTCACAGTTTGAGGATAAGGGGGAAGTATTTTAGGACCGAGATGAGAAAAACATTTTTCACACAGAGAGTGGTGAATCTGTGGAATTCTCTGCCACAGAGGGTGGCTGAGGCCAGTTCATTGGCTATATTTAAGAGGAAGTTAGATGTGGCTCTTGTGGCTAAAGGGATCAGGGGGTATGGAGAGAAGGCAGGTACAGGATACTGAGTTGGATGATCAGTCATGATCATATTGAATGGCGGTGCAGGCTCGAAGGGCCGAATGACCTACTCCTGCACCTATTTTCTATGTTTCTATGCCAGGCGACCAGGAAAGCACAAGCAAGCGAGCCGCTACAACCACACTTCATCCCCAGTAGACCTTGCTTTAAGGTCGGCGTAGACATCTTCCATCTGGATGGAGATGACCATTTGCTTGTAGTAGACTTTTACTCAAAGTACCCAAAAATAGCGCGACTGGCAGACATGATGTCACACTCGGAATGGTATTCCTGACTTGGTGATGACAGACAACGCAAGACAATTTGACTGTGCTAAGTTTCGCAGGTTCCAGGATGACTGGGAATTTGCCCATGTCACCTCAAGTCCTATATATCCACAGAGCAACGGGCAGATAGAGCGCTGTGTACAAACTATATAAAGTATCATGAGAAGAGCCAAACACAGCGGCCATGACCCGATGTACGCCATCCTCGAATACCGCAACACCATCCTTGATGGGACAGGCGGCTATGCCCCCTCACAGTGACTGAGCAGTAGACTGTTAAGATGCAATTTGCCATCGCCTCTATCGCTCTTACTGCCACATCATGTCCCTCCCACGGGACCACAACTGGCCGTCCGGCAAGACAAACAGGCAGCATACTTCAATGAGAAGGCGAGCGCCGAGCCGCGCCTGGAACAACAGGTGTGGTTTCGTGCCAAACCACCCGAGTGGCAACGTGGCCGGATTGCAAGAGAAAACCTGTCCCCTCGGAGCGACGTCATCTCTACACCGAGTGGTACTGAGTTCCGCAGACACAGGAAGGACATACGACCTGCGCACGAAGCAGCTGAGCCATGCCCTGGCAACACGCAGCAGACATGTGTGAACACTCCCCCACAAGGAGGAGCTCCTCTCCCAGAAGGAGCTAGTCTCCCAGACTCAAGAGAACTATCACAGGCCGCATCACGTTTCTGTGGTGGGGGAATCGGCTCAAAGCGAGCCAAGCCACACTCGCACACAACAGAAATACAACACAGAACGAGTTGGAAATATGACTTGCACGAGAAGTGGCCGATGGTCAAAACCCCCAACTCGACTAGTTATGTAAAATAGTTGGGCAATTATTTTATAGTTTTGTAGTATGAAGAGCAATGTGTTATTTGTGGTACTTTATCCACATTAAATTGATTAAAGGTTCAAGATATTAGTGTTGAGCCCAACGTTGAAGGGGGAGATGTGATGTAATTAAAGTGAAGGGGGAGATGTGATGTACATGTAATATAAATGCCTGCGCCCCTTGAGGCCAAAAGCAGGAGCTGGCAAATGTGCCTGCGCCTCGTGACTGAGGTCATGTGACCTTCTAGAAGTTTCCGTCGGTTGTTCAGATTAAGTCTTTCTTACAAGATGGCGGACGTGTATTCATCGTGCTAGTCACAACAGGGTGTAACAGCAGACATTACAGGGACAATTTACAATGATACCAAGCCTATTAACCTACAATCCTGTACGTCTTTGGAGTATGGGAGGAAACCAGTGATCCCAGAGAAAACCCATGTGGTCACACGGAGAATGTACAAACTCCATACAGACAGTATCTGTAGTCAGGATCGAACCTGGGTCTCTGGCGTCCCAAGGCAGCAACTCTACTGCTGTGCCACCCATTGCACCATTGTGCCAACGTGTGTACCAGCAGTGATATCAATAATATTTTCATTTTATTATTGATTCCAATTTAAAATATGTTGTAAGTGTTAGGAGCAGATAGAGCATTCAGCCTATCAAGTAAATAGAAATACAGAGAAATATGTAATTCATAAAATTGGTGGCAATTTAAGCCTTGTTTATTTTTATTCAGTCATAGGGTGAATGTCCGGCACTATTGCCTGTCAACCTGCTGTGTTTCAGAACAAGGGATCACAGTTTAAGGATACGGGGAAATCTTTTAGGACCGAGATGAGAAAAACATTTTTCACACAGAGAGTGGTGAATCTCTGGAATTCTCTGGCCTCTGGCACAGAAGGTAGTTGAGGCCAGTTCATTGGCTATATTTAAGAGGGAGTTAGATGTGGCCCTTGTGGCAAAACGGATCAGGGGGTATGGAGAGAAGGCAGGTACAGGATACTGAGTTGGATGATCAGCCATGATCATATTGAATGGCGGTGCAGACGCAAAGGGCCGAATGGCCTACTCCTGCACCTATTTTCTATGTTTCAGGTGAAATTCCCAGGTGTATGTCCCAGGCTACTAAAAGACTGTGCGGCTCAGCTGGCGGAGCCGCTCCAGACCATTTTCAACCTGAGCCTCCAGTCAGGGAGGGTACCAGGTCTGTGGAAAACATCATGTCTCGTGCCGGTTCCCAAAGCAGGGCGGCCGACCGAGATCAACGACTACAGACCGGTGGCCCTTACATCCCATATCATGAAAACAATGGAGCGGCTATTCATTCGTCTCCTGAGACCACAAGTCCAGCACGCACTCGACCCACTAGTTTGCATACCAGGAGAACATTGGGGTGGATGACGCAGTCCTCTACATGCTGCACCGGATCTACTCCTTTTTGGACAAACCCGGTGGCTATGTGAGGATTATGTTCTTCGACTTCTCAAGTGCGTTCAACACCATCCAACCCCTGATTCTGAATGACAAGCTTAAGAAGATGGGGTGGATTCCACATTTATCTCCTGGATAACGACTACCTGACGGGTCGACCACAGTTTGTCAAGCTGGGGGACAGTGTCTCTGGCACAGTGGTGTGCAATGTTGGAGCCCCACAGGGAACGGTTCTGGCCCCGTTCCTCTTCACCCTGTATACAGCAGACTTTAACTATAAGTCTGACACATGCCACGTACAGAAATATTCAGATGATACAGCGATTGTGGCATGTGTAAGGAACGGGCAGGAGGAGGAATACAGGAACTTGACCAGTTCCTTTTGTGCCTGGAGTGAAGAGAACTGTCTCATCCTGAACACAACTAAGACTAAAGAGATGGTGGTTAACTTTGGCAGGTACAAGCTCCCCCTTCAGCCGGTCAACGCTGCAGGGGCTGACATTGAGGTGGTGCAGACATATAAATACCTTGGAGTGCACCTTGACAACAAACTTGACTGGTCTGTCAACTCTGACTCCCTCTACAAAAAAGGCCAGAGCAGACTCTTTTTCCTCAGAAGGCTCAAATCCTTCAATGTGTGTAATGATATGCTGCACATGTTTTACAACACTGTGGTTGCAAGTGTTATTTTCTACGCTGTTGTCTGCTGGGGCAACAGCATTAGTGCAAAAATGAGGCACAAGTCATCCTGAAAAACCCCGGGCATCCCCTCCATGTAATTCTGGAGAGTCAAAAGAGCACTCGGAACAACAACCGGCTCCTCTCCCTGCCCTGTAGAACGGAGAGGTTCAGGAGATCCTTCACCCCTGCAGCCTTTAGATTTTATAATTCGGACCGCTAGGCTGTAGGGGGATGCATTTTGCAATTTTTAATTTTTATTTGTTAATTATTGGTCTTTTTAAGTATTTATTGCTCTCAGGTAGTGTCCACATTGTATTCTATGTATTTTCTGTCAGCGTTCGTTTTGAATCTGTGGGTTTGTTGGTTGGGGGCTTCTGGACATCTGAATTTCCCTGAGGGGATCAATAAAGTATTTATTATTATTATTATTATTATTATTATTAAATTCATGTTTACTTAAAAAAACCAAGTCTGATCTTTGACTAAGTATTTGTGTAGCTATCATTAAACGTGACCAGGTTTCAGGTGTATTTTGGGACAAGGGTTTTATTTTGGCAGATGAGTTGAACAGGTACTTTGGATCTGTCTTCACTAAGGAGGACACAAACAATCTTCCTGATATAGTAGTGGCCAGAGGATCTGGGGTGACAGAGGAACTGAAGGAAATCCACATTAGGCAGGAAATGGTGTTGGATAGACTGATGGTACTGAAGGCTGATAAATCCCCAGGGTCTGATGGTCTGCATCCCAGGGTACTTAAGTGGCTCTAGAAATCGTGGATGCATTGGTGATAATTTTTCAATATTCTACAGACTCATGATCAGTTCCTGTGAATTGGAGGGTAGCTAATGTTATCCCACTTTTTAAGAAAGGCGGCAGAGAGAAAACCGGGAATTATAGACCAGTTAGCCTGACATCGGTGGTGGGGAAGATGCTGGAGTCAATTATAAAAGATGAGATAGCCGAACATTTGGATAGCAGTAACAGGATTGGTCCGAGTCAGCATGGATTTACGAAGGGGAAATCATGCTTGACTAATCTTCTAGACTTTTTTGAAGATGTAACTAGGAAAATGGACAAGGGAGAGCCAGTGGATGTAGTGTACCTGGACTTTCAGAAAGCATTTGATAAGATCCCAAAAAGGAGATTAGTGGCACATGGTATTGGGGGTAGTGCTGACATGGATAGAGAAGTGGTTGGCAGACAGGAAACAAAGAGTAGGGATTAACGGGTCCCTTTCAGAATGGCAGGCAGTGACTAGTGGGGTACCACAAGGCTCGGTGCTGGGACCGCAGCTATTTACAATATACATCAATGATTTGGATGAATGGATTCAAAGTAACATTAGCAAATTTGCAGATGACACAAAGCTGGGTGGCAGTGGAAATTCTGAGGAGGATGCTATGAGAATGCAGGGTGACTTGGACAGGTTGGGGGAGTTGGCAGGTGCATGGCAGATGAAGTTTAATGCGGATAAATGTGAGGTTATCCACTTTGGTAGCAAAAACAGGAAGGCAGATTACTATCTAAATGCCGTCAAGTTGGGAAAAGGGGAAGTACAACAGGATCTGGGGGTCCTTGTACATCAGTCTATGAAAGTAATGCCCCTGTCCCACTTAGGAAACCTGAACGGAAACCTCTGGAGACTTTGCGCCCCACCCAAGGTTTCCATGCGGTTCCCGGAGGTTTTTGTTAGTCTCCCTAATGATCGAAAGTGGTTTCCGCTTCTTCTATGTTCTGGCGATTATTTAAAAAAATTCAAAACCGGCCGCGACTAAAAATAGGTTGCCGTTTTAAAAATCTGTAATTTTTTAGTCGAAGCCGGTTGCGATGCTAGTTGAAGGTGGTTGCCGGAGGTTGCAGGCAGTGGAAGGTAAGACATCCCTGGGTGAAAAAAATGTCTTACCTTCCACTGTTCTTCAGACTGAAGATGTTTCATATGGAATCAAGAGATATGGGTTGAAAGCAGGAACGGGGTACTGATTGGGGATGATCAGCCATGATCATATTGAATGGCAGTGCTGGCTCAAAGGGCCGAATGGCCAACTCCTGCACCTATTGTCTATGTTTCTATGTTTATCTTAGGAATAAGACATTTTCATCTGTAGCCCCGCCCTCACTGTAGATAGGATTATCAAGAAGGCTTTGCTTTCAGTACATTGGCCTTCATCGGTCAGGATATTGAAGTTGGGATGTTATGTTACAGTTCTACAGTATTATGCTACAGTATTATGTTGTTTTGGATCCCTGATATAGGAAAGATGTTAAACTGGAAACAGTACAGAGAAGATTTAAACAACACCTCCAACAGACTGGTTAACGGACTGTGCCCCCTCCCCATATATCATACACCAACACATCTAACCTCGCCCATACTTTGACAGCTAGGCAACTGTCAAAGCAAAGCCACTGTTCGGTCTGAACGTCTGTTTTTATTTCAATTATTAGGCTTACTTTTAGAAATGGTAATTTTAATTTTTAAAGCTATATGTATTTATTCTGTTTTTATTAACTGCACTGACGGGAACTGATTGAGAAACAATGTTTTCGTTTCATCTGTGTATGTAAGTACTCAGTTAAAATTACATTAAAGTAAATACTGGATACTGAACATCATCTCTCTGAGCACCGGCTCCCCTCAGGGCTGCGTCCTGAGTCTACTACTGTTTACCCTGATGACCCACGACTGTTGTGCCAGGTTTAGTACAAACCACATCATGAAGTACGCAGATGACGCAACAGTGGTGGGCCTTATCCGGGACGACAATGAACTGGCTTACAGGGAGGAGGTGAAACAACTGGTGGACTGGTGCAACACGAACAATCTCATCCTGAATGTTGACAAAAAAAAGGAAGTCATCGTTGACTTCAGGAGGAACCGGCACAGTCACACACCACTTCACATTAATGACAGCGATGTGGAGTTGGTCAGTAGCACTAAGTTCCTGGGGGTGCAGATCACTGACAGTCTGACCTGGTCACAAAATATCGCATCACTAGTTAAGAGAGCGCAGCAGCGGTTGCACTTTCTGCGCCGGATGAGAAGAGCTCACCTCCCCCATCCCGTCCTCACCACTTTCTACAAGGGCACCATAAAGAGCATTTTGACCAGCTGCATCTCTGTCTGGTTTGGGGACTGCAAAGCCTCCGACTGGAAGTCCGTGCAGAGAGTGAGTGGTGAGGACGGCTGAAAAAATCATCAGGACTTCTCTTCCTTCAATCCGGTACATTGCGAGCAAACGTTGCTTGTCCCAGGCCAACAGTATTATAAAAGACCCCACACATCTCCATCATGGACTGTTCACTCTGCTGCCCTTGGGCAAAAGGTATCGCAGTATAAGGAACAGAACGGTCAGGTTTTACAACAGCTTCTTCCCCCGAGCCATCAGACTCTTGAATTCCATATAATGTGCCGCCACTATTATCTATTTTATCTTTTTATCTATTTTATCCTTTTGTTGTTTTATGTTGCACGGTGAGCCAGATGCAACAAAATTTCATTCAGACTTGCATTTATTGGTGTATTTTTGAATGACAATAAAGACTTTGATTGATTGATTGAGAAGATTTACGAGGATGTAGCCAGGACTTGAGGGCCTGAGCTGTAGGGAGAGGTTGGGCAGGCTGTGATTTTATTCCTTGAAGCACAGGAGTGATCTCATAGAGGTGTATATGATCATGAGGTGAACAGATAAGGTCGATGCAGAGTTTTTTGCCCAGAGTTGACAAATCGAGAACCAGAGGACATGGGCATGAGGTGAGAGGGAAAAGATTTAATAGGAACCTAAGGGGCAACATTTTCACTCAAAGGGTGGTGGGTGTATGGAATGAGCTGCTGGTGGAGGTAGTTGAGGCAGGTACTGTAACAACCTTTAAAGGACACTTAGACAGGTACATGGATAGGTAGGTTTAGAAGGCATATGGGCCAAATGCAGGTAGATGGGACTAGTGTAGATGGGACATCTTGGTCAGCATGGGCATGTTTGGTCAAAGTACCTGTTTCTATGATGTATGATAGACACAAAATGCTGGAGTAACTCAGCGGGACAGGCAGCATCTTTGGAGAGAGGGAATGGGTGACATTTCGAATGACGATCCTTCTTCAGTCTGAAGACTGAACCCGACAATCCTACTTGGGACAATTTTACATTGACGCCAGGCCAATTAACCAACAAACCTGCACGTCTTTGGAGTGTGGGAGCAAACCGAAGATCTTGGAGAAAACCCACACTTTCACAGGGAGAACCGTGCAAAACTCCATACCGACAGCACCCGTAGTCAGGATGGAACCCGGGTCACCGGCGCTGCAAGGCAGCAACTCTACCGATGCGCCACCATGGCGCCCATGTCAATTCTTCCTTTCGCCAGGGGTTGGACTTGGGAGCTGGAGGCAGATGGTGTTCAGAGGGTTATGGTGGACAGTCACTCTGTGTGCCCACTGCCATGTGCAACCAGCGATCCTGATTACTGAACAGAACAACATTGTAGAGGTTCTCTCCTCCTCTGTGGTAGCCATGTTCACTCTGACCCCAGGACACTGGGCTGTCTGCAAAGCCGTGCACTGTCATACTGAGCCACTGGGCCAGCTTCGGTTCTTCAAAGTACAGCCTGCGAGGAATGGAAAGGCAGTGATGAATGTCAGAATACGGCAACAATGCAGCTGAGGCAAAAAGAACTATCATTTCAAAATGGGCGGCACGGGTGGCGTTGTTGTCTCACAGCGTCCGAGACTCCCGCTGTACCTCCCCCCTCCCACTGCCGCCAGTTACCCAGCGAGCTACGGGAGGGGAGGGGAGAGAGGGAGCAGCTTGAAGGCGGCGCGAGTACCGGGGCCGTCCCCGCGTGTGGGGACGGGGTCTCTGCGGCTCCCCGGCCTGTGAACCCCCCCTCCTACACCTTGCTTCTTCTCTCCCGGCCTTGGGTTAAACTTTACCCCTCCCCACCCTCACTCGGTTATAGCGGACAAACGGCAATAACATAGACAATAGGTGCAGGAGGAGGCCATTCGGCCCTTCGAGCCAGCACCGTCATTCAATGTGATCATATAACCATATAACAATTACAGCACGGAAACAGGCCATCTCGACCCTTCTAGTCCGTGCCGAACACGTATTCTCCCCTAGTCCCATATACCTGCGCTCAGACCATAACCCTCCATTCCTTTCCCGTCCATATAACTATCCAATTTATTTTTAAATGATAAAAACGAACCTGCCTCCACCACCTTCACTGGAAGCTCATTCCACACAGCCACCACTCTCTGAGTAAAGAAGTTCGCCCTCATGTTACCCCTAAACTTCAGTCCCTTAATTCTCAAGTCATGTCCCCTTGTTTGAATCTTCCCTACTCTCAGTGGGAAAAGCTTATCCACGTCAACTCTGTCTATCCCTCTCATCATTTTAAAGACCTATATCAAGTCCCCCCTTAACCTTCTGCGCTCCAAAGAATAAAGCCCTAACTTGTTCAACCTTTCTCTGTAACTTAGTTGCTGAAACCCAGGCAACATTCTAGTAAATCTCCTCTGTACTCTCTCTATTTTGTTGACATCCTTCCTATAATTAGGCGACCAAAATTGTACACCATACTCCAGAATTGGCCTCACCAATGCCTTGTACAATTTTAACATTACATCCCAACTTCTATACTCAATGCTCTGATTTATAAAGGCCAGCACACCAAAAGCTTTCTTTACCACCCTATCTACATGAGATTCCACTTTCAGGGAACTGTGCAGTTATTCCCAGATCCCTCTGTTCACCTGCATTCTTCAATTCCCTACCATTTACCATGTACGTCCTATTTTGATTTGTCCTGCCAAGATGTAGCACCTCACATTTATCAGCATTAAACTCCATCTGCCATCTTTCAGCCCACTCTACCAACTGGCATAAATCTCTCTGTAGACTTTGAAAATCTACTTCATTATCCACAACCCCACCTATCTTAGTATCATCTGCATACTTACTAATCCAATTTACCACACCATCATCCAGATCATTGATGTACATGACAAACAACAGTGGACCCAACACAGATCCCTGTGGCACCCCACTAGTCACAGGCCTCCAACCTGACAAACATCCATCCACCATTACTCTCTGGCATCTCCCATTCAGCCACTGTTGAATCCATCTTGCTACTCCACCATTAATTCCCAACCAATGAACCTTCTTAACCAATCTTCCATGAGGAACCTTGTCAAAGGCCTTACTGAAGTCCATATAGACAACATCCACTGCTTTACCCTCGTCAATTTCCCTAGTAACCTCTTCAAAAAATTCAAGAAGATTAGTCAAACATGACCTTCCAGGCACAAATCCATGTTGACTGTTCCTAATCAGACCCTGTTTATCCAGATGCTTATATATATTATCTCTAAGTATCCTTTCCATTAATTTGCCCACCACTGACGTCAAATTAACAGGTCTATAATTGCTAGGTTTACTCTTAGACCCCCTTTTAAACAATGGAACAACATGCGCAGTACGCCAATCCTCCGGTACTATTCCCGTTTCTAATGACATTTGAAATATTTCTGACATAGCCCCTGCTATTTCTACACTAACTTCCCTTAATGTCCTAGGGAATATCCTGTCCGGACCTGGAGACTTATCCACTTTTATATTTCTCAAAAGTGTCAGTACTTCCTCTTCTTTGAATCTCATAGTTTCCATAGCTACTCTACTTGTTTCCCTTACCTCACATAATTCAATATCCTTCTCCTTGGTGAATACCGAAGAAAATAAATTGTTCAATATCTCCCCCATCTCTTTTGGCTCTGCAGATAGCTGTCCACTCTGACTCTCTAATGGACCAATTTTATCTCTCGTTATCCTTTTGCTATTAATATAGCTGTAGAAACCCTTTGGATTTACTTTCACCTTACTTGCCAAAGCAACCTCATATCTTCTTTTAGCTTTTCTAATTTCTTTCTTAAGATTAGTTTTACATTCTTTATACTCCTCAGGCACCTCATTTACTCCATGCTGCCTATAATTATTGTAGATCTCTCTTTTTCCGAACCAAGTATCCAATTTCCCTTGAAAACCAGGGCTCTTTCCAATTTTTACTATTTCCTTTCAACCGAACAGGGACATAAAGATTCTGTACTCTTAAAATTTCACCTTTGAATGTACTCCATTTCTCTTCCACATCTTTCCCATAAAACAAACTGTCCCAATTTACTCCTTTTAAATCTTTTCGCATCTCCTCAAAGTTAGCCTTTCTCCAATCAAAAATCTCAACCCTAGGTCCAGTTCTGACCCTCTCCATAATTATATTGAAACTAATGGTATTGTGATCACTGGTCCCGAACTGTTCCCCAACGCATACCTCTGCCACCTGACCCGTCTCATTTCCTAACAGGAGGTCCAGCACCGCCCCTTCTCTAGTACGTACTTCTATGTATTGCTGCAAAAAACTTTCCTGCACACATTTTACAAACTCCAACCCATCCAGCCCATTTACAGAATGTGTTTCCCAGTCGATGTGTGGAAAATTGAAATCTCCCACAATCACTACCTTGTGCTTACTACTAATATCTGCAATCTCCTTACATATTTGCTCTTCCAATTCTCGCTCCCCATTTGGCGGTCTATAATACACCCCTATAAGTGTTGCTACCCCTTTCCCATTTCTCAGTTCCACCCAAATAGCCTCCCTAGACGAGCCCTCTAATCTATCCTGCCAAAGCACTGCTGTAATATCTTCCCTGATAAGCAATGCAACACCTCCACCTCTTGCGCCTCCAATTCTATCACACCTGAAGCAACGAAATCCTGGAATATTTAGTTTCCAATCACAGCCCTCCTGCAACCATGTTTCACTGATCGCCACAACATCATACTTCCAGGTGTCAATCCAGGCTCTAAATTCATCCACCTTTCTTACAATGCTCCTAGCATTAAAATATACACATTTAAGAAACCCACCCTCTCTTATTCTCTGTTTATTGTCTTTTTCTTCTCTCTCCCCTACATTTTGGGTCAGAGTGCTACCATTCTCTGCCTCCTGCCTCACACACTGACTGCTAGCTTTCCCAATTTGAGTCCCTCCCCCCAACCATACTAGTTTAAAGTCTCCCCAGTAGCCTTTGCAAATCTCCCCGCCAGGATATTGGTCCCCCTCGAGTTCAAGTGCAACCCGTCCTTTCTGTACAGGTCGCACCTTCCCCAAAAGAGGTCCCAATGATCCAGAAACTTGAATCCATACCCACTGCACCAGTCCCTCATCCACTCATTTATCCTCCACCTCGCTCCATTCCTACTCTCACTGTCGCGTGGCACAGGCAGTAATCCTGAGATTGTTACCTTTGCAGTCCTTCTCCTTAACTCTCTACCTAACTCCCTAAATTCTTCTTTCAGGACCTCTTCTCTTTTTTTACCTATGTCGTTGGTACCTATATGTACCACAACCTCAGGCTCCTCTCCCTCCCATTTCAGGATTTCTTGGACACGTTCAGACACATCCCTGATCCTGGCACCAGGGAGGCAAACTACCATCCGGGTCTCCTGTCTGCGTCCACAGAATCGCCTATCCGACCCCCTGACTATAGAGTCCCCTATTACTATTGCCCTCTTCTTCTTTTCCTTACCCTTCTGAGCAACAGGACCGGTCTTTGTGCCAGAGGCCCGGCCGCTGTCGCTGCCCCCAGGTAGGCTGTCTCCCCCACCCTTACTCAAACATGAGTACTTATTTTCAAGGTGTACAGGCACCGGGGTACTCACCAGTCCCTGCCTCTGCCCGTTGCCCTTCCTAACTGTGACCCAGTTTTCTGTCTCCCGTGGTCTGTCTCCCGTGATCATGGCTGATCATCCACAATCAGTACCCCGTTCCTGCCTTCTCCCCATATCCTTTGATTCCAGACAGCATCCACCCCCTCCGTGATCTGTTATTGCGAGGGTTTACTGTTGATTAGAGACACAGCAAGGAAACAGGCCCTTCGGCCCACCGAATCCGCGCTGACCATCCACCCACCCGTTCACACTAGTTCTGTGTTTTCATATTTCCTCATCCACTCCCTACACATTAGGAGCAATTTACAGAGGCCAAGTAACCTACAAATCCGCACGACTTTGGGAAGTGGGAGGAAACCGGAGCACTCGGAGGAAACCCATGTGATCACAATGAGAACGTGCAAACTCCACACACAGACAGCATCCGAGGTCAGGATCGAACCCGAGTCCCTGGCGCTGTCAGATAGCGGCTCTTCCAGCTGCACCACTAAAAAGCAGAGAAGAGGGAGAGAGGTTTATGGAGGGAGTTGCGGCGCTGAGGTACATTGAAGGCTAGAACGTGAGGGATGCCCGTGTGCTGACAGATACTCCAGCTGATTCTACAGCAACAGAAGGCTGATTTTCTGCTCCAAGTACAAAGAGGGCAGCGGTAACGTTGCTGCTTTACTGCGCCAGAGAGCCCAGTTCCATCCTTACTGTCTGTACGGAGTTTGCACGTTCCCCCCATGACCACAAGGGTTTTCTCCGGGTGCTCCAGTTCCTTCCCACACTCCAAAGACGTGCAGGTTTGTAGGCTCATTGACTTTGGTAAAAATTGTAAATTGTTCCTAGTGCGTGTAGGATGGTGTTAGTGTGCGAGGTGATCGCTGTTTACCGTGGGCCGAAGGGTCAGTTTCCGCACTGTATCTCTAAACTAAACTAAACTCAGCAGCATTTACAACATGCTTACCGCAGCTGGTCCAATAAGCGATTTATTCCTTCCGGAATGATAAAGCCGGTAATGGTACATAGACATGCCTTATCCACCACGGTGTTGGGTTCAGGGCAACAGTACGTAGACAGGAAGCTGTCTGCCTGATTATTGCTACGAGAAATAGAGATTGATTGAAACACATTTCTTCCTTACCGCTCTTTAAACAATTATTTTACAGAGACACTAAGTAACCCAAGGATGTTGTCAATTTGCAAGATGCACAGGGCTGACTGCGACTGTCATGTATTCCACTCCCTTCCAGACCATGCAGCAAAGATTGCAGATAGAAATAAAATGGAATTAGGAGAGAACATACAGAATGCTGGAGTAAATCAACGGGTCAGGCAGCATCACTGGACAAACTCACACAGACCAACATGTCCCGTCTACACTAGTCCCACCTGCCTGCATTTGGCCCATATCCCTCTAAACCTGTCCTATCCATGTACCTGTCCAAATAGTGACTTTGGGGCCTGGAGCGGGGCTGTACATCGCCCGGCGCGGCCTTAAATGGCCGTGGGACTTACCATCGCCCGCCTGAGGCTTCGACATCGGGAGAGAAATGGTGCAGTGGAGAGAAAAGACTTTGCCTTCCATCAGTGAGGAGGAGATTCACTGTGATGGATGTTTGTGTAAATTGAATTGTTTGTGTCTTGTAGGATTGTTTTGTTTGTATGTGGAAATGGAATAAATATTGAATTGAATTGAATTGAATGTTGCAATAGTACCTGCCTCAACTACCTCCTCTGACAGCTCGTTCCATACACCCACCACGCTTTGTGTTAAAAATTACATCTAAGGTTCCTGTTAAATAGACAATAGGGGCAGGGATAGGCCATTCGGCCCCTGGTTCTGGACTCCCCCAACATCGGGAACATGTGCCCTGCCTCTAGCGTGTCCGCTCTCTCCATCCCTCCCCCATCCTAGTTCTCCAACCAATCTGCCTGTCCTCCTGATTAATTTTAGTTTGTTTGCCTCATTGTCACCTTCCCCATAGCCAATAATGAACCACTCTACATTTCCTTGATCATCGGCTGCTTTGATCTATTGTTTTCACACCCTTCCATATCTCTAGTCTCCCCCACCCCTGACTCTCAGTCTGAAGAAGGGTCTCGACCCGAAACGTCACCCATTCCTTCTCTCCAGAGATGCTGCCTGACCCGCTGAGTTACTCCAGCATTTTGTGTCAATCTTCCGACAATGAAACACTCTTGACTCAGTTTAGTTTATTGTCACGTGTACTGAGGTACAGTGAAAAGCTTTTGTTGCATGCTATCTAGTGAGCGGAAAGACAATATATAATATGAGGCTCTATAAGGCACTGGTTGGGCCACATTTGGACTACTGTGAGCAAATCTGGGCTCCATATCTGAGGAAGGATGTGCCGGCTCTGGAGAGGGTCCAGATGAGGTTTACAGGAATGATCCCAGGAATGAGTGGGTTAACATATGATGAGCGTTTGACAGCACTGGGCCTGTAGTCGCTGGAGTTTAGAAGGTTGAGGGACGACCTCATTGAAACTTACAGAATAATGAAAGACATAGATAGAGTGGATGTGGAAAGAATGTTTCCACTGGTGGGAGAGTCTAGGACCAGTGGTCACAGCCTCAGAGTTAAAGGGCGCTCTTTTAGAAAGGAGGAACTTCTGTAGTCAGAGGGTAGTTAATCTGTGGAACTCATTGCCACAGGGCGAAGTCAGGGGATATGGGGAAAAGGCAGGAACGGGGTACTGATTGGGGATGATCAGCCATGATCACATTAAATGGCGGTGCTGGCTCGAAGGGCCGAATGGCCTACTCCTGCACCTACTGTCTATTGTCACAGTGGGCTGTGGAGGCCAAGTCAGTGGATATTTTTAAGGCAGGGATAGACAAATTCTTGATCAGAACGGGTGTCAAGGATTATGGGGAGAAGGCATGAAAATGGAATTAGGAGGCAGAGATCAGCCATGATTAAATGGAGGAGTGGACTTGATGGGCCGAATGGCCTAATTCTACCCCTATAACTCGTGAACTTGTGAACAATACAATGAGTCTCTAGAGTTCTACAGCTTGCTACTCACCAGTCAATGTCGCAGAAGACTGCACCCAGCCAATCCAGGAACTCGAGTGAGTTGCATGATTCACAGTCTTTCCCATCCAGTTCACTGCTGAGTAGCACAGGACAGGGTGTTCCATTCAATATACGGGTTGACAGCTTGGGCTGGTAAGCCTGGCACTGGTACTGGGTGAAGTAAGATGCCAACGACTCCTCTCTTCCACCTGCTTGCAATGTCGGAAAAATATTATTACAACTGCTCATGATGTTATCGCAGCAAAAACAGACACGGGCAACAGTGAACGGACAAGAGCATAGTGGTAGTTACTGCCTCACAGCGCCAGAAACATAGAAAATAGGTGCAGGTCCAATGTTTGCATGCTGAAGGATTGTGTTTCGTTCAATTTAGAGATACAGTGTGGAAACATAAAAACATAGAAAATAGGTGCAGGAGCAGGCCATTCTGCCCTTCGAGCCAGCACCACCATTCAATATGATCGTGGCTGATCATCTAAAATCAGTACCCTGTTCCTGCTTTTCCCCCATATCATAGAAACATAGAAAATAGGTGCAGGAGTAGGCCATTCGGCCCCGCGGTCCTGCACCGCCATTCGATATGATCATGGCTGATCATCCAACTCAGTATCCTGTACCTGCCTTCTCTCCATACCCCCTGATCCCTTTAGCCACAAGGGCCACATCTAACTCCCTCTTAAATATAGCCAATGAACTGGCCTCAACTACCTTCTGTGGCAGAGAATTCCAGAGATTCACCACTCTTTTGTCTTTTCTTCTCTGACCTTTGTCCAACCATCTGCCAGTCACAGACAGCACCGGAGGTCGGGATTGAACCGGGTGCTGTGTGTGATATAGGGATCACTAGTATCCACCTCTCGCTTGCCAGGTTCAGTCAGCCCCCCCCATCTCCTTTTAGCTTTCTCCCCCTCTTCTACATAAGGTCATGTGGAACAGGAGTAGAATTAGGCCATTCAGCCCATTGTCTACTCCGCCATTCAATCATGACTGATCTATCTCTCCATCCTAACCCCATTCTCCTGCCTTCTCCCCAAAACCTATTACATCCGTACTAATCAAGAATCTATCTATCTCTGCCTATGGACAATGTCCAAAGAAGGGACCCGACCCAAAATGTCACCTATCGAGGTTCTCCACAGATGCTGCCTGACCCGCTGAGTTACTCCAGCACTCTGTGAAACGTCACCTATCAATGTTCTCCACAGATGCTGCCTGACCCGCTGAGTTACTCCAGCACTCTGTGAAACGTCACCTATCCATGTTCTCCACAGATGCTGCCTGACCCGCTGAGTTACTCCAGCATGTTGTGTCTCTTTTTGACAACGAGCATTGCCAGTTTAGTTTAGTTTAGAGATACATTGTGGAAACAGGCTCCTCAGCCCACCAAGTACATGCTGACCAGCGATCTCCCCGTACACTACCATTATCCTACACACTAATGACAATTTACAATTTACTGAAGCCAATTAGCCTACAAACCTGTATGTCTTTGTAGTGTGGGAGGAAACCGAGCACCCGGAGAAAACCCACACAGGTCACAGGGAGAACGTACAAACTCCGTACAGACAGCACCCGTAGTCAGGACGGAACTCGGGTCTCTGGTGTCAGATTAGGAAAAGGGGAGGTGCAATGAGATCTGGGTGTCCTTGTACATGAGTCAATGAAAGTAAGCATGCAGGTACAGCAGGCAGTGAAGATAGCCAATGGCATGTTGGCCTTCATCGTGAGAGGATTTGAGTTTAGGAGTAAGGAGGTCCTACTGCAGTTGTTCAGGACCCTGGTGAAACCACACCTGGGGTATTGTGTGTAACTTTGGTCTTCTAATTTGAGGAAGGACATTATTGCTATTGAGGGAGTGCAGCGTAGGTTCACCAGATTAATTCCCGAGATGGCGGGACTGACATATGATGAAAGAATGCGTCAACTGGGCTTGTATTCACTGGAATTTAGGATGAGAGGGGATCTTATAGTAACATAAAATTCTTAAAGGATTGAACCGTCTATGCAGGAAAAAAGTTCCTGATGTTGGGAGAGTCCAGAACCAGCGGTCACAGATTAGAATAAGGCGTAGGCCATTTAGGACTGAGATGAGAATATTATCTTCACCCAGAGAGTTGTGAATCTGTGGAATTCTCTGCCACAGAAGGTAGTGGAGACCAATTCACTGGGTGTTTTCAAGAGAGTTGCATTTAGCTCTTAGGGCTAACGGAATCAAGGGATATCTTATAGAAACGTACAAAATTCTTAAGGGGTTGGACAGGCTAGATGCAGGAAGATTGTTCCCGATGTTGGGGAAGTCCAGGACAAGGGATCACAGTTTAAGGATAAAGGGGAAATCCTTTAGGACCAAGATGAGAAAAACATTTTTTACACAGAGAGTGGTGAATCTCTGGAACTCTCTGCCACAGAGGGTAGTTTCTATGTTTCTATCTAAAAGTCTGTGAAATAAGAAGAGAAGAGGTTCAAAATTTGAAGTCAAGGGAAGGAATGGAGGTGGAAGGGGAAAAGGTTATTGCTTAGTCACAGAATTATGAGAATTCAATATTCTTACCGTTGGGTAGTAGGCTACAGAAGCGGAATATGAGTTGGATGGTTTGAAAGGGTGGCACAGTGGAAGAGTTGCTGCCTCACGGCGCCAGAGACCCGCGTTCGATCATAACCACGGGTGCTGTCTGTACGGAGTTTTTACGTTCTCCCCGTGACGGTGTGGGTTTGCTCTCACTCTCCAATGTCAGCAAGACAAAGGAGATAGTGATCGGCTTCAGGAAGTGAGTCGGTTCACACACCCGTTTGCATTGACGGCGCAAAAGTAGAGATGGTCGAAAACTTCAAATTCCTAGGAGTCAATATCACCAACAACTTCTCCTGGACCACCCATACTGGAGCAACGACCATGAAAGCACACCGACGCCTCTACTTCCTTAGAATGTTTCGGAAGTTCGGCATGTCCCCAACAACTCTCACCAACTTCTACAGATGCGCCGTAGAAAGCATTTAAATCTGGATGCATCGCAGCTTAGTTTGGGAACAGCTCCATCCAAGACCCCAAGAAATTGTGGATGCAGCCCAGACCGTCACACAAAACCAAACTCCCTTCCATTGACTCCATCTATACCTCACGCTGCCTCGGCAAGGCCAGCAGCATCATCAAGGACGAGCCACACCCTAGCCGCTCCCTCTTCTCAACTCTCCCATGAGGTAAAAGGTACAGATGTGTGAAAACGCACACCTCCAGATTCAGGGACAGTTTCTTCCCAGCTGTTATCAGGCAACTGAACCATCCTACCACAACCAGAGAGCAGTGCTGAACTACTATCTACCTCATTGGTGACTTTCGGACTATCCTTGATCGGATTTTGCTGGCTTTACCTTGCACTAAACGTTATTCCCTTATCATGTATCTATACACTGCGAATGCATTGATTGTAATCATGTATTGTCTTTCTGCTGACTGGTTAGCACACATTATCTTTTCACTGTACCTCGGTGCATGTGACAATAAACTAAACTCAACTCAACTTCAAACCGCTCACCTGAGGAATCGCAGGACATCAAAAGGTCAAAGATTAAAGGCTTCTTCTCTCGCAGTGCCCACAGGACCCGGTCGTACCTCTTTCGACCAGGAACAAAGGAGGCTTCACTCAGATGCACCGTAACAACTGAAAACAAAAAGCTGACGTTAGGAAGGCCAGAGCTCTCAGACCACACGAGGCAGGGACGGGGAGGTGAGACAGCGTCACCTGCTGCAGAGAGCAGCGAGTCTGAAGAGAACTCAGAAGAGGACAACAGCGGTAGAGTTGCTGCCTCACAGCGCCAGAGACACGGTTCGGTCCTGACTACGGGTGCTGTCTGTACGGAGTTTGTACGTTCTCCCCGTGACCTGCGTGGGTTTTCACCGGGTGCTCCGGTTTCATCCCACATTCCAAAGACATGCAGGTTTGTACGTTAATTGTCTTCGGTATAATTGTCAATTATCCCTAGTGTGTAGGTAGGTTAGTGCTAGTGTCCAGGGATCGCTGGTTGGCGTGAACTCGGTGGGCCAAAGGATCTGTTTTCACGCTGTATCTTTAAACTCAAGTAATTTAGAGTTGGACCAGACCAGACTCTTGACCATTGACTCCATTTACACTTCACTTCTGCCTCAGGAAGGCAGCCAACATAATCAAAGACTTGTCGCATCCCAGTCATTCCTTCTCCCCACTGTTCTATGGCTAGATTTCTTAGCAATAAAGCAGACCAGGAGGATTAGATTAGTTGTGATCTTAGTGAATGTGACTGGACACAGTGCTGGAGTAACTCAGCGGGTCAGGCAGCATCTGTGGAGAACATGGATAGGTGACGTTTCACAGAGTGCTGGAGTAACTCAGCGGGTCAGGCAGCATCTGTGGAGAACATGGATAGGTGACATTTCACACAGTGCTGGAGTAACTCAGCGGGTCAGGCAGCATCTGTGGAGAACATGGATCAGTGACGTTTCAGAGTGCTGGGGCAAATCAGATCACATTGCAGGTCGGGATCCTTCTTCAGTCTGACCCATACCATTCCCTGTCCATTCCCTCCATAGATGCAACCTGATTTCCTCCAGCACTTAGTGTTTTTCTTTAAAAAATGTGGTTGCTTTCATTGCATGTTGTTGGATGGCATGGTATTCATAGAAACATAGAAAATAGGTGCAGGAGGAGGCCATTCGGCCCTCCGAGCCAGCACCGCCATTCATTGTGATCATGGCTGATCGTCCCCCATCAATAACCCGTACACAATACTCCAGATGTGGTCTTACCAGAGTCCTATACAACTGCAGACCACATTCACTACCCTACAAGTGTGTTAGACCTTTACAACAAATGAAGCATGGCATTGGAGGTCTGGCTGAAGTTCGGGAAACACTGCTAATGAATAGCAATGCGATAATGTTGGTAAAGATTGGTAGATCAGCAAGGGTGTCAAAGGTTACGGGGAGAATGCAGGAGAAAGGGGTTGAGAGGGATAGATCAGCCATGATTAAATGGTGGAGTAGACTCAATGGGCCATATGACCTAATTCTTACGGGGTTCAATTCAGTGTAGTTTTGAGAGACAGGCTCTTCGGTCCACCTAGTCCGCGCCGACCAGCGGTCCCCTCACACTAACACGATCTTAAACACACTAGGGACAATTTTACAATTATACCAAGCCAATTAACCTACAGATCTGGAGTGTGGGAGGAATCTGGAGCACTCGGAGAAAACCCACGCGGTCACAGAGAGTTCAAGTTCAAGAGTTCAAGAGTGTTTATTGTCATGTGTCCCTGATAGGACAATGAAATTCTTGCTTTGCTTTAGCGCACCAGAACATAGTAGGCATGAATACAGAACAGATCAGTGTGTCCATGTACCATTTTATAAATATATACACACATGAATAAATAAACTGATAAAGTGCAAATAAACAGATTATGGGCTATTAATGTTCAGAGTTTTGTCCGAGCCGAGTTTAATAGCCTGAAGGCTGTGGGGAAGTAGCTATTCCTGAACCTGGTCGTTGCAGTCTTCAGGCTCCTGTACCTTCTACCTGAAGGTAGTAGGGAGATGAGTGTATGGCCCGAACATATAAACTCTGTACAGACAGCACCCATAGTCAGGAATGAATCCGGGTCCCTGGCGCTGTGTGGCAGCATCTCTACCGCTGCATCACCAAGCCGTTCGCCAGTTACTCCAGCATTTTGTGTCTACAGGTTCACAACCTTTAATCCGGAGTTCCGGAAACCGAAAAGCTCCGAAAACCGGACATTTTTTCCAGGATATCGTCTGCACACCAAAGCTCGCGTTTGGCGCCAAACTTGACCCGAAACGACCCACGGTCAACCCAGGTCTGTACTACTGTAGCGGCTGCCTCCTCCCCGGAGACCGGGGAGACACTTAAACATCTGTAAATCATTGCTTAAATGTTAGTCAGTTAGTTTGGAGGGCTTTTATGTGAAGGAGGGGGGGGGGGGGGGGGGTGAAGGGGGAAACTTTAATTCTTAGTCCCCTACCTGGTCGGAGAGGCGGGGAGCGGGCAATGCCTTACCGGGTCGCCGTGCAGTAAGCTCCGGAGTGCTGTGGCCGCCGACTCCCAACATCGCAGAGCTGGGGCTGCGGGCGTCCGGCCGCGGGCGGCGCTGGATTTGGAGCGCCGTGCAGCCAGGGGTAGAGTTGCCCGGACGCCCGCAGCCCCAGCTCCGCGATGTTGGGAGTCGGCGGCCACAGCGCTCCGGAGCTTACTGCACGGCGACCCGGAAAGGCATTGCCCGCTCCCCGCCTCTCCGACCAGGTAGGGGACTAAGAATTAAAGTTTCCCCCTTCACCCCCCCCCCCACCACATAAAATCCCTCCAAACTAACTGACTAACATTTAAGCAATGATTTACAATGATTCCCCGGTCTCCGGGGAGGAGGCAGCCGCTCCAGACTTTTCAAGCCGCCCGCGCTACCTACCTAATCTATGCTAAAAATCTTCCATTCGGAAATCCGAAAAATTCCGAAATCCGAGAAGTGTCTGGTCCCAAGGCTTTCGGATAAAAGGTTGTGCACCTGTATAAACTAAAGAATCTTTTGGAAAGACCAATGTATTCCGTACTGCAAGAAGCGTTTGATAATCTGTACCTACTGTATCTCATCACGGTCCTGTGGGAGTATTTGGATGGTTGTCCTTCCAGCCCCATCTCCTGATACGTGTCCTTGTCTACTGATAAAATCAGCTTCCCTGTGAAAATCCAATAAACATCAAAAAGAAACATCAAGACACGATCTGCCACTACATTCACAAATTCACCACACAAACTGTGACCATATTTAGAACCATACAGCACCAAATAGACCCTTCAGCCCAACTTGCCTATTCTATTTTTGCTGACTAAACTGCTCCATATAAGATAGTTTTATTTTAGTTTTTGCTTAGTTTAGTTTATTGTCGCGTGTACCGAGGTACAGTGAAAAGCTTTTTTGTTGCGCGCTATCCAGTAGCGGAAAGACAATACATGATTACATTTGAGCCATCCACAGTGTACTGATATAAGATAAAGGGAGTAACGTTTAATGCATGATAATGTCCAGTAAAGTCCAATTAAAGACAGTCTGAGGGTCTCCAATGAGGTAAATGCGAGGACAGTACTGCTCTCTAGGTGGTAGGGTGGTTCAATTGCCTGATAACAGCTGGGAAGAAACTGTCCCTGAATCAGGAGGTGTGCGTTTTCACACTTCTGTACCTCTTGCCTGATGGGAGAGGGGAGATGAGGGAGTGACTGGGGTAAGACTGGTCCTTGATGATGCTGCTGGCCTTGCCGAGGCAACGTGAGGTGTAGATGGAGAGTGGGAGGTCCCATTTGGCCGCGTTGGCCCATTTCCCTCTAAACTTTTCCTATCCATGCAACTTGAATACAGATGTGTTATCATTTGTGACTCACGACCACAGCCACGGAGTCTGAAGAAGGGTCTCGACCCAAAACGTGACCCATTCCTTCTATCCAGAGATGCTGCCTGTCCGCTGAGTTACTCGAGCATCTTGTGAAAACCAGCATCTACAGTTCCTTCCTACACAATTCTTTATAACATTTGACCTTGGACAACGGTGACTTATTTTGTATTCATATACCGATCAGCTCAAGGATTATTCTGAATCTCCACCCCACTCATTCTTATTTGAGATTATGGTTTCAGTTTAGTCAATGATATAGACCTCACTGACTGTTTTTAATGTGCGGAAATGTACAGTGTGGGAACTTTTACGACAAGAAGTACAGATTGTGCTTCCTCAGCTGCCGTGGGAAGTACATCCTCTATTGTGCCTTTTTGACTGTGGAGTTGATGTAGGTATGTTACAATACTTGCCTTCAGCGGCGCTGCAATTCTGCCACTGGCCGTGTGCGCGATTTTGGCGCCTTTGAGGGGGAGGGGGGGGGGGGGCGGGGATAAAACGCATTTTTTTTCCTACCTTGTCCTGGATTATATATTGTTGGAGTGCAAGCTTTTGCGGAAGAATCGTTCCGATGGGCGTTCTGTGTATTTTTTTTTTTAAATCGCCCGACTCGTTCAGTGCTGGAGTGATTTTAAAATCAGCTTCTAAAGCCGTCAACGGCGACAACGGGAACGGATTTCAGGTAGGGGACAGGTAAAAGAAAGCTGTTTATTTTTATGTATAAAAGTGGTCCTTAAGATACCTTTAGTTCACATTTTAAGTTGCGAAACGGTGATTTAGTCCCCATACCAACCGGCAGTGTTTTTCATGCCGATATGGGTGTCTAAATCACTGCAAACCGCAACGTTCCAAATGGTCGCGTTCCAGAAAAACCCACTCACAAGATGATTTAAATGGCCATTCATTTACAGGTATTAAACATTAAATTCCTTCCATTTGGCCTATAAATCCGTGACAATTGAGATTTAAAAATTATGTTATATTGTGAATTCTTGTGTGAATGTTATTTGGACACTTAGGCTATTTAAAAATGTTAATCTATTCTTAAGAAATTGATAGATGTTTAGATCTAGTAATTGAATTTTGTAATTAGCTACAATTAGGTAACTAACTAATTATATCCTTTAATTTCAAGTAATCTAAGTAAGATTGTTTCGTATTTGTTTCAGAATGCTTCAATCTATAATAACTGAAAATTTATTTTAGTTCTCTTAATTTTTAAGAAAGTTATGGCCATTTGACTGTCCTCGATCACAGCTTTTGTGTTAAGTCAATGGAAAAGCAATAGAGAACAAGATGCTAATTTCCGAGTATGAAAATGGCCATAACTTTTTTAATACTGAAGATATGAAAGTGAATTAGGTGACAAATTAAACTTCTTTTTATGCTTTATCTGATGGGATAAATTGCAGACTTGATTTTTAAAATCTCAAAATTTTGTAACATTGCTAGTTGATGGTAGCCCCCCACTTAAGGTCCTTGGAGATGATGGTTCCCAGGAACTTAAAAGACTCCACAGATGTGACTGTGGTGTTGTTGATGGTGAGTGGGGTGAGGGGAGGGGGAGCTCTCCTAAAGTCTACATTCAATTCCACTGTCTTAAGAGCATTGAGCTCTAGGTTCATCAACGACTTCTCTTGGACCATCCATATTGAAGCAACAACCATGAAAGCACACCTTCGCCTTTCCTTAGAAGGCTTAGGATGTTTGGCATGTCCCCAACAACTCTCACCAACTTCGACAGATGCACCATAGAAAGTATTTTATTGGGATGCATCACAGCTTGGTTTGGGAACAGCTCCATCCAAGGCTGCAAGAAATTGCAGAGAATTGTGGACTCAGCCCAGAAGATCACACAAAGCAACCTCCCTTTCATTGACTACATTTATACCTCACGCTGCCAGCAGCATAATCAAGGAACAGTCGCATCCTGGCCACTCCCTCTTTTCCCCTCTCCCATCAGGCACGCACACCTCAAAAACGCACACCTCCATATTCAGGGACAATTTCTTCCCAGCTGTTATCAGCTGAACCATCCTACCACAAACAGAGAGCGGTCCTGAACTACTATCTACTTCATTGGTGACCCTCGGACTCTCTTTGATTGGACTTTGCTGGTTTTACCTTACACTAAATGTTACTCCCTTATCATGTATCAATACATTGTATATGGGTCAACTGTAATCATGTATAGTCTTTCCGCTGACTGGATAGCACGCAACAAAAGCTTTTCTCTGTACCTCGATACACGTGACAATAAACTAAACTGAATTGGGTAGTGCTGGTGTAGGGGGCGACACAGACTTGGTGGGCCGAAGGGCCTGCTTCTGCAATGTACCACTAAGCTAAAGTAAAGTAAACTAAACAATATATCTGATAGCATGCAAAATAATGGATAGCATGCAAAACTTGGTACATGGGACAATAATAAATAATAAACCGAAAGTTAGGTCACAGACCTGAATGCTGACTTAGATCACAGGGACTTACCTGTTGGAAGGAGAGCCACTGTATTGTCTTCGTCTATTCTGGTGTTGTACGACAGCGCATAGCATTTACCTGAAATAAATAAATATGAAATTGAGAAAATAAAGAATAAATTAGAAGTGTGATGGTCTGGGCTGCGTCCACAATTCTCTGCAATTTCTTGCCATGTTGGATGGAGCTGTTCCATTCATCTGAAGAAAGATGTATTGGAGAGGGTCCAGAGGTTTACGAGAATGATCTCAAGAATGATCGGGTTAACATATGATGAGCGTTTGTCGGCACTGGGGCTGTACTCGCTGGAGTTTAGAAGAATGAGGGGGGGGGGGACCTCATTGAAACCCACCGAATAGTGAAAGTCCTGGTTAGAGTGGATGTGGAGAGGATGTTTCCACTCGTGGGGGAGTCTAGGATCAGAGGGCACAGCCTCAGGATAAAAGGATTTGCCTTCAGAAAGGAGATGAGGAGGACTTTTTCGTCACAGGGTGGTGAATCTGTGGAATTCATTGCTCCATACAGCTGTGGAGGACAAGTCATTGGGTATTTGTATGGCGGAGATTAACGGATACTTAATTAGTAAGGGTGTTAAGAATGAAGGCAGGAGAATGGGATTGGTAGGGAAAGATAGATCAGCCATGGTTGAATGGTGGAGTAGACTTGATGGGCCGAATGGCCTACCTCTGTCCCTATGACATAATTTTATGGAATAAATTAATAATATTATCTCAAGATTAGAAACTAACTCAATGTAGAATAGAATAGAATGCCTTTTATTGTCATTCAAACAGCTTGGTTTGAACAAAATTGCATTTTCTAGTCTTAACATTAAAAAAAACCCACAAAACCCACACTAAACACAGTTTACACAAACACCCGTCACAGTGAATCTCCAACTAGTTTTATTCAGTAGGTACTGGAGTGTTACAATGGAGGCAGTGCCTTGATGGGCTGCTGCAGCTGGGACTGTGAAACTATGGCAAAACCAGGCGACTCTTGTATGTGGGCTGTCTCTGTACACCTTGTACTTAACCTGGGAATGTGTTCATGTATAAACGGCGCGGCACATTGGTGCAGTGGTAGAATTGCTGCCTTACAGAGCCAGAGACCCAGGTTCGATTCTGCCAACAGGTGCTATCTGCTATAAAATTATGAATATGTGATAATAAAGGGCGGCACGGTGGTGCAGTGGTAGAGTTGCTGCCATACAGCGTCAGAGACGTGGGTTCGATCCCGACTACGGATGCTGTCTGTATGGAGTTTGTATGTTCTCCCCGTGGCTATGTGGGTTTTCGCCGGGATCTTCAGTTTCCTCCCGCACTCCAAAGACATACAGGTTTGTAGGTTAATTGGCATGGTATAAATAAAAAATTGTCCCTTGTGTGTGTAGAAGTGTTAATATGCAGGGATCACTGGTCATTGCGGACTCAGTGGGCCAAAGGGCCTGTTTGCGTACTGTATCTCTAAATTAAACTAAACCATTGAACTGTATTCTGCACTCTGTATCTTCCCCTTTGCTCCATCTAGTCATAGAGTAATACAACATGGAAGGCCATTCGGCCCAACTTGCCCACAGCGGTCAACATATCCCAGCTACACGAGTTACACCTGCCAGCATTTGGCCGAGATGCCTCTAAACCTCTATCCCTCCTGCACCCAAGTTGTACCAGCTTCAAAGTTCTATTGTTGAGTCTCATTGTCTGTAACTTGTTCTCACCAAACACACAGCTAACAATGGCCTGTTTCCCTTATCATCATTACTTTTTTGCTATCCTTCATTCATTCTATATCTCTCTACGTCACCATCTATATCTTTCATTTTCCTTTCCCCTGACTCTCAGTCTCGACCTGAAACGTCACCTATTCCTTTTTCCAAAGAAGCTGTCTGACCCACTGTGTTACTCCAGCTTTTTGTGTCTATCTTCGTTTAGGAGCAAAGAGGTCCCTCTGCAGTTGTACAGGGCCCTCATGAGACCACACCTGGAGTATTGTGTGCAGTTTTTGTCTCCAAATTTGAGGAAGGACATTCTTGCTATTGAGGGAGTGCAGCAAGGTTAATTCCCGGCATGGTGGGACTATATGCTGAGAGAATGGAGCAGCTGGGCTTGTATACTCTGGAATTTAGAAGGATGAGAGGGTATCTTATTGAAACAAATAAGATTATTAAGGGGTTGGACACGCTAGAGGCAGGAAACATGTTCCCGATGTTGGGGGGGGTCTAAAACCAAGGGCCACAGTTTAAGAATGAGGGGTAAGCCATTTAGAACGGAGATGAGGAAACATTTTTTCACTCAGAGGGTTGTGAATCTGTGGAATTCTCTGCCTCACGGCAATGGAGGCCAATTCTCTGGATGCTTTTCAAGAGAGTTAGATAGAGCTCTTAAAGATAGCAGAGTCAGGGGATATGGTGAGAAGGCAGGAACGGGGTACTGAATGTGGATGATCAGCCATGATCACAGTGACCTACTCTTGCACCTATTGTCTATTATCTATAAATCAGCATCTGCAGTTCCTTCCTACACACCCCTCTAAACCTATCTATCCAGTTATCTGTCTAGTTTGAGTTGATTGTATTTACTTATTGTTATGTAAAGATCACCTTTCTTCACAAATGTGTTGATGAATTCAGGAGCAAGCAGTTCATGGAGCGGTAACTGCTTCATTAGATAGTAATTCTCCAACGATTTGCAGATGGCAGTGATGGCTGGCGGCACCATTCCACATTCCGGTATTAAAATAGACACCTGCACACAAACATTCACACAGAAAATTACTAAAAGAACAGAGGTAAGTCATCAGTAAATATGGTAATAACATGTGAATAACGTTTAGTGTAAGATAAAGTACAGTAAAGTTTGATTAAAGATAGTTCAAGGGTCTCCAATGAGGTAGATGGGAGGTCATGACTGCACTCTAGTCGGTGATAGGATGGCTATGGCAAGGACCCAAAACGTCACCTCAGGGCTCTCGCTTAACTTTTTTTCCCTGTTGCCAGCCGGGCAACCTTGGCAGCTTTTTAGGTTGCCAAATGACAGTTTAGGTGTTCATTTAAGATGGCTTGCATGACGCGTGCAATAATGTGCTCGGACGAAGTGCGTAGTTACCAGTCGGAATTATACTCAATGAAGCATTCACATATTATTTCTGCTTCAAATAAAGTCACAAACGGAACATATTCACCAATCAAGACATGATATGTCCCACAATGACATGCAGCAAAATTATAAGACAGTATCTCAACTCTATTTACACATTGCAATGAATGCAATTTCTATTAGTTCTTTCCACTTCCAAACAAAAATGTGGTTGGATTATGCAGCGTATGATCAACCTGTGTCAATAAATCCTGGACCATGGTAACATATATGCGTACGTATAGTTGTGAATGTTGCTCATTAAATAACTACAGTACTGATACTCCATATTAAGAGCATTGATTTGCCGTTAAAATGAATTCTGTAATAACGTGTCAACGGTAGCAGTGACAATCGAACACTGCGGTTTTAATGTTTCACATGTTCACAATTTAATGAATCCATCTTTATGGATTAAAACAAATAATAACATTGGGAATTAAAACACATTTGATTGCATTCCGTTATCAAATATAGTCAATATTCGCTCTGAAGACATTTCCAGGACAATAGGGTCAGGGAGGGGGGTGTGTGTGAAACAGTGCAGGGTGGATAGATGGCAGGGGGGGAGGGGGGTTAGAAGGCAGTCGGTGCAGAATGGATGGATTGAGGCAGGTGAATTAGTACGTGTTGGTTGGAGTAGGTAAAATTGTGAGGGGAGAGCATGGGGGATGTCAGTGGTGTTGAATGGGGGGGGGGGTTCAGTACGGAATGGATGGGGGTAGACAAAAGTGCTGGAGAAACTCAGCGGGTGATGGAGCGAAGGAAATAGGCAACGTTTCGGGTCGAGACCCTTCTTCAGACTGTTCCCCCCATTCTTCTTGAATGGGAGGATCAGTACAGGATGGATGAGGGGGGGGGGGAGATCAGCGCATGATGAATGGGGGGGGGGGGGTCAGTACAGTGTGGATCGGAGGGTCTGTGCAGGATGAATGGGGGATCACAAGAGGATGAATGAGGGGAAGGTGCAGGGTAAATGGAGGGTGGGTCAGTACGGGATGAATGCGTGGATTAGTACAGGATGGATGGGGGATCAGTACTGGATGGATGGAGGAGAAGTGCAGGATGGATGGGAAAGGGGTAAGTACAGGGTGAATTGGGGAACCAGTGTAGGATAATAATAATAATAAATTTTATATTTAATGGGCGCCTTTCATACAAAATCTCAAGGACACCTTACATAGTAAAACATATAATCGGAGTAAAACAAGTAATTAAAGACATCACAATGACACAAATTAAAAACAGAATTCAATCCAAAAACAGGATGGATGGGGGGGTGGCAGGAGAATCAATGCGAGGTGGATAGGGTGATCAGCGCAGGATGAATAGATTGGAGGGGGGGGGGAGATGGGGAGTGGAGCACAGAGGCTGTCAGTGAGGACTGAATAGAGGCGGGAATGGGGATCAGTGCGGGATGTAGAGGAGGGGTCCCCAGGATAAGGGGGAGGGAGTGGAGGGGGTGTACAAGAGAGAGAGAGAGAGAGAGAGAGAGAGAGAGAGAGAGAGAGAGAGAGAGAGAGAGAGAGAGAGAGAGAGAGAGAGAGAGAGAGAGAGAGAGAGAGAGAGAGAGAGAGAGAGAGAGAGAAGGGGGGCGAGGTGGGGAGGAAGGAAGGTCAGCGCTCCTCGGACATCGCCCCGCTGCCTTGGCCGTTGGGATTTCCTCGCCACCGCCTCCTTCCTCCGCCAGTCAACAGCATGGTGCGGGGCCGAGCGATGCAGCTCAAAGATCCTATAGCTATAGTATCTTTGGTGCAGCTGCTTCAGAAGTGTCGGAGCGAATGACGGGTCCCGCACAGCAGCAGCAGCGGCCGCGACAGCGGCTCCATCTCCTCCTCCTCCCTGATAGTGGCCGCTGCTTGCAAACCCGCTATCAGGGCGGGCGGGGTGCGGGAGGAGGAGGAGGTGGAGCCGCTGTCGTGGCCGCTGCTGCCGCTGTTCGGGGCCCGTCATTCGCTCCGACCCTTCCTCACCCCGCACCTAGTTTCTTTCCCACGCAATACAGCCGTCACCGCCGACACAAAACGTCGCGTTCCATTTCTCCAGAGATGTTGCCCGACCCGCGGAGTTACTCCAGTTTTTTGTGTCTATCTTCGGTACAAACCAGTATCTGGTTGCCAAGCCGGGCAAAATGACTCGGTGTTTCGGTTGCCTGGCGGCGCTTTGAGTGGTCAGTGGCACCCGGGCAACCGCTAATTTCGAGCCCTGCACCTGTCCATGTTTTCTGACCAGTTAATTCAGGAAAGAGTGGGTTAACATTTGACGACACTGGGCCTGTACTCGCTGGAGTTTAGAAGGATGAGGGGGTGTCTCATTGAAACTTACCGAATAGTGAAAGGCCTGGATCGAGTGGATGTGGAGAGGATGTTTCCACTAGTGGGAGAGTCTAGGACCAGAGGGCACAGCCTCAGAATTAAAGGATGTTCCTTTAGGAAGGAGATGAAGAGCAATGTCTTTAGTCAGAGGGTGATAAATCTGTGGAATTCAATGCCACAGAAGGCTGTGGAGGCCAAGCCAATGGATATTTTTAAGGCAGAGATAGATAGATTCTTGATTAGTACCGGTGTCAGAGGTGATGGGGACAAGTCAGGAGAATGGGGTTAGCAGCGAGAGATAGATCAGCCATGTTGCAATGGCAGTGTAGACTTGATCGGCCGCATGGCCTAATTCTGCTTCTATCACCAATCAGCAGTAGGAAGATGGGGATAGCATCAAGAAGAAAATTAAGGATGCGTGTAGCAAAGCTACGGCAGTTATCATGGATGACTTTAATCTACATATAGATTGGGCCAACCAAATTGGTAGCAGCCCTGAGTAGGAGGACTTCCTGGAATGTATAAGGGATGGTTTTTTAAACTAATATGTAGAAAACCCGACTAGAGGACAGGCCATCCTAGACTGGGTATTGTGTAATGCGGAAGGATTAGTTAGCAATCTTGTTGTGCAAAACCCCTTGGGCAACAGTGACAATAATATGGTGGAATTCTGCATTAGTGCATCATGACATGATTAATTCAGAGACTAGGGTCCTAAACTTAAAGAAAGGAGACTTGGCGGGACTGACAAGAATGGAGCGGCTCGGCTTGTACACTCTGGAAATTAGAAGGATGAGAGGATATCTTATATGAACATATAAGTAGGTATGTTGCAAAGCGTACCTGAAGCGTCGCTGAAAATCTGTCGCTGCGTGTGTGCGCGATTTTGGCGCCGTTTAGAGGGGGGCGGGTTTAAAACGCGATTTCCCCTAGGCTGTTCAAATCGAGGATGTTCAGCCTAGTTAATTATTAATGAAAAATCGCTGGAAGATTCCGTCGCTTTAGCTGTTATTACTTTTAAGGGCTTTATCTAATTGTTATAGTAGTTTAAAAATTAACCTCTAAACCCCCGACCGCCGGCAACCGGCCGGATCTCATACAGGGGACAACAGAAGGTAGGCTGTTTATTTTTACATTAAAAAGGGCTTCTTAAGATCCCTTTATACAAAGTTTAATGTTACGAGTAGCTAATTTTGGGCCCATTATATCCTGCAGTATTTTTCTGGGCATTTGAGGGCACAAATCTACCGCAATGTGAACGTTCTAAACCAGCGCGTTCACAGCATCCCACTAGAAAGCTGATTTAAATGGACTTTAATTTACAGCAATTGAACACTAAATTCCTTCCATTTGGCCTATAAATTAATGTAAATGAGATTTAAAAATCATGTTTTATTGTGAATTATTTGTGAATATTATTTGGACACTTAGGCTATTTAAAAATGTTAATCATTTATTAAGAAATGGATAGATGTTTAGATCTAGTAATTGAAGTTTGAAATTAGCTACAATTGGGTAACTAACTAATTATATGCTTTAATTTCAGGTCATCCAAGTAAGATTATTTTATATTTGTTTCAGAATGCTTCAATCTACGATAACTGAAAATTTCATTTTTAAGAAAGTTATGGGCTTTTGACTGCACACGATCACAGCTTTTTTGTTATGTCCATAGAAAATCAATAGGGAACAAGATGCAAATTTCAGAGTATGAAAATGGCCATAACTTTTTTAATACTTGAGATATGAAAGTGAATTAGGTGTCAAATTAAACTTCTTTTTATGCTTTATCTGATGGGATAAATTACAGACTTGATTTTTAAAATCTCAAAATTTTGTAACATTGCTAATATAAGATTATTAAGAGTTTGGACACGCTGGAGGCAGGAAACATGTTCCCGATGTTGGGGGAGTCCAGAACCAGGGGCCACACAGTTTAAGAATAAGGAGTAAGCCATTTAGAACGGAGACGAGGAAACACTTTTTCTCACAGAGAGTTGTGAGCCTGTGGAATTCTCTGCCTAAAGAGGGCGGCGGAGGCCGGTTCTCTGGATACTTTCAAGAGAGAGCTGGATAGGGCTCTTAAAGATAGCGGAGTCAGGGGATATGGGGAGAAGGCAGGAACGGGGTACTGATTGGGGATGATCAGCCATGATCACATTGAATGGCGGTGCTGGCTCGAAGGGCTGAATGACCTACTCCTGCACCTGTTGTCTATTGTCTAGCTTCAGGTTCCTGGGAGTCAACATCTCCGTTGTCACTCTACTCAACAACGTACCTCGGTGACTGCCAATCACCCCCCCCCCTCCGGACACTTATTATTATTTATTCAAATCATTTGTCGCTCTTCCAGGGAGATGCTAACTGCATTTCGTTGTCTCTGTACTGTACACTGACAATGACAATTAAAATTGAATCTGAATCTATTGAAGTTCCTTCTTCCACTCGCTCCAGTGCTGGGGCCCTGTGGTCGTCATGGTGACGGCTTGTAGTCCCGCCCCGCCCTCGTCGCCACGTGACCGGTTCCTCCTCCCCCTCACACCCCGCCCCCACCTGCCACTGCCCACGTGACCACTGCCCCGCCTCCTCTCCAGCAGCAGTTTGCCACGTGACCGCGGCCCCCTCCCCAACCGCCCACAGCACGTGACCCCAGCCTCCCTCAGCCCCGCCCCTTCCCCGCAGCAGCCGACCACGTGACCGCCCCCACCCAGCCCCGCCCCCACGTGCCCACCGCCAACCCGCACCCGCCGCCGCTACGCGACCGCCTCCTCCCCCCATTCATTCATTCACTCACGCGGTGGTTGTAGTGATGCGCGTCCACGCGCCGCCGGGTTGAGTCGGGGCCGCGCGTGGCGTCCGAACGCTCGCACACCGCCACGTGCCGCGCGCCGCCGCCCAGCCCGCGCAGCAGCATCTTCCCCCCCGCAACGTGTCCCCGCGCGCTCACGCCTCCGTGACGTCACGTGGTTCCCCTGCGCGCGCGATCCCCGTCTCCGCGACGTCACGTGGTTCCCGTGCACGCGCGCTCCCCGTCTCCGCGAGGTCACGTGGGCTCCACGCGGCTGCTGTTGCCGCACGTGCGGCCGTCGGTGGATTTGCCGCGCCCTCTAGCGGCCGGGACACGCCTCACCTCACCTCCTCCTGCACCACCTGGCGGTAGGAGGCGCCGCCTGCAGGGAGATTAGATGCTGCATTTAAACCAGGATCTACAGTTCTTTCCAAAGATTATATATATATATAATCTTTGGTTCTTTCCTACTGCAGATAGTTATTCGTTCAATGAGGGACACAGTGCTGGAGTAACTCTCAGCGGGTCAGGCAGCATCTGCGGAGAGAAGGAATGGGTCGAGACCCTTCTTCAGACTGGTTAGGATTGAATGAATGAATGAATAAGTTTATTGGCCAAGTATGGACACATACAAGGAACGTGTCTGTTCGCAAGTAACAACACAAAGGACAAAGGACATTTATTCTCGCATATACCAATTGGTGCAGTGAAATTTGAGTTACCATGCAGCACACAAATAGGATAAACACAACATTTAAGATAAATTTAACATAAAACATAAAAACATCCCCCACAGCGGAATCAAAGTTTCATAGAAGCATAGAAAATAGGTGCAGGAGTAGGCCATTCGGCCCTTCGAGCCTGCACCGCCATTCAATATGATCATGGCTGATCATCCAACTCAGTATCCTGTACCTGCCTTCTCTCCATACCCCCTGATCCCTTTAGCCACAAGGGCCACATCTAACTCCCTCTTAAATATAGCCAATGAACTGGCCTCAACTACCTTCTGTGGTAGAGAATTCCAGAGATTCACCACTCTCTGTGTGAAAAATGTTTTCCTCATCTCGGTCCTAAAAGATTTCCCCCTTATCCTTAAACTGTGACCCCTTGTTCTGGACTTCCCCAACATCGGGAACAACTTCCTGCATCTAGCCTGTCCAACCCCTTAAGAATTTTGTAAGTTTCTATAAGTTCCCCCCTCAATCTTCTAAATTCTAGCGAGTACAAGCCGAGTCTATCCATTCTTTCTTCATATGAAAGTCCTGACATCCCAGGAATCAGTCTGGTGAACCTTCTCTGTACTCCCTCTATGGCAAGAATGTCCTTCCTCAGATTAGGAGACCAAAACTGTACGCAATACTCCAGGTGTGGTCTCACCAAGACCCTGTACAACTGCAGTAGAACCTCCCTGCTCCTATACTCAAATCCTTTTGCTATGAATGCTAACATACCATTCGCCTTCTTCACTGCCTGCCGCACCTGCATGCCTACTTTTAATGAATGGTGTACCATGACACCCAGGTCTCTTTGCATCTCCCCCTTTCCTAATCGGCCACCATTCACCCCCCTTTCCTAATCGGCCACCATGGATAGGTGATGTTTCAGGTCGGGACCTCCCTTCAGACTACCCCTGGCATCACAGTTTCCCACTGTGAGGGAAGGCAACTAAGTTCAGTCCTCTTCCTCTTGTTCATCCATGGTCGGGGCCTATTGAGGCCTGCACAGTCGCCACAACGGCGGTCTGATGTTTCAGGGCCTCTCGACAGAATGATGGAGCTCCGGCGTCGGAACGGAAGAACATTCTCGGCGGCTTGGGGTTTCCGAATCGGCCGCTTCCTACCAGAGACCGCGGCTCCCGAAGTCCACAGGCCGAGCTGGGCGGAGCTCCAACACTGGCGATCCTCGGCGAAAGATCCCAGGTCTCCGCGATGTTTAATGTCAGCGCCGCCTGCGGCTGGAAGCTCCGCAGACAACAGACCGCGGCTCCACAGTGTTCAAGTCGGCAGGCCCAACACTCCGGAGCTCCAACACGCCGATCCCGGTATGACATCGTGATGGAATTCAGCGCTGCTCCGCTGCTGAAGCTCGGGCCGGTCTCCGGCAGGAAAGGCCGCACCAATCCAGATGGTAGGCCGCGAGGAGGAGGCGAAGATGTGGCTCGGAGGAATGCTGCATCCTCGACCAGGTAGTGACTGAGAAAAACGGTTTCCCCCTTCCCCCCACATTAAAAAGACTAAAAGACCTCCAAAAAACAAACTTTTTGACGGACTAAAAATAACAAAAAGGATGAAAGGGCAGACAGCTGCTGGCGAGGCTGCCACACTCAATGGCGCCTCCACTCGAAAATCATGGTGATAAGTGAAACAGGCCATTGTTAGCTGTTGGGTGAAAACTAGACAGTTGTTCAGGCAGCATCTGTGGAGAACATGGATACGTGACGTTTCACAGAGTGCTGGAGTAACTCAGCGGGTCAGGCAGCATCTCTGGAGAACATGGATAGGTGACGTTTCAGGTCGGGACCTCCCTTCAGACTACCCCTTGCATCACAGTTCGGATTCTTGAGTCTGAAGAAGGTTCATTCGATAAGGTTCCGCATGTTAGGCTGCTCTGGAAGGTTAGATCGCATGGGATCCAAGGAGAGATAGCTGAATGGATAGAAAATTGGCTTCATGGAAGGAAGCAGAGGGTGATGGTGGAAGGTTGTTTCTCAGACTGGAGGCCTGTGACTAATGGTGTGCCTCAGGGTTCGGTGTTGGGCCCGTTACTGTCATCTGCATCAATGTTTGGATGAGAACATACAGGGCAAGATTAGCAAGTTTGCAGATGATACAAAAGTGGGTTGTATTGTAAATAGTGAAGATGGTTGTGAAAAATTTCAGCACATAGAAGCATAGAAAAAATAGGTGCAGGAGTAGGCCATTCGGCCCTTCGAGCCAACACCGTCATTCAATATGATCATGGCTGATCATCCAAAATCAGTACCCCATTCTGGCTTTCTCCCCCATATCCCGTGATTCCCTCAGCCCTAAGAGCTAAATCTAAATCACTTGAAAAGATCTTGATCGGTGGTCAGATGGGTTGCGTAAAGAGTCAAGAGTGTTTTATTGTCATATGTCCCAGATAGAACAATTAAATTCTTACTTGCTGCAGCACAACACAATATGTAAACATAGTACACTGTAAACAATATGATAAACGAAGGAGAAAAAAAGTTCAGTTACTCACAAGTACACACACACACGCACACACACACACACACACACACACTCATACACACACACATATACACACACACGCACACATGCACACACATACACACAGACACACACACGCACACATGCACACACACACACACATACACACACATACACACACACACATACACACACACACATATACACACACACACATACACACACACACATACACACGCACACACGCACACACACACACACGCATACATACACACACACACGCACACACGCACACACACACACATATATATATGTGTATAGAAGTTGGGATGTAATGTTAAAATTGTACAAGGCATTGGTGAGGCCAATTCTGGAGTATGGTGTACAATTTTGGTCGCCTAATTATAGGAAGGATGTCAACAAAATAGAGAGAGTACAGAGGAGATTTACTAGAATGTTGCCTGGGTTTCAGCAACTAAGTTACAGAGAAAGGTTGAACAAGTTAGGGCTTTATTCTTTGGAGCGCAGAAGGTTAAGGGGGGACTTGATAGAGGTTTTTAAAATGATGAGAGGGATAGACAGAGTTGACGTGGAAAAGCTTTTCCCACTGAGAGTAGGGAAGATTCAAACAAGGGGACATGACTTGAGAATTAAGGGACTGAAGTTTAGGGGTAACATGAGGGGGAACTTCTTTACTCAGAGAGTGGTAGCTGTGTGGAATGAGCTTCCAGTGAAGGTGGTGGAGGCAGGTTCGTTTTTATCATTTAATAATAAATTGGATAGTTATATGGATGGGAAAGGAATGGAGGGTTATGGTCTGAGCGCAGGTATATGGGACTAGGGGAGATTATGTGTTCGGCACGGACTAGAAGGGTCGAGATGGCCTGTTTCCGTGCTGTAATTGTTATATGGTTATTATATGGTGATATATATATATATAAAACATGGTTAAATAACTCTGTTCATAAATGTAAAAAATCATGCAGAGTAGCCCAAAGAAAGTGGAGAAAAACAGGACTAGAAGTACATCTTGACCACCAGGGGGCCAGGGAGATGGCAGCCCTGCCGGCAGTCTGTTCGTTTTTTCATCTTTATGTTACTTTTAGCGTTTGTTAAAAGTTTGTTTTAATGTACTTCGGTTTGTTTTGTGGTGGTGGGGGGAGGGGGGAGGGGATCGGGGGAAACTTTTTTTCAGGTTCTTACCTTCCCGGAGATGTGATCAATTTTCGGATCACATTCTCCGGGCGCTCTGCAGCCTACCATCGCTGGAGCTGGAGGCCTCCTCGGACTGTCGTGATCCCCACCGCGGGGCGCGGACTTATCATCGAAGCGGATCCCTTGCCTGGGATCGCTCCCACCGCGGCCTGCGGACTTACCAACAAGGGCTCGCAGTCTTGGGAGAGGCGAGTCGGGAGCTCCAAAGCTGCAGAATGTTTGACCAGCCCCCGATACGAGGTTCGATCACCCGGCGCGGAGGAGATGACATCCCCCCCCCCCGATGCGGGAGCTGAACGCCTCGACGCGGAGGGCCCGAACGGCTGCCGGCTACGGGTGTCAAGACCATCCCATCAATAGAGGCCCCCGACCGAGGAAGAACAAAAGGAAGGACTTGAACTTTATTTCGCCTTCCATCACAGTGAGGAATGTGTCGGAGTCACTGTGGTGGATGTTCATGTTAAAGTGTGTTTTTGAGTGATCTGTTGCTTTTAATTGTATGACTGACCTGGCCAATGAAATTAATAATAATAATAATAATAAATATTTTATTGATCCCCTCAGGGAAATTCAGATGTCCAGAAGTCAACAACCAACAAACCCACACATTCAGAACGAAAGCAGACAAAAAATACATAAAATACAATATGGACAATACCTGAAAGCAATAAATACTTTAAAAGACCCAATACTTAACTATTAGAAATGCAAAGCATCCCCATGCAGCCTAGCGGTCAGTATTATAAAATTCTTCGTATGTTTCAAAAACATACTTGGCGAATAAAATCTGATTCTGATTCTAAAGAAACCATTGCTACTTATAATATGTTGTAAGATCTGCAAGGAGGAGCCAATTTTCTCAAATTATCGCAGAATGTGGTGGAAATAGTAAGATTTTGTTCTCCACCATTGACAGATTACTAAACTCTGCTTCACTGTCATATGTTGATAGAATGGAGCGGCTGGGCTTGTACACTCTAGAATTTAGAATGATTAGAGGGGATCTTATTGAAACATATAAGATTATTAAGGGCTTGGACACCCAGAGGCAGGAAACGTGTTCCCAATCTTGGGGGAGTCCAGAACCAGGGGCCACAGTTTAAGAATAAGGGGTAAGCCATTTAGACTCACACAGAGAGTTGTGAGTTTGGAATTCTCTGCCTCAGAGGGCGGTGGAGACTGGTTCTCTGGATGCTTTCAAGAGAGAGCTAGACAGAGCTCTTAAAGATAGCGGAGTCAGGGGATATGGGGAGAAGGCAGGAATGGGGTACTGATTGTGGATGATCAGCCGTGACGGCCATCATTGAGTCTGTCCTCACCTTCTCCATCATGGTCTGGTTTGGCTCAGCCACCAAGCACGACACCCGGAGGCTGCAGCGAATCGTCCGATCAGCTGAGAAGGTTATTGGCTGCAACCTTCCCTCCATTGATGAACTGTACACAGCAAGGGCCAGGAAGCGAGCGGGCAAGATCATCTCTGACCCCTCTCACCCTGGCCACAAACTCTTTGAATCACTTCCCTCTGGAAGGCGACTCCGGACTGTCAAAGCTGCCACAGCCAGACATAAAAACAGCTTTTTCCCACGAGTAGTAGCTCTACACAACAACCAAAAATCTAGCCTCCCTTTGCTCTGGTATTTTATTTAATGCACTTGCTTAATCAATAATGTTTCATTATTAATGTTTAATTTTTTATGTGTCATTCCTAACTGTCACTGTACGTCACGTTGTCACATGCGGGCGGAGCACACAGGCAAATTCCTTGTATGTGAATACTTGGCCAATAAACCTACTCATTCATTCATTCATGATCACATCGAATGGCGGTGCTGGCTCAAAGGGCCGAATGGCCTACTCTCCTGCACCTATTGTCTATTGTCAGACTATCATAGCTGGTATCCCTTTAGATTCCACTATCCTCTACTGCTGACTTAGTAAGGCAAAATTGAACAGTTTCATAAGTATTTCTACCTCAGAACTTTGTAAACTTGTGGCTGAAAGCAAATCCACTACCTGTCACTTCGACTGCAGTTACTACAAAGTTTTTAAAGAATGTTTTGAATTGAATAGAATAGAATGTCATTTATTGTCATTTAAACATACAAGGTTCAAACAAAATTTCGTTCCTGCAGTCATAACAGCAAAAAAAACAAAACACACAATTCCACACAAACATCCATCACAGTGAATCTCCTCACTGTGATGGAAGGCAAAAGTCATCTCTTTCCTGTTCTCTGTTCTTTATTCTTCTCCCGCAGTCAAGTAGTGATACTGTTGCATCGAGCTGATCGAGGCTCTTGATGTTAGAGCCCCCACGGGCGATAGTAAGTCCCGTGGCCGTTTAAGCCGCGCCGGACAATGTAAGGCCCCGCTCGATTTAAACCACTTGATTCGGGCGGGCGAAGTTACCGTTGCGGGAGCTCCGAAAAGCGGTCTCCCACTAGGGACCCGCGAGCTCCCGATATTACCGTCCACAGGGCCTGCAGCCGAAGCCTCCGAAGCTCCAAAGTCGGGTCGCAGCCGTTTATCCAGTTAATGCAGTTCTGTTCTTACAATCTCCCTTGAGACTGTAACTTTCCCAGATGCTTATAAAACCGCTGCGGTAAAGCCTATGTTAAAGAAACCAAATTTAGACATTGGGCTACTGAGTAATTACAGACCCATATCTAGTCTACCCTTTATCAGCAAAGTACTGGAGATAGGGGCATTCAATCAAATACAATACTTTCTGAATCAAAATAACATTTCAGAGAAATGTCAATCTGGTGTCAGAGCAAATTACAGCACTGAGACTGCCCTGATAATAATAGTCAGTGACCTTAGAGTTAGCTCTGACGAGGACAAAGTCTCAGTGCTGATCCTCTTAGCCCTCACAGCAGCTTTTGACACCATAGATCACAGTATTCTTATAGATTGCCTAGAAAACTTGGTTGGCCTGTCAGATCAGTTACTAAGTTGGTTCCAATCAAATATAAGTGGAAGGAAGTACTTTGTTAGCCTTGGGGACTATGTGTCACAGTTGCATGATATACCCTTTGGTGCAGCAAAAGGTAGCTGCTTTGGCCCGTCACTCTTTTCCTTGTATATGCTGCCACTAGGAGGAGTTATCAGACAGCATCATGTACATTTTTTAAGTTATGCCGATGACACTCAGTTCCACTTCTTTGTCGAACCCACTGATGCAAATCCCTTAAGTTCTTTGACCTCCTGCCTATTTTCCATTAAAAAATGGATGAATGCTAACTTTCTTAAACTCATCGATGACAAGACAGACATTTTATTACTTGGATCAAAAGCCAAGAGTGAGATGTCACTCGGTAAACTGGGAAATTTGACTGCCGATGTCAAACAAGAAGTCACAAGCCTGGGGGTAAAAATTGACAACAACCTATCACCTCAGAAATATTGCTAAAGTACGGCCTTTCTTAACTCAACATGACTATAAAAAACTCATACATGCTTTCATATCAAGCACACTTGATTACTGGAATGCTTTATTAACTGGTCTGCCTTCAGCAGTTATACAGGACCTTAGTGAGACCACACCTGGAGTACTGCGTGCAGTTTTTGTCCCCTAATTTGAGGAAGAATATTCTTGCTATTGAGGGAGTGCAGCGTAGGTTTACAAGGTTAATTCCTGGGATGGCGGGACTGTCATATGCTGAGAGAATGGAGCAGCTTGGCTTGTAAACTCTGGAGTTTAGAAGGATGAGAGGGTATCTCATTGAAACATATAAGATTGTTACGGGTTTGGAAACTCTAGAGGCAGGAAACATGTTCCTGATGTTGGGGGGAGTTCAGAACCAGGGGCCACAGTTTAAGAATAAGGGGTAAGCCATTTAGAACGGACACAAGGAAACACTTTTTCTCACAGAGAGTGGTGAGTCTGTGGAATTCTCTGCCTCTGGAGGCAGGTTCTCTGGATGCTTTCAAGAGAGAGCTAGATAGGGCTCTTAAAGATAGCGGAGTCAGGGGATATGGGGAGAAGGCAGGAACGGGGTACTGATTGGTGATGATCAGCCATGATCACATTGAATGGCGGTGCTGGCTCGAAGGGCCGAATGGCCTACTCCTGCACCTGTTGTATATTGTCTATTGTCTACTGCCTTCAAAATCCACCAACAAGTTACAGCTCATTCAAAATGCTGCTGCCCGGCTCTGAACAAATACCATGAAAAGGGAACATATCACGCCAGTATTATACTCCCTTCATTGGCTCCCTGTGAGATCTGGGATAGACTGTAAAATCCTCCTTTTATCTATAAAGCCCTAAATGGCTTAGGAGCAGCATATTTTACACTCCCTCCTTCCCTATGCCCCTACGCGAGTGCTCAAGTCTTCTGATGCCGGCCTGTTAGCCTCTCAATGCTGCAGCAATAAGAAAATTGGTGAAGCAGCCTTTTTCAATGATGCCCCCGAGCTGTGGAATACCCGGCCCAGGGCAACGAGAGACGTCCACTCAGTTGGCAACAAAAAAACTATTGCAATCAAGCTCTTAACTGATTTTACTCTGTATTTGACCTCAGTGTTTTTGTTTTTGTGTCTTTTTACATTCTCACTTTTATATTTTTAATATTTATATAAATCTGCGCTTTTTAACTGCCTATGTCCTTCCTGTTTTAAATTGTATTTGTGTTTAGACCAATGTTTTTGTGGAAAGCACTTTGGGTTGCATTTAATTGTCTGAAAAATGCTATACAAATAAAGTTAGTATTATCTATATTACTAAAAGTCTGTTCTTGACCGGTTTTGGCCATCTGTGCTGCGATTTCCGAGAGAACGCCGCCACCTACGGCCGTCATTATTGGCCACCTTGCTCAGAGCCCCCCTCCGCCATATGGGTGCCGAGGATTTTTCCTGTCGATGAAAAATGACATGGATATTAATGTTTTTACAAAATTCCCCATTCTCTCTGCTGCCCCCGCTGGAGGCAGGGGAAGGGACTATAACACCAGGACGTGGTGTGCCTCAATTAGTCTCTGCAAGCTGGAGCTCTGTCAATTAGTCTCTGTCACTCTGAGCTCTGAATGACTGAACAAATGTCTACAACACTGTGAGCACCCTTAATTTGGTTTGAATATGAAAATATAGTTAGTTTGAAGTAAAAAAGCACTGCCTGCAAATGGTTGTTTGGGTTGAATTAAAAAGGCACTCTCTCTCCCTCCTCCTCTCTCTCCCCACCTCTCTCTCCCTATCCCTCTCTCTTTCTCTCTCTCTCCCCCCTCTCCTCTCCCCCCCTCTCTCCTCTCTCCCCCCCCTATCCTCTCTCCCCCCTCTCCTCTCCCCCCGCTCTCCTACCCCCCCCCTCTCTTCCTCCCCCCTCTCCTCTCCCCCCTCTCCTCTCCTCTCCCCCCTCCTCCTCCCGCCCCTCCTCCTCTCCCCCCCTCCTCTCACCCTCTCCTCTCCCCCCTCTCCTCTCCCCCCTCTCCTCTCCCCCCCTCTCCTCCCACCCCCTCTCCTCTCTCCTCCCACCCCCCCTCTCCACTCCCCCCCGCCCCCCTCCCCCCCCCCTCTCCCCCTTCCCCCCTCTCCCCTTTTTTTCCTCCCCTCCATCCCCTCCCCCACCGTCCCTCCCCTAAACCCCCCCTCCCCTCCACACACCCCTACCCCCTTCCCTCCACCCTCCCTGCTCCCCACCTCTCCCCTCCCCTCATCTCACCCCTCTCAGCACACCCTTTCTCCCCCTCCACCCTCTCTCTCCCCCTCTCTCTCTCTCCCCTCCATCCCCTCGCCCACCCTCCCTCCCCTAAAACCCCCTCCCCTCCACACCCCCTACCCTCTTCCCTCCACCCTCCCCCTCCCTGCTCCCCCTCACCCCCCTCTCAGCACCCCCTCTCTCTCCCCCTCACTCTCACCCTCTCTCTCTCCTCCCCTCCTCCCCCACCTTTCCCCTCTCACCCACCCTCCCTCTTATCCTCCTCTCCACCCCCCTATCCCTCTTGCCCCTCTCTCTGTGTCTCTGTCTCTGCCCCTTCTCTCTCTGCCCTCACTCTCTACCCCCGCCCGCCCCATCCGCCGCTCTCTAGATGTGACTGCAAGTTGTGGGCTATGCGTCAGTAGATAGGGTGGTTATGGGGTAAAAGGAGCAAATTAATAATATGAATATAATATCAAGGGGGGTAATTAGCGTGAGTGCGGGGGGGGGGGGGGGCGGGGGATAGTTAGTGTGTGACGCTGCATGCCGCCTCCCCCCCCACAACCGCACGTTGGGGGAACAGACCCAACGGGTCTGCACTTGGTCTAGTATATATATATATATATAGATATATATAATAACTTTATATATATATCTATATAAATAAAAGTCCCATCTTGACCACTTCCTCTATGCACTGTGCTTTGATTTTAGAAAAATCGCTACCACATATGGCTGTGATTTTTTGGCCATCTTACTCAGTCTTCCTCCCGAGGATTTTTCCCATCGATGAAAAATAAAAGACTTATTAGTGTTTAAAAAATCTTGAGATTCTCTCTCCTGTCAATCACCGCCATGAAGGCCACGCCCCTTCCGGTGGGATGGGAAAGGATCTATAAAACCCGGAAGTATGGGCGTGGCTCAGTCTGTCTGCAAGATGGCGAGGGAGAGGTCACGACTCTCTGAGCTGGGAAACTACAGAACACTGTGAGCATGCAATGTACTTGAATAAATGATTTGTGAGCCCTGAATGAAAATGAAATGTGTTGTTTGGACTGCCCTGTGCTTGAAAGTCCAATGGCAATGGAAGTGATGTGAAAATGCAATCAGCTGTTTGGCTTGGGCCTGCCCTGTGCTTGAAACTGCAATGGCAATGTAAATGAAGTGAAAATGCAATAAGCTATTTAGGTTGGGCCTGCCCTGTGCTTGAAAGTGCAATGTCAATGGAAATGAAGTAAAAATGCAATCAGCTGTTTGGCTTGAGCCTGCCCTGTGCTTGAAAGTGCAAGGGCAATGGAAATGAAGTGAAAATGCAATCAGCTGTTTGGCTTGGCCTGCCCTATGCTTGAAACTGCAATGCAATTGGAAATGAAATGAGTTGTTTGGCCTGCCTGAAACCACTAATTTCGGCCCACAAGGCCCCTATTAGCCGAGAAACCAGCCCCTTTTGCCCAAAATGCCCGTGTTAGCCCCGGGGGAGCAATTTGGCCCAAAAGGCCCGTGCCAGGCCAGGAAAAGTTTAGATAAAGTGCCCTTCACTGAGATTTCACTCCGATTTTTTTTTAAAGAGCCCCCCCTTCGGCCCATTAGGCCTGTACTAGCCCAAGTCCATTCGGCCCATCAGTAAGTATTCCCCCTACAAATATTAAACCTCACCCCAGTATTTTTCTCCCTCCCTTCATTTGTTCCCTGTGTGATCCAGGCCAGGATAGACTTTCCTCCTTCATTGCTGTGAAAAATGTCTCAAATTGATTTCCACTCTCTCCCCCTTCTCTCTCACAGTCTCTCACCTGTTTCGGGCAGAATTTCTGGCAGTTTCTGAGCTCCCAGCCCACCAGGCCTGAGTGACTGAGCTGCCAGTCCACCAGGCCTGAGTGACTGAGCTGCCAGCCCACCAGGTCTGAGTGACTGAGCTGCCAGTCCACCAGGCCTGAGTGACTGAGCTGCCTGCCCACCAGGCCTGAGTGACTGAGCTGCCAGCCCACCAGGCCTGAGTGACTGAGCTGCCAGCCCAAGAATCCATTCGGCTCACAATGTCCATACTAGCCCTCTGGAAACCGGTCCCTTCGGCCCACAACACCCTTACTAGTGCTCCATAAAGCCCCCCCCCCCCCCCCTCACTGGTCAGCAATATTGGAATTGGTGGAAGGGTGGAATATTGCGTTGGGGGACCAGCCCTCCCGTGTGAACATGGGACCCAATACCCTTAGTCTAGTATATATATATATATTATACACACACACATACTTAAAAAACAAACAATAGTAGTAGAAATAATAATAATAATAGTTTATTATAGTTCAGAATAGTTGATGGAGTTGAATACACTTGATAGAGTTTAATACAGAGAAATGTGAGGTGTTGCATTTTGGGAAGTCTAACAGGGGCAAGAGCTACACAGTGAATGGTAGGGCTCTGGGGAGTGTTGTAGAGCAGAGGAATTGAGGAGTGCAGTTTTCTGAAGTGCTTTCAAAACCTGCATGGTCACCTTGTAAGGTTTCACCCATACATACACACAGCACTGATGAATGGAAGGATCTTGGGCTCCAGGTCCACAGATCCCTGGAAGTGGAAGCGCAAGTACAAAGAGAGGTACAGAAGGCAGGTGGGATTCTTGTCTTCATAGGTCAGGGTGGAGTATAAGAGTCAGGAAGTCATGGGTGAATGGTTCTATGGTGATTTATTTGCCTCGTGTAACTGCACAGCAAAATACTTTTTGCATATTTACACATGCATGTTTTGGCACCATTTACAAAGTGCGGTCCTCCCACGCGTTTGGTCTACTGGAACTGCTCCCAATCTAGATATGCCCCAGGCTCCCACACTCCAAAGACGTAAAGGTTTCACAGAGTGCTGGAGTAACAGCGGGTCAGGCAGCATCTGTGGAGAACATGGATAGGTGACGTTTCACAAAGTGCTGGAGTAACTCAGCGGGTCAGGCAGCATCTGTGGGGAACATGGATAGGTGACGTTTCACAGAGTGCTGGAGTAACTCAGCGGGTCAGGCAGCATCTGTGGGGAACATGGATAGGTGACGTTTCACAGAGTGCTGGAGTAACTCAGCGGGTCAGGCAGCATCTGTGGGGAACATGGATAGGTGACGTTTCACAGAGTGCTGGAGTAACTCAGCGGGTCAGGCAGCATCTGTGGGGAACATGGATAGGTGACGTTTCACAGAGTGCTGGAGTAACTCAGCGGGTCAGGCAGCATCGTTTCTGGTCGGGACCTTTCTTCACACCTGGGATACAGTGCAGGACAAGTTTGCCCAGGTAATACAAAGCTCTCAGTGCCGTCTGAGGGAGAGGGGATGAGTGTCTGCTATTATTGCAGAGCGATCTGGAGGAGGTTTGTACATGGAGATGATTGAGAGCAGACGAAGAGAGAAGAACAATATGTTGGAACATTGAGCCGTTGCACACAGCAGCTGCTGCAGACCCAAAATAAAAGCTAAAGCTGTAAATATGCAACAGCTCTGGGGGAATCGACAAAGAGAGTAAAGTGGAGTTAATGTTGCCACTGGATTTCCAAAAAGTTAATTTACAAGGTGAACCGGTAGTAAGGAAGGCAAAAGCAATTCTAGCATTTACTTCGAAAGGGTTAGAATGCATAAAAAGGGATGTAATGCTGGTCAGACCATATATGGAGTATTATAAGTAATTTTAGGCCATTTCCAAGGAGGATGTACTGGCTCTGGAGATGGTTTACAAGAATGATCCCAGGAAACATAGAAACATAGAAAATAGGTGCAGGAGTAGACCATTCGGCCCTTCGAGCCTGAACCGCCATTCAATATGATCATGGCTGATCATCTAACTCAGTATCCTGTACCTGCCTTCTCTCCATACCCCCTGATCCCTTTAGCCAAAACGGCCACATCTAACTCCCTCTGAAATATAGCAAATGAACTGGCCTCAACTACCTTCTGTGGCAGAGAGTTCCAGAGATTCACCACTCTCTGTGTGAAAAATGTTTCTTATCTCGGTCCTAAAGGATTTCCCATTTATCCTTAAACTGTGACCCCTTGTCCTGGACTTCCCCAACATCGGGAACAATCTTCCTGCATCTAGCCTGTCCAACCCCTTAAGAATTTTGTAAGTTTCTATAAGATTCCCCCCTCAATCTCCTAAATTCTAGCGAGTACAAGCCGAGTAGCCAGTCTTTCTTCATATGAAAGTCCTGACATCCTAGGAATCAGTCTGGTGAACCTTCTCTGTATGGCAAGAATGTCTTTCCTCAGATTTGGAGACCAAAACTGTACGCAATACTCCAGTTGTGGTCTCATCAAGACACTGTACAACTGCAGTAGAACCTCCCTGCTCCTATACTCAAATCCTTTAGATTGAGTGGGTGAACATATGATGAGCTCTGGGCCTGTACTCATATATGTTTAGAAGGAAGATGGAGGACCTCATTGAATCTTACCGAATAGTAATTCTAGGGCCAGAGGCCAGAGCCTCGGAATATAAGGACGTACCTTTAGGAAGGAGATGAGGAGGAATTTCATTTGGTGGTGAGTTGGTGGAATTCATTGCCACAGAAGGCTGTGGAGGCCAAATCATTGGGTATTTTTAAGGCAGAAATTGACAGATTATTGATTAGAACGGGTGTCAGGGGTTACTCCAGCACTCTGTGAAACGTCACCTATCCATGTTCTCCAGAGATGCTGCCTGACCCGTTGAGTTACTCCAGCACTCTGTGAAACGTCACCTATCCATGTTCTCCAGAGATGCTGCCTGGCCCGCTGAGTTACTCCAGCACTCTGTGTCTTCTCTTGGCTTAAGTCCATATTTGCAGAGATTGGATGAATGTACCTACCATAGGATCAACATTGTAAAGTGCATAGTATAAACACATGGGTCCATTTCATAAATAGGCTGCTGTTATACTGCTGTTAATATTTGTAGAGATTACACTGGGACAATATATAAGCCAAGAACACACTTCATCGATGTTTTTCTTATTCTTTTATTGATTGTGCAGAAAACTAATATTTAACCATACATTTTCACTGCACATTAGTCTGTGCAATATTGAAAATTACACATTGCATGGGGATTATAAAAAATGCATTTTTAATTATATAGCTGACTTTCACCATTGCTGCAGTAATAGTTATTGCAATTTTGCAGTACAATTAAATGCATGGATTACAGTGTTGTGCAAGCCTTGCTTCCACAATCTTTTACAGTTTTGTCAAACCGTACTGGAGAGAGATCTACATCGTGGAGGCCAGGCACCAACAGGGATTGACGGAGCCCTTCCAATTATCACTTTCACTGGCCTTCAATGACGAGCTTCTGTGCCGTGTACAAATGGCCAATGAGGACCTAAGAAGAAAAGAGACATTAGTACGGGTGTCAGGGGTTTCGAGGAGTAGGCAGGGGAATGGGGTTGAGAGGGAGAGATAGATCAGCCATGATCTATCACTGTGCACAGAGTCTCTTTGCCCAGAGGAGGTGAACCGAGGACCAGTTTCACGTTGAAGGGGAAAAGATTTAATAGGAATCTGAGGGGTAACTTTTTCACACAAAGGGTGGTGGGTGTATGGAACAAGATGCTGGAGGAAGCAGTTGAGGCTGGGCCTATCCCAACGTTTAAGAAACACCTGGACCATTTCCGACACTTCCCTACCATTTATCGCAGTCGCTGCCTCAAAAAGGCTGGCAGTATCATCAAAGACCCACACCATCCTGGCCACACACTCATCTCCCTGCTACCTTCAGGTAGAAGGTACAGGAGCCTGAAGACTGCAACAACCAGGTTCAGGAATAGTTACTTCCCCTCAGCCATCAGGCTATTAAACCTGGCTCGGACAAAACTCTGATTATTACCAACCACTTTCTGTTATTTGCACTATCAGTTTATTTATTCATGTGTGTATATATTTATATCATGGTATATGGACACATTTATCTGTTTTGTAGTAAATGCCTACTATTTTCTGTGTGCTTAAGCAAAGCAAGAATTTCATTGTCCTATACAGGGACACATGACAATAAACTCACTTGAACTTGAACTTGAACCATTTCTTGACTTCAATATCTCCATCGCAAGTGATAGAGATTTGACCGACATCCACTATAAACCCACAGACTCCCATGGCTATCTGGACTACACTTCTTCCCACCCTGCTTCCTGTAAGGACTCCATCCCCTACTCCCAATTCCTCAGTCTATGCCACATTTGCTCCCAGGATGAGGCGTTCCACACCAGGGCATCGGAAATGTCCTCATTCTTCAGGGAACGGGGGTTCCCCTCCTCCACCATAGATGAGGCTCTCGCCAGGGTCTCTTCAATACCCCGCAACACTGCTCTCTCTCCCCATCCCCCCACTCGGAACAAGGGCAGAGTCCACCTAGTCCTCACCTTTCACCCCACCAGCCGTCACATACAACACATAAATCTCCGTCAGTTTTGCCACCTCCAACGTGACCCCACCACTCGCCACATCTTCCCATCTCCCCCCATGTCTGCCTTCCGCAAAGACCGCTCCCTCCGTAACTCCCTAGTCAATTCTTCCCTTCCCTCCCGTACCACCCCCTCCCCGGGCACTTTCCGTTGCAACCGCAAGAGATGCTACACTTGTTGCTTTACCTCCCCCCTCGACTCCATTCAAGGACCCAAGCAGTCGTTCCAGGTGTGACAGAGGTTCACCTGCATCTCCTCCAACCTCATCTATTGCATCCGCTGCTCTAGGTGTCAGCTGATCTACATCGGTGAGACCAAGCGTAGGCTTGACGATCGTTTCGCCGAACACCTCCGCTCGGTCTGCATTAACCAACCTGATCTCCCGGTGGCTCAGCACTTCAACTCTCCCTCCCATTCCGAATCCAACCGTTCTGTCCTGGGCCTCCTCCATGGCCAGAGTGAGCACCACTGGAAATTGGAGGAGCAGCACCTCATATTCCGCTTGGCAGTCTGCACCCCAGCGGCATAAACATTGACTTCTCCAATTTCCGGTAGCCCTTGCTGTCTCCTCCCCTTCTCAGCTCCCCCTCAGCCCTCTGGCTCCTCCTCCTTCTTTCTTCTTCCCGCCCTCCCCCCACCCTACATCAGTCTGAAGAAGGGTTTCGGCCCGAAACGTCGCCTATTTTCCTTCGCTCCATAGATGCTGCCGCACCCGCTGAGTTTCTCCAGCAGTTTTGTCTACCAGGTACATGGATAGGACAGGTTTGGAAGGGTATGGGCCAAACACGGGCAGGTGAGACGAGTGTAGCTGGGACATGTTGGGCAAGTTGGGCCGAAGGCATGTTTCCACGCTGTATCACTCTATGATTGAATGGCTGGGTAGTCTCGAAGGGGCCGAATGGCCCATTCTTCTCCTCCACTTATGAACATGTATCCCCACATAAAAAAAAGTCAGCTTCCATTTATCAGCAGATTTTCATCGAATACATGTGCTCGGTTCACCAAGGCCTGCTGGACCTCCCGGTTACTAAACCACTTCAACTCCTTTTCCGATTCCAATACTCACCTTGGAGTAACTGAGCAGGTCAGGCAGCATTTCTGGAGAAAAGGAATAGGTGACATTCCAGCTCAAGACCCTTCTTCAGACTCAAGTGGTCCTGAAATATCACCTATTCCTTTTCTCCAGAGATGCTGCCTGACCTGCTGAGTTACTCCAGCACTCTGTGAAACACAGGGCTGCCAACTTTCACGCTTTGAGCGTGAGACTCACGCCCTCAAGCAAACTCTCACGCCCTCACGCTGATCAGAAATTTCTCACGCTCTGTGG